>NW_019154150.1:8053427-8135927 GCF_002288905.1 Enhydra lutris kenyoni
CTTTTTTGCCTCATTTTAGACCCTTGTATGCTACCATATGACAATTAAAACTATACAAGCAGTTATTTTCCAGGAGGCACAGATGTTGTTTGTTTCTTTTGAGAACCCAAGTCCTTATTGGTCTTACTTTTAAGGTCCATTTCTCAGGAAACATTTCATTTACAGAACAATAAAGAACAGCAAATGACATTATTAATATCTAAAGACTCATTAAATTCTACTCAGTGCTAAAATGTTCCAAACTCTCTGGAGAGTTCTGAATATAAATGTGCATTTAACCTACCTTTAAATTGCAGTATTTTGATAGAGATGGGATCAGATTTTGGTCAGCAAATGTTATATAACAGCTGCTTCCAGAAGGCTGTTATCTGTTCCCATTTCCTTTGGATGTTTGAATTTGTAACGGCAGGAAGAAGTCTTTTCTTGTGTGTAAGATTGTCTGTACTAACTTCAGGCTCAGGACAAGTTCTCTCTTTTTGTGGACAAGTCTCTGTGTCTTAAACACCAGTGAAAATGTAGTAAACCCTTCTGCAATCTGTCAATGACAGCTTCTGTCATTGAAGATGCAAAAGATTAAGTCAGAAAGAATAAGTTCAGTGCTTCTTTTGAAAGACTAGCTAGGGCATCCTATGACCTGATTGCATCTGGAGGAGTTGCTTTCCTAAAGTTAAGTTGTGTGAGTGGATTCAGATGTACTTTGCAGTGTGGGGCTGACTCTGGTTGTGTTGGAGGAAGGCCAGTAGGAGACAGCAGATTTTGTGTGGCTCACAAACCACTAAGGCACCCAGTTGGGGCCTTAGGAATGTAAAGTAGGAGCTATCCCTGGGCCTCAGTTGTTAGGTGGGTAGAACATTGTAATGGGAAATAAGAGACAGGTGTCTGCAGATTCAGAAGTTTGTAGTAAAAGGGTAAACTTATACTGGGGAACAAGTTAGGGACCTGGCTCAAACACCAGGCCAAAACACAGTTACTCTACCTGGAATACAAGGTTAAGACTAGAATAACTGTGTCATCACACGGTTTTGATCCTGAGTTGAACTTCTCTGACCCTCAACCCTATCACACACTGATAGAGTAAAAACAGCTCTGCATTCCAGTGACTTCCTTGCATCCATTTCACTCCTGATTGAGAGCATGTAGAACCATTACTTGCTAGTACTGAGACCAAACTGAGGAGTGATCTGGGGGCCAGTTTCCAACCTTAGAACTTCGTATATCTGACAGGGCATCAGAATAAAACAGGAAATGAGGATTTCAAAGATCACTTAATTTGGTGACTGCAGGAATGAGGTTCAGAGCACAAGGGATGCTGACATTCCCAGGGACTAGCCAAAGTGGAAAACAGCTAGTGGTAACAGCAACTCACAGAGCTGGAGCTGAGAAATTGTGACCACCTGACGTAAATGTCATTCTAGAGGTGCCAGGATCTTACTGCAACTGAGACACGCAGGTGTGGGGAGAGCTTGGGCATAAGTCCATGATTCCTCCTGTCCCAAACTCCCGCTGAAACCTCCCACTGGTAGACCCTGTCAGAATCCAGGGGGTGAGGGGCTCCCAGCCATGTAAGGGATTGGACCTTCCGGGCCTCAAGACTGGCAGAGAAGCCAGTGGGTTGGAGTGAGAGAGGACAAGTGCGGATGATGTCAACATCTGTGATGTGATCACGGTCACTGGAAAATATTTGTTGTATCAGTTCTGACTTCTCTTCTTCAAATCAGTTACCCTCATTGCCTTTTACTGTCTCCTGCTTATCAAAGCTGAGGCCTCAGAGATTAAATATTTTATAAATATTCATATCATTTTAATAATTTCTCAGCATAGGATCTTAGAGATTTGTTGTTTACGTTGCAAAAACAAAAAGAAAACCAAAGCCCAAAGCCCAAATGTGTGTGTACTGACATGTAGTATGATTTCTGTGCCATGAAGAAGGAGGCTCAAAAAGCCTGCCCGAGCTGAAGCCCATCTGTTTCCCAGGAGTGAAATAGTAGCAAGGTCTGATACTTACCTTAGAGAATCCACTGTCGGTCAACACATCTCTGTGCTTCCATCAGACTCCACAATTGCCATGGGACGAATTACATGTCCGTATTCACTGGCCACCTAATGGGTCCCAGGCACTGCACTAAGTGCTTAGTAGGGATATAGTGGCACATAAGATACCACGGAATTGGACACATTAGTCCATTTAAAGACCTGCTTAAATTGCATGCAATCGGCACAGTGCTGGCAATCCAATGATGGTATTTTGCCTATTTTTATAATGGTAGAGAAGCTAGAGTTTACTAATTGGCTTCAGTAATTGCCCTTCTATATATCATTTTCAGCTCTTACTTTTCATCATCTCTTCCGTCCCACCCCACCCATGTGCCTTCCCACAGTGGTGAGAGCTGAGTCGCAGGGGCAGAACTGCAGATGGGGTTGCTGCCTGACACAAGGGATTTGAGATATTCCTTTTGCCGGAGACACATTGGTCCTCTGGTCATAATGCTGCATAGCTAATCACCAAGCATCTCCACGTATCTGGCATGAAAACAAGCAAATTACACACATAATCTTCTTTGATTTGTTCCTCTGCATGACATTTATTTGCACACATCAGTTCTTTGCTTATTTGCTGCTGCCATCAAAATGATTAATGTTGCAAAACTAACAAAACGCGAAGCATTCTGATTTCTAACTTCGATAGCACTTAGTCTGTTCAGGTCTATGTAGTTTTCATTTGTTTAAAATCAAGTAAAAATGGCTAAGTAGGGGAAAAGCCCTTGGAAAGGGAAAATATCACATGGCACATGCTAGATTAACCTTGAACAAGTTTCATGAGCATGAATAACAGTGATCACAGCAGCCTGAAAACATTGCCTGAACACTTGCCATCTGTCCCTGTCTGTTACCCTGAAGCAGATCTCTGAAGGGACTGCATTCCCTTTTCCTTCTGGCCTGAACCTTGTATGTCTGAATGCACCTCTTATTTTCTTCCTGCTACTTGTTTTATGCACCTTTAACCAATCTTGGCTTTGGGGAGGGTTTTCTCAGTAACTCTGGGAAGAGTCACCTTTGGTTGCAGAAGCTTAGAGGTTAAGAGTCAGGAGGCAGTTGGGAGATCATCTAGTTTATCTTCCCCATCTCACCTCCTAAGAACCCACAGTCTAGAATACAGAAATAGAAATTTCCATGGTGATGGGAATTTTCTGTATCTGTACTGTTTGACATAGTAACCACTAGCCACATGGAGCTATTGTGCACTTGAAATGTGGCTAGTGTGACCGAGGAACTGAATTCTAAACTTAATATTTAACTCCACTATTAATTTAAATGCAAATAGACATATATGAATAGAGGCTGCCATATTGGAAAGTCTAGAAAGTTCTTGTGATTTGCCCACTGTCACACAGTTTTTAAGTGGAAGGAAGCACCTGATTGCTCTGGGCTTTGCCTCACTTCAGGGATCTTTACTGCCTTTCAGATACTGGAGAAAATCAACAAACTAAGAACAGAACACATTATTAAGATTACAGAAAAGAAACGTCGGCTGCTTCAGCAATGACAAAGCAAAATGGGAGCTGTCAGAATCTAGTAGTGGGAGAGGAAGAGGAGTACAGTAATATTACTATCTTATAATATGGATATTCGAGACATGATGTTCAAAATGATGAAAAAAAAGAAGTTTCAGTGTATTTTTAAAATTTTAGAAGGACAGATGAAATGGAAGCTAAAATATTTATAGAACCATAAAAATTAGGAGGTGGTGGCAGAAGGGAACAGAAAAGACAAGTTGAAATAAGTATAAAAATGCTAAACGTATCTTGAGCAGGAAGCTAATAGACAAGGTCCTAAAATGGACGTATTAAAGATCAACATAAGTGTAAACAATCATGAAACATCTATGAGAAGAAGAGGTTAAAGCTGTTGTCTTTGTAGAGTGGAGCAATGAGCTGGAAGAGATGGATAGATACACAGGGAGTTAATACTTCTCAGCATTTTATTATTCTTGGCTATGTTTCTGCTTTTTATTTTTTTATTTTTTTAAAAGATTTTATTTATTTATTTGACAGAGAGAGAGATCACAAGTAGGCAGACAGACAGGCAGAGAGAGGGGGAAACAGGCTCCCTACTGAGCAGAGAGCCTGGATGCGGATGCAGGCTGGATCCCAGGACCCTTGGATCATGACCCGAGCTGAAGACAGAGGCTTAACCCCCTGAGACACCCAGGCACCCCTCTGCTTTTTATTTCTTTAAATAAATAAAACAGCAATTTCTACAAGTTTCGTGGGTTTGAAATTAGGGTAGATAATAAACTTATCAGAAATATATATTCTTGGGACGCCTGGGTGGCTCAGTTGGTTAAGCAGCTGCCTTCGGCTCAGGTCATGATCCCAGCGTCCTGGGATTGAGTCCCACATCGGGCTCCTTGCTCATCAGGGAGCCTGCTTCTCCCTCTGCCTCTACCTGCCATTCTGTCTGCCTGTGCTTGCTCTCTCTCCCTCTCTCTCTCTCTGACAAAAAAAAAAAAAAAAAAAGAAATATATATTCTTTTAAATGAAGGAATACTCAACAACACATAAGGCACAATTAAGTCAATCACTGCCTTTCCCCATGTATTTAGCCAAATACACAAAAATATTTACCCACAGAATCATTTATATTTGTCTCATATATAAAACCAGTAATTTTGTCTGGCAATCTCAGTCTTAGCCTGCATTAAGTTAGATCTTGTAAATAATTATTCAGTGCAGTCAAAATAAGAAAAATTAGGCCAGATATTGCACAAATTCAAATACAGATCATAACACACTTGAGTCAAAGAACAACAAACCTAAATGCAGATGTGATGTTGCCTATTGGAGTACCCCAGGGAAGAATGTTCTTTACACTGTCCAGCCTGGCTGCTCATCACACAAGCTGAGATTGAGTTAGGTAGAGCCAAGAAAGAGTTCACTTATGAGAATTAGGAAAAACACGGCAGAAATGCCCTGGCTATGGCAATTGAAGTCCATTTTTGAGCTAGACATTGAGACTCATGGACATCTGTCTATAGATAAGGGTTGAGGATGGGCAGTTGAGCTGCTGCGGAGTTACTGTACAGACACTGAAGGGCCAGTCTCAGAGCGGGGTGAGTCTGCAGTTACTAAGAAGTCATGGCCAGCTGAGCATGGGTTCATGGGCTGGGAGAAGACCTGTTGGGCCAAATTGAGGACTGGGCCCCAACAAACCAATAGGCATATAGAAAGAGCTTACCCAGCACAGTCACCCTGATAAATCCATCCCTGCTTGGATTTATCCAAGCAGAAGGTTGCCCTCCAAGTTCACGCTTGAGAAAAGATAAATTAGGCACAAATGTGCTGTAGTATAATATGACACCTTGGGCAATAACCACCTAACCTTCTAACCATGGTCAGATAGGACTCTAGTTCAGTGATGGGTTTATTCTTACATGTGCCTTGTACTTACTGAGCTTTAGCATCTCCATTTTCAAACCTCAATTCCTAAAATTTCATATAGTTATGTCACATTCTTGAATATGATCCATACATTAAACCTCCTGAAAAGCCATTGTACATCTGTAATCTAAAATGGTGTAAGATTATCTCCATCCAGGCCTTACTAGGACTAAGGAAGCAACATACAATAAAATAAAATAAAATTAAATTAAATTAATATAAAATAAAAAATAATAAAATAAAACAATTCCTTCCATACTATAAAGGAATTCTGGAGGCACTCTAGTCCATAGTTTCTTTATGCCTGATGGGCATAGTAAGAGAAATATTCGTCACCAGGGTTTTACCTTCCCTACCTAAATCAATGACAGGTTTCCAATATCACCAACTCTGCATGCAGTACTTTCATGCAGTGGGACATTTTTCTGGGTCTCCAACACCTGATTCTTGTCAAAAATTCCAAAAGGAACTATAAACTAGCTTACATTGCCAATGGACAATAAAGGGTCAAGACCTGTGCTCGCTTCGGCAGCACATATACTAAAGGGTCAAGACCTCCCCACTCTCATCAGTCTCATCAGTTTCTGTAGAACTTTTCTATTGAGTGTGGATCTTCCCTCCAGAACCCCCGTTGCTTTTATTTTAGGCTGGTTGCTCTTGCATGATGCCAAGGACTACTTCAGGTGATCTACTTACTTCAAAACTGGTTACACAAAAAGTCATATCACTGTCTTGGTCTACACAAGCTGCCATAAAAAAATACCTTAAACAACACATTTCATTTTTTTTTTTTTTTTTTTTTTTTTTTTTACAGTCAGGCAGCTGGAAAATCCAAGGTCAAGGTGTTAACTGATCAACTCCTGGTGAAGGCTCTTTTCCTGGCTTGAGTATGGTCACCTCATGATGTCTTCACATGGTCTTTCCTCAGTGATGTGGAGGAAGAGGGAGATAGCTCTTTCTCTTTCTTGTCTTATAAGACCACTAGGGACATAATGAGGTCCCACCCTCATGGCCTAATCTAACTCTAATCACCATCTAATCACCTTCATATCCAAACACCATCACAATGAGGATTAGAGCTTCAATATATGAATTTGTGGGGGCAAACATTCAATCCACAGCAATCCACTCTTGCCCCTTATGTCTTTCTCACATGCAAAATACATTTATTTATTCCATCTTCACACCCTCAAAGTTTTCACTCATTCCAACATTAACTGTAAAGTCCAAAGTTTAAAAATCTCATCTAAATCAGATATGAGAGACTGGAGGAATAACTTATCCTGAGGCAAAACTCCTCTCCAGCTGTGAATCTGTCAAATAGGACAAGTTTTGTGCTTCTAAAATACAATGGTAGGATAGATAGCCCATTCCAACAAGGAGAAATAAGAAAGAAGTAAAGGGTGAAAGTGCCCCAAGAAAGTAAGAAACCTAACAAGGCAAATTCTAAGTAATCTGTGGTTCAATGCTCTGTCTTCCAGGCACACTGGGGTGGTGGTCCCATCTTCTCTAACCACAGAGGTGGTGGTTCCATCATCAGACCCTCTGGGTTGCTAGTCCAGCCCTTACAGCTTTGCCAGGTAGAAGAAGGCTTTGTGACTTTGACCAGGTCCATTTCCAAGGTTCTAGGCAGCAGCCAGGGCAGCAGAGGTAGTCATAATCACTTCTGAATCACTTAGAGGATGATTCTTCCCTTTTCTTGAAGAAGAATGTGTGTTCACAGACCAAATAGCTGTATGATCCAGTCGTGTATGATTAAAGAAGTTCAGCAAGCCTTCCTTCATTTGGTCTTGCTTTTTCTGTCCCTTTTAGTACCAGATGGCAGTGTGTCGCTTGCATAAGCCCATCTCTATTCCTGGCATCTTCTGAGATGGCTGCTTCAGTCTGAGAGTGGTGCCTATGATCTCTTTATCAAATGACTATTCAGTCATACCCATGGTCTTCATTTCAGAACAAGCTTTCTCACCTTTTGCAACATGGATCTGCTTATAATTTTTCCAATAGTCAAGTTCCAGTCCCTCACCATGTCTTCACATGGTCTTTCTTTAGTGATGTGGAGGAGGAGGGAGATAGCTTTTTCCCTTCCTTGTCTTATAGTACCACTAGGGACATAATGAGGTGCCACCTATTAGTGATACCTTCAATGCCTTGCTGAGAAACCTCTTCTGCTAAATATCCATCACTTAAAAGTTCCATCTTCCACAAAACACTAGAACACATTTCAGCCAAGTCCTTTATTATTTTGTCCCCAATAATACAGTTTCCATTTCCATCTGGGATCTCACTACCATTGTCTTTAGCTTCCATATGTCTACCATGTACCTCAAAACACTTCCAGCTGCTGCCCAATACCTAGTTCTTAAGTCAATTTCACATGATTAGGTATTTTTTATGCAGCACCCACTTCTCAGTACCAAAATCTGACTCAGTTGCTCAGATTGCCATAACAAAATGCCATCTATTTTGAAGGCTGGGAAGTCCAAGGTCAAAGTGCCAGCTGATTCCATGTCTGGTAACCCAATTATCACCAAGAGGCTCCACTTCCAATTTTGGGGTTTAGGGCTTCAACATGTGAATTTGGGGGAGACACAAGCATTCAGTTTTTAGCAACTTCTTAACATAAATGTGAGTATATTATTTGCTCACACACCTGACTGTCTAAGGATGGATACAGAGCATATTTCCTTGCTTTATTATCCAACCCTCTGATTAGGCTAATTTATTCCTCTTCATTTGTTTTCTTCCAGCCTCTCTTAGTATGAGAGTTTGAACTTGGATCCTACCATCCACAGAAGATGTCAGCACGCATCTTGGTCTATATAATAAAATTTGTGAATGTATTCACTCTTCTAATGTTCCTTCTCCAGAGTATCTTCCACCTCGAAATCAGTACTTACATTTTTTTTCCTTCCACTTCAGTTGCATCTTTTGGCCAGTGCAAAGTTTTCCTTAGTTCACAAAGACATGTTACCATATCAGAACTCAGACATGCTTGACAGTTGTGTGGTACTGCTATTGGAGTGGCTATGGAGGCAGCCAGCCACTAAGTTCATATTAATTTTAAATCTTGGGTTTTGTATTAGCTCTCAATCTGTTTATTGTAGTTTCCAGCGCTCTGTGTTGTTTGCTTAACTTTTGGCATTCTGACTTTAGTAATTTGACTGTTCGGAGGTCAGCCTGACCTGGGTACAAAGCAATCTGACAGTCTCATTTCTTTCATGCCACCTGAGGTGTCCTCTGAGCTGCAGCTGGGGGAAATTCAGCACTAAATTGTTTTTGTAATTGTTGATGTGTTTAAGACTTGCAATGTACATCTTCAAAATCAGGCAAGAGAGGTTTCCAGCTGGCTAGGGCTTCAACAGAGTAATTCAAAACTTAAGTTGTGGACCTATGGCAAAATAGATTCTATGTCTTCTTGCTGGTTAAAGAGAAATATGAGAAAGTGTTGGGTGGTTTCCTTAAAATTTAGACGGGAAGGATTCAGATGAAAGAGGGAAGGCAGAAGAGATGGGCAAGAAGAGAAAAAGCAAACTTTTTTTTAATACACGCCCATTTTCTTATTAATATAAAATATATGGAGGCTTTCTTTTCTTTTACTATTGCATCTGCCTCTGATGTTAATCATGGTTTGAAATTAGCTGTTGGTTACTGAGGATTAGGGGATACTGATACACTTTATCTTTGTCATTAATATCAGTGACATTGTCATAAGTTGTGGATGGACTTAAAAGAGTATACATAGTTCAGGAGGTTTTATGGGAAGGTTTTAAAGTGTGGGACAACTTGAAGTCACGTCTAAAGTTTGCAATTAATGATGGTGTATAAATTGTTTAAGTTTCCAGGGCCTTAGTATCCACATTTGCCAATAAAGGGTTGATGAAATGAAGACTAAGACTCCCAGAAGTTCTAACAGAAGTATGCTATGCTGTCATACTCTATATTATGCTCTCCTGTTCTGTTCCCCAGTGTTCTTCAAGTCATTCATAGATGGGGAAATACTATAATTTATCATCCAAACCAGGACACTTTTGATATCCCTCAAAGTCAATGAAATATCGCTTTGTAAAAGAATTGACCTTTTAAAGTGTTTGAAAGATCACAGAGGGAGATGGGATGCAATTTCATTAAGGATTTTTATGGAATGTAGAAATAAAAATTCCACTGTTAATAAAGAATGCTGTGATTGCATGTATGTTAGCACATCTGCTCCCAAGCCCTAACTTTTGGGAGCCATGCCTGGAGTGACCAGTAAAGGGACTCCTTTGCTAAGAGCTCACCTTAATGATTCCTCCTTCTACCCACCCAGAGTCAGGAACCTCTCCCTGGGCTCCCACAGCACCCACACAAACTTCTAGCCCAGTATCCAGTGTGCTGTGTTCTAATTGTTGGTTTACCTGCCTCTCTCTTCCATGAGATTGAGCACAGAACCTGGCTCTTTCATCTCTATTGCCCATGGACATGGGCATCAGGGTTGAGACTAAAGAGAGCTATGTAAGGCACCCAGGAAAAGAAGCATGTACATCAGTGAGGAGCCAGCACTTACATGGACCTGAGTGTATCTTGTACTCTACCTGCCTTGCTTGTCTCAGTCTAGTCTAGGTCCTGATGGGTAGAGTGCCTGGCACATCATAAGTCTCTAAGAAAGCCAGTGACATCTGGAAGTACTGAACTTTGGAGTCAGGCTTGTTTCTAAGTGTAGGTTTTATTATTTAGGTAAGGTGAGCAGATCAGAAGATGATTGTCATTGGAAAGATGGCTCGTTATACACAGCCCTCAAGGAAGGGTACACCATGCCATGCAGGGAAGCATTAAGGTTGATTGGGATGCAGAAAGAACTAGGGGAATACATAGGTAAAAGCTTTTATTGTCTAGTTCTGGGGTGATTAGGTGGGAGGACAGTGGCCTACATTGTGAGAGCCTGATAGATGAATTGGCTGGGTTATAAGTTCTAGATTGGTTGGTTTGCATAGGCCAGTCCTTTACTGTCTCTAAGAATTGGCTAACTCTTGGTGGGGAAATCCCTTTAAGTCTGCAAGGCCCCAAGATGTCAAAGCATTAGAATAAAAAGACATGTTTAACACAAGTTTTCTTGAGTTTGAATATGTGCTATCATATATAAGTTTCATGGCCCTATGCATCTGTCTCAGAATACAGGGGTGCTAATAATGCAGCAACCTTACTGGGTTATTATGAGAATTAAACCAAACAGCCTGGTACATAGCAGGTGCTCAAGAAATGGTAGTCAATATACACAGAGTATCTATAACAGGGCATATACATTTATGCACATGTGATTAGATGAGTCTTGGGCAAGGTATACCTCAATTTTATGGAGGGAGAGCTTCACTGGTGCTTTGAAAATGACCTCCATTGTTGGCCACCTTTTTGAATAATATTCCATATAATTCTGCAAAATAGCCTAAGTGCTCCTGGAAACTTGAGTCTGTCTTGCGGCTTCTGCAATTTCTTGCTTTGAACAAGGCTAAAAATAATCCAAGTACCTTCCTTCCCTAGGGGACAATGGTGCTGCAGACTTCACAGGGGAAGCAGGAGATATAGTGGATGGTGTTTGTGTATTCCAAAGAAAGTTTATGGAACTCTCCAAAACTTCAAAAAGAAGTTACTGTTGGCTGCTTTGCAAGTTTCTGAGGAAGCTCTTTTTAGGCTGATACAGTGACAGCGAGAGTGTCTTCTGACGCCAAACAGGACTTTTTACAAGCACTGGAGAGTGTTAGAGAGGCCCTAAATATGGCATCTGGAAACAGCAGTGGACAAAGGGTAAGTTTTATTGTCCAGCATTAGCTTTCACTTGCTAATGTTTAGAGATCAGGTGATATAGAGCCATTAACTTCAGACCTTTGTTCCCCACACCAGGTATGACATCAGTGGATCAGAAAAGAAATCACAAATGATGTGTTGTAGGAACCGTGAAGGAGAATTACTGTGTTTTCGGCAGAGACAAACATAGCAGCTTTCTCTGGGGACTTCTGCTATTCTCATGCTGTCATTCAATGTGAAATAGGATCCTGATCAGGAATCCTGTGACAGTGAGAAGCTTTCCCCGGGGCCTCCTTCAGGGGCTGGAGTGGGTCTTTGCCAGGCAACGTTAGTAGGCTGACACTCCTTAAACTGAGCCTAAATATAAAGAAAGAGACTAGAGGGTGGGCAGCATAAACATGCTCTTAACTTCTCTCATTATAAGAGTTAAAAATGTCTTTGGAATCTACCATTTCATTCCTTCCTGGACCAAGAAATACCAATGTATTTTGGAACAATTACAGCGAGCCCATATACCATTGTGCTCTTAATATACAAAAGCAATGTTATTAAATGTTAAGTGGTCTCTTCACTCTTTTCAGTTATTTTTGTGTATTTCTTTTAAGAAATAGCTAAGGTAACATTTAATGTAACTTTTGCATCATAGAAATTTGTTGACACAATATGTTATAGCTCTGATCTTTGGAAAATTACTTTCCTTATGAGATAATTTATAACCTGCAGAAGATATTTGGTGTGTTAACATTTTCCTTCTAGCCTCTTACTCCGTTACTGGTTCTTTTTATTGCATTAAGTAGACCCAGTACACAGCTAAGCTTCTAGGATTAAGACAGTTATATATTTTCCAAATAGCTTCTTTGGGGTATACTGAGATAGGGTACGGGGCCATGCCCACTGTGAACCTTATTAGCCTTGTGCCGTTCAATGAAAACTCTTAATTCAGTTAAAGAGGCAAGAGGAGGGAGAGAGAAAATAAGATTTTTTGTTTGGTTGAGTATTTACAGAATGCCATGCATGTTACATGCCTTTAATATATTTTCATAGATGATCTTCATAATAACCCTTCAAGGTAGGCATTATTGTAATCTCCATTTTCAGATGAAGACATTGACGCACAGAGATGTTAAGTAAATTGTCCAAGGTTACAACTAACTGAGTCGGTCAGGAATCCAACCTAATTCAGATAAAACTATTCAATTATTTTCCTTATCAAATTATTCAAATAAATAGTTATTAAAATCAAATGGCACTAAAAGAACTTAAAAATCTTTCTGCATTCAGTCCTGCTCTACAGAGGCATACGATTTTTGCATTTGTAAAAAACTTTTTCCTGATATGTATCTCTGTATTTCTTTTTTTTTTCAAAAAATATTAACATTATTTTGTTAAAATTGATTAAAATGAAAAATAAGTAAAATTATTCTAAATAATTAAAATACATACCTTTTCCTCTGATATTTTATTAATTTTTTATTGTTACAAACTAGATCTTTATTGGACTTTTTGTTTTAATTTAAATTTCACTTGATTAACATACTGTGTAATATTGGTTTCTGGAGTAGAATTCAGGGATTCATCACTTACTTACAACATCCAGTGTGCATCACAAAAAGTGCCCTCCTTAATACCTACCTCCCACCTACCCTGTTCTTTCACCCAGCTCCCTCCATGAACCCCCAGTTGTTCTCTAACATTTATCTTATATATCTTATGGTTTATTTCCCTCTCTACCTTCTCCCCCTTCCCATGTGTTCATCTGTTTTCTTTCTTACATTTCACATAGGAGTGAGATCATATGGCATTTGTCTTTCTTTGACTGACTTATTTCACTTAGCATAATATACTCTAGCTCCATCCATGTTGTTGCAAATAGCAAGATTTCATTTTTTCATGGCTGAGCAATATTCCAGTGTGTGTGTGTGTGTGTGTGTGTGTGTGTGAGTGTGTCCACACATACCACCTCTTCTTTATCCATGTATCAGTTGATCGACATTGGACATTTGGGCTCCCTCAATAGTGTGGCTATTGTTGATAATGCTACCATAAACAATGGGGTGCATGTACCCCTTCAAATTATTTTTTTATCCTTTGGGTACCTATTTTTTTATCCTTTGGGTACCTTTGGGTACCTAGTAATGAAAGGTAGGGTAGATCTATTTTTAACTTTTTTGAGGAAACTCCGTATTGTTCTCCAGAGTGGCTGCATCAGTTTGCATTTCCACCAATGGCTCAAGAGGGTTCCCCTTTCTCCTCAACCTTGCCAACACCTATTTTGTGTGTGTGTGTGTGTGTGTGTGTGTGTGTGTGTGTGTGTGTATGTGTGTTAGTTTAAGTCATTCTGACAGGTCTGAGGTGGTATCTCATCATGGTTTTGATTTGTATTTCCCTGATGATGAGTGATATTGAGCAACTTCTCATGCATCTGTTAGCCTTCTGGATGTCTTCTTTGGAAAAGTGTCTATTCATGTCTTCTGTCCATTTCTAAACTGGATTATTTATTTTTTGGGGTATTGAGTTTGATAAGCTCTTTATAGATTTCAGATACTAACTCTTTAGCAGATATGTCATACACAAATATCTTCTCCCATTCCATAGGCTGTCTTTTAGTTTTATTGACTGTTTCCTTCTCTCTGCAGAAGCTTTTTATCCTGATGAAGTGCCAACAGTTCATTTTTGCTTTTTGCTTTTGTTTCCTTTGCCTCTGGTGATGACATGTCTAGCAAGAAGTTGCAATGGCTGAGGTCAAAGAGGTTTCTGCCTGTGTTGTCCTCTAGTATTTTGATGGTTTCCTGTTTCATATTTAGGTCTTTCACCCATTTTGAATTTATTTTTGTGTATGGTCTAAGAAAATGGTCTGATTTCATTCTTTTACATGTTGCTGTCCAGTTTTCCTAACACCATTTGTTGAAGAAACTGTCTTTTTCATTGGATAGTCTTTCCTGCTTTGTCAAAGAGTAGTAGACAATATAGTTGTGGGTCCAATTCTCGGTTCTCTATTCTATTCCATTGATTTGTGGTCTATTTTTGCATCAGTATCATAGTGTCTTGATAATTACAGCTTTGTAATAGAGCTTGAAATCCAGATTTGTAATGCCTCCAGTTTTTCTTAATTTCTAAGGATTGCTTTGGTTATTTGAGATCTTTTGTGTTTCCATAAAAATTTTAGGATTGTTTGTTCTAGCTCTGTGGAGAAAGCTGGTGTTATTTTGATAGTAATTGCAATAAATGTGTAGATTGTTGTGGGTAGTATAGACATTTTAACACTGCTTGTTCTTCCAATCCATGAGCATAGAATGCTTTTCCATTTCTTTGTGTCCTCAATTTCTTTCATAAGTGTTGAATAGTTTTCAGAGTATGAATCTTTTTTTCTTTTTTAAGATTTTATTTCTTTGATAGAGAGAGAGAGGTCACAAGTAGGCAGAGAGGCAGGTGTGGGGTGGGGAGGGAAGCAGGCTCCCTGCTGAGGAGACAGCCTGATACAGGGCGTGATCCCAGGACCCCAACATCATGACCTGAACCGAAGGCAGAGGCTTAACCCACTGAGCCAACCAGGTGCCCCCAGAGTATGAATCTTTTACCTCTTCCATTAGGTTTATTCCTCGGTATTATATTGTTTTTGGTGTAATTGCAAATGGGATTGTTTCCTTGTTTTCTTCTTCTGGTGTATAGAAATATAACAGATTTCTGCATATTCATTTTATATCTTACAATATTGCTGAATTCATGAATTAGTTCTAGTATTTTTATGGTGGAGTCTTTCAGGTTTTCTACATAGAGTATCATGTCATCTGCAAATAGTGAAAGTTTGACTTCTTCCTTGATGATTTGGATGCTTTTATTTGTTTTTCTTGTCTGATAGCTGAGGCTAAAACCTCCAGTACTTTATTAAATAGTAACGGTGAGAGTGGACATACCTGTTTTGTTCCTGACTGTAGGGGAAAGGCTCTCACTTTTTCCCTATTGAGGGTGATATTAGCTGTGGGTCTTTCATATATGGCCTTTATGATGTTGAGGTATGCTCCATATATCCCTATTTTGTTGAGTATTTTTATCAAGAAAAGATGCTGGATTTTGTCAAATGCTTTTTCTGCATCTATTGAGAAGATAATATTGTTCTTATCCTTTCTTTTATTAATGTGGTGTATCATGGTGATTGATTTGTGGATGTTGAACCACCCTTGAAACCCAAGAATAAATCTCAGTTAATTGTGGTGAATAATCCTTTTCAAGTACTGTTGAATCAGATTAGCTGGTATCTTGCTGAGAAATTTTGCATTCATGTTCATCAAGGATATTGGTCTGTAATTCTCCTTTTTAGTGGGATCTTTGGTTTTGGGAACGTCATAATACTGTCCTCGTAGAATGAGTTTGGAAGGTTTCCTTCAACTTCTATTTTTTGGAACAGTTTCGGAAGAATAGGTATTAATTCTTCTTTAAATGTTTGCTAGAATTCCCCTGGGAAGCCATCCGGCCATGGACTCTTGTTTGTTGGAAGATTTTTGATTATTGCTTCAATTTCTTTGCTGATTATGGGTCTGTCCAGATTTTCTATTTCTTCCTGTTTCAGTTTCTGTAGTTTGTATGTTCCTAGGAAATTACCCATGTCTTCCAATTTGCCTAATTTTTTGGCATATAATTGCTTATAATATTCTCTTATAATTGTTTGTATTTCTATAATATTGGTTGTGATCTCACCTCTTTCATTCATGATTTCATTTCTCTCTCTCTCTCTTTCTATTATTATTATTATTATTATTATATTTATTTATTTATTGATAAGTCTGGCTAGGAGTTTATCAACTTTCTTAATTCTTTCAAAAAACCAGCTCCTCATTTTGTTGATCTCTTCTACCAGTTTTTTATTTCTATATCACTGGTTTCTGTTCTAATCTTTATTATTTCCCTCCCCCTGATGGATTTAGGCTTTATTTGCTGTTCTTTTTCCTGTTCCTTTAGATGTAAGGCTAGGTTGTATATTTGAGACTTTTCTTCCTTCTTAATGTAGGCCTATACTGCAAAATACTTCCCTGTTAGAACTGCCTTTGTTCCATCCCAAAGGTTTTGGAGTGTCGTGTTTTCATTTTCACTTGCTTCCATGTATTTTTAAAAATTTCTTCTTTAATTTCCTGGTTAACCCATTCATGTTTTTTGACCTCCATGTATTTGACGTCTTTCCAAATATTTTCTTGTGGTTGACTTCAAGTTTTATAGTCTTGCAGTCCAAAAATATGCATGGCATGATTCAATCTTTTTGTACTTTGTTGAGGTCTGATTTGTGACCCAGTATATGATCTATTCTGGGGAATGTTGCAGATGCACTCAAAAAGAATGTGTATTCTGCTTTTTCAGAATGAAATGCTCTGAATGTATCTACTAAGTCCATCTGGTCCAGTGTGTCATTCAATACCATTGTTTCCTTATTGATTTTCTGCTTAGATCATCTGTCTGTTGCTGTAAAAGGGGTGTTAAAGCCCCTTACTATTATTGTATTACTATCAATATGTCTTTTTATGTTTATTACTACTTGACTTATATATTTGGGTGCTCCCAAGTTAGGGGCATAAATATTTATAATTGTTAGATCTTCTTGATGTATAGACCCCTTAATTATGATATAATGCCCTTCTTCCTCTCTTGTTACATTCTTTGTTTTAAAATCTAGCTTTTCGGATACAAGTATGGCTACTCTGGCTTTCTTTTCACATCCTTTTGTGTGATAGAAGGCTCTCCATCTCCTCAATTACAATCTGCAGGTGTCCTTAGGTCTAAAATGATTCTCTTATAGGTAGCATATAGATGGATTTTTTTTTTAAGCTATTCTGTTACCCTATGTATTTTGATTGGAGTATTTAATCCATTTACATTCAGGGTGATTATTTAATTTAGTGTCAGTGTATTATCTGTAGAGTTGTTTCTGGTGATGCATGCTTTCTGATTTTTTCTAACCTTTTTGCTTGAGGTCTTTTTTCTTTTTTTCATGCTCAGAGATTCCCCCTTAATATTTGTTACAGGACTGATTTAGTGGTCATGAACTCTTCGTTTTTGTTCATCTGGGAAATTCTTTATCTCTCCTATTTTGAATGACAGCTTTGATGGATAAAAAATTCTTGGTTGTGTATTTTTCCCACTCAGGACATTGAATATATCCTACCACTCTCTCCTGGCCTGTCAAGTTTCTGTGGACAGATCTGCTGTGAATCTGATCTGTCTTCCCTTGTAGGTTAAGGACTTTTTTCCCCTTGCTGCTTTCAAGATTCTTTCCTTGTCTGTGTATTTTGTGAACTTGACAATGATATACCTTGACAATGGTCAGCTTTTGTTGAATTTCATGAGAGTTCTCTGTGCTTCCTGGATTTTGATGCCTGTATTCTTCTCCGGCTTAGGTAAGTTTTCATCTATAATTTGCTCAAATAAAATTTCTGCTCCTTTTTCTCTCTCTTACTCTTTTGGGGCTCCTATGATATGAATGTTATTCTGTTTTAATAAGTCACTGTATTCCTTTGTGGTTGATTGTCTTTGTTTCCTTCTTTTTCTCAGTTTCATTATTTTTCAGAATTTTATCTTCTATGCCACTGATTGATTCCTCTGATTCATTCATTCTCATCTTTATGACATCTATTTGTATTTGCATCTCCATTGTAGCATTTTTAATTTTGGCCTAACTAGATTTTAGTTCTTTTGCCACTGCAATAAATGATTTTTTTGTGTCTTCTATGCCTTTTTCAAGCCCAGCTGGTATTCTTATAAGTGTTTTAAGTTCTAGTTCAGACATTTTACTTATATCTGCATTGATTACATCTCTGGCTGTCATTTCTTCCTGTTCTTTCCTTTGGGGTAAATTCCTCCATCTTGTCACCTTGGAGGGGATGGAAAGGAAAAGAAAAGAAAGAAAAGGACAAAGTTAAAGAAATTGTAAAAAGTGAAAAAAAATTAAAAATAACATAAGATAAAATAAGATACATGTAGGAAGCTAGATCCTAGGTGTGTTTTGGTCTGCTTGTTAAGAGAAGCTTATTAGAAAAAAGGTAGAAAGAAAAGCAAAAGAAAAGGAGAGAAAAAAAATAATGATTAGAAAGTATATAAAATTAGAGAAAAGTAAAAAAATGTCGTTTCTGTATCCAGAAAACAAAATAATAAGAAAAAAAAAACAGACAAAAATGAAAACAAAACCAAAAAAAAAAAAAAAAAAAGGAAAATAAACTAACAACAATGCTAGATCTTATTTCCCCTAGAGCTGAAGCTGTGCAGCACTTTATGATCAGCAGACTAGTTATGAACAAGGGGTTTATGTTGGTCTTGTGGGGAAGGACCTGCTGCTCTGATTCCCAGGTGAAATCACCCTGGTGGAGATGTGCCTGCAGGGCACAGGGATGGGGGTACGGGCTTGGTGTAGTGGCTCCATTTTCCATTCGGTGCTGTTTAGCTCACTGAGTTTGATCAGGCTGGTGGTTGTGAGGAGAAAATGGCTTTGCCCCATTCTCCCCTCTCTGAAGTGGGAAATCCATGCCACTCTTCTTCAGTGAGCCCTCACAGATGCAAACAAAGACTATTTCTGTCTCTAGTTTCTGTCAGATCCCTACATTCACCCTATGTCAGAGCTGTCTGCCTACCAACTGGTGCAGCACTTCTGTGTTTTATCTCAGGCCTGGCTGTGTTTCAAAACCCCCCACACTTCAGAGATACCCTAAGACATGGAGTCACACTGATCTCCTGGGGGAGGGTTTTCCTGTGCTGTAACCAGTGCTGGCTTGTTGGAAAAGACAGTGGTGTGACTGTGCAGCTGTTTAGAGTTTATGGTGAATTGCAGCACACAGCCTGTGCCAGGTTTCATAGCTCTTACCCAGAGCCTTTGTTCCTATGCTGGTGTGCAGGAGGACTGCCCCATATTGTCCTCAGGGTCATTTGCCTGTGGAGAAGTCATATCACTGCTCCCAAAAACCTTAAAGCTCTGGCTGGTGCCAACTTTTCTCAGAATGCAGTGGTGTGACTGCATGTCAGTTCAAATTTATGGTAAATCACAACATACAACAACTACCACCAGAGTTTGTAACCCTCAGCTACCATCTTTGATACCTGATAATATCACAGACCTCAGAAACATTGGAGTCTGTGTTCTGCTGTTTTATCAAAAACTGGTGTATTGTAACCCTCTCCATTTCTCCCTATAAATGGTTTTGGGGAATAGCTTTCCTGTGCAGTCCCCTGCATGTGTTTTCAGTTTTTCTTTTATGTTTTCCATGCTTTTTATCTCTCTCCTTCTCTCTCACTACTCCCTATTTGCTCAGGGCTCCTTCCCCTGAGGAGCACCTACCATTCTTTTCTCCCACAGATCAACTCTCTGCGGATTTTACCTTCCACGAATATTTTTGGTTTGTAGATATGCAGCTTTGTTCTCTAAGAATTCTGATTGATTTTTTTGGGTGTTCTGGATGATTTGATATTTATCTAAGCTGTGTTTGAGTGAGGAGGCATGCTTAAGGTCACCTGACTCCTCTGCCATCTTACCTCTCCAACCTGTATCTCCATATATTTAAAGATAGTGATTACACTGGGCTTTAGTATTTATTGAGTTCAGACCTTGCACACTTCCTTTTATGATTATATATGAATTTATTTTACCCATGTATATCTCCAATCTGATTTCTCTCCCCTAATGCTCTCAAGCAAAATATGTGCATTATTTTTCTATGTAAATGATGTCTTCTGCCAAGCTGAGTGATCCTTTTTTTTTTTTTAAATATATTTTTACATTTTTTTCTTGGGATTGATATTTATATAATTATTTCATTTACTGGTTTTTCCATGTACCTCTTATAAGTTTCTTATTAGATGTTCTAACCAATTTATGGAACACTGACACTCTTGAGATGACTGCTAAATTTTATCACCTCCCCATATTTCACCCCTTTCTTTTTGTTCCAGGGGAGGTTGATTTCCTTTCACCACAGTCCTGTGTTGGGTATTCCACTTCCTGCACCCATCTCTTTTTATGCTTGCCTACTCATTTTTGGAAGCTCATATTCTCTGGTAATTTCCTTAAGAAGGATATGAAAAGAAGGGGGTTGTAGTTGTTTGTTTTGGTATTCCCTATTTTACTCTTATATTGTTGAGTACTTTGGAAAGTAAGAACTCTGATTTGAAAGTCAGATTTGGAAACAATGGTTCATTCTCTTCTAGTTCCTGTGCTGCTGTTGAAAATCCCTATGCATGCCATCTGAGTCTTGCTCTATTACATGTGACCTCACTTTTCATTTGAAAGCTTTAGGATCTTTATTTTCATTGTTCTGAAAAACCACTGTAATGTACTCTGGTGTACACAATGTGTTTTCCTTTTCCTTTTCTTCATTTTGTCCTGGAATCTCAGTTAGTCCTATCATTCAGTTCTGAACATTTTTCCTGTATTATATCTTTCAATTTCCTTTGCTCTGATTATGTTATTTTTATTCTCTCCTTCTAGAATTCTTCAGTTGAAACATCTTCAGTTATCCTTTAATTCTTTTTTAATTGGATATTTTTTCCATATAACATTGTATAAATTTAAGGTGTACAGCATGTTACTTTGATTTAATTTTCTTACGGTGTCTCTCCCCTTGTCAATCTCACTCTGGGGTGTGTGTGTGTGTGTGTGTGTGTGTGTGTGTGTGTGTGTGTATGCAAGTATGTTCAGCATTTGGGAAGTGTCCTTAAACTTTTTAGAATCAAAGTTTTCTGTCTTTTAAAAAAGTTCCTGATATAGATTTTGGTATCTATGTATTTTTTAATTATTACTTTTTTATAATATTCTGCTCTTATAGTATCTTCTCTTATCTCTCATGAGATAAAATAACTTTTTGTTTTAAATTTGTTTTATCTTTACTTATCTAATTCACACTTATTTCATTTTCCTTGTTTCTTTCCAGTTTCTGTTTTTCTCGTGTGTGGATCTGTGTGTGTGTGTGTGTGTGTGTGTGTGTGTGTGTGTGTGTTGAAACTTAATTCAATTGTTGATGCCCTTTGGTTGCCCATTTTCCTTTTAAAATGAAGGCACAAATGTGCTTACTCAATGCTCTTTGTGCAGGCACATGACTTGTGAAATTTGTGGCTCCATTGTAAGGTGATTTGGAACAGAGGAGAATTTTTGTTGAGGAATTATCAGTGTTATTAAGCCATTTTCTTCTAGTAGTGAAGAATGTTGTCTTCACATTTGGTGTGGGATAGGTGGCAGCCTCGGTGTTTATTTTGTAGACTTTCAGGTAATTCTGCTGTATTCATATGAACATGTGCTTCTTAAACTGTGGCCTGGATCCTTCAAGTCTGTATCTTTCTCAGGACCACAGGTGGGGCTCTTCATTCTCAGTGGTGTTCCTTTCTGCAGGCACTTCGCTTATCGCTTCTTTTACCTCTGTTAACTCTGGTATCAATCTTCCCCTGGATTTCCAAGTTCCAAAAAGTTTGCCAAATCTCTTTTACACCCTTTGGCTTTGTTGGAATGCCCTGTTCAATTCTTGTGCTATTACTTAATTACAGTTTATATTGTAGAAAGAAGAGATAAATACACATGGGCTCCTCTGCCACATTTTATGACAGTCCTGACTTTTTGTTGTCTTTTCAAAATATGGTCTCTCTCTTTTTTTCTTTTTTTGCAGCAACACATTATCTTTACAATTTGTGTGTTTTTCTCATATGTATAATGTTTTGCAATCCTGTGATCCTTTACAGTTAAAGAAGCACATGTTCAAAAGCACTATTTGTTTTATTCCTTTGAAAAATCCTTGGAATGAGGCATAGGTATACTATTATATTATTCACACTTGACAGGTGAAGAAACCTCCACCTAGGGAGTTTAATTAATGTGCCCAAGATCAGTCTGTCAAGTTTTTCAAACTTCTCCATTACAGTATTATGCCTTGCCTCTCCTGTACTTCCCAGACCTAATTTGTGTCAACTTTATGAATTAAATTAATAAAGAAAAGGAAAAAAAGGAAAAAGGACATGAATTAAAAGCACTTAGTTTTAAAAATCTTATTTCTAAACTAGACTGAATTTTTGAAATTAGGTTGGGGTAATTTGGGGATTTTAATGTATTCTGTGACACACAATCACAGTCATGATGAACAATTCAGATTTGACAGAAATAACAAAATGATCTATAACTGTTCTAAAATCTTTAGAAACACTTAAAGAAGCAAACATGTTGGGTGGGGAGAAGTTAAAAAAATGAAGCACATATTTCAGTGCTTTTACAATGCATTGTGGGGTGGCCTTATTGTGTGGAGGAACAAAACTGACAGTCACGTCTATAGGGCTTTCTCCACCTCTGGACATGATTTAATGGAGCTAATGCATATGTATTACAGCATGGTTCTCATTAAACAACAGCATGGCCATTAGACCTAAAATTTCTGCAAGCGAAATGATCCACTTTCTACAAAGGACCTTCTCTGACCACAGAGACCCCGCTGTGATGATGCTGACAACTTCATGTTCTGTGAACAAGAGGGATAAGAGGCAGTGGCTCCCAGCCTTCTGTAGCCCCATCCATCTGTGAGCCCTTTCGTAGAATTGAGGGAGGTTTGTGTTGCTTTTCTGGAGGCCAAGCTGACACCTAGCTCCCAGGCCATCTCTTGTCAGATGCCCAGGTTCTTCCAGCTGGGTGCTGGCTGAGAATACCAGCTATATCCTTTTCCTGTGGAGAGAATTTACTCTGTGGGAAGGCAGGCTGAAATATCCTTTTAGAACAATCATTGGACTATACTCTGGCCTCACTGGTTCTGAGTAACTCCTCAAATCCTGAATCGATTGTAGTCTTAATCTTGATGAATAATTATCTAGCCAGTCAGTTGTCCGCTGTCTTCAAGGTCCTGTGCAACCACCATCATTTCTATAAAGATGTCTCTGAATCAAGAAAGACTTATTCTCTCTGATTCTTACTCTCATAAAGTGCTATTTATATTCTGCTTGGTGCTCATATCTCTGTGCCTTATATGGTGAGGATGACAATGGTGTTTGTGGCAAGGATGAGTGTTACTAGGACAACCTAAGTCTCTGAGACCTATGCTGGAATCCTCTTTCTGCTCTCCACTCAGTCCAATGGCTTACCATCTCCACTTCCTGTTCTGTAAAATGGAGGCAATAATACTCTCCTTTCCAAGTTGTAATAAGGATTAAGCATAAACATACATAAATTGCCAAATGCAAAAGTTGTCTTCTTTTCAGTTTGTTTCCTAGAGTTAGAGTCTCTCATGATTTGTCTCCCTCTCTGATGACCTCCTATTCAGTTTCCCCTCCCTTCCCCTATGATCCTCTATGCTGTTTCTTATATTCCACATATAAGAATCTGCCTTTAAAACCTGTTTGCGGGGCACCTGGGTGGCTCAGTGGGTTAAAGCCTCTGCCTTTGGCTCAGGTCATGATCTCAGGGTCCTGGGATTGAGCCCCACATCTGGCTCTCTGCTCTGGCTCTCTGCTCGGCGGGGAGCCTGCTTCCTCCTCTCTCTCTGGCTGCCTCTCTGCCTACTTGTGATCTCTGTCTGTCAAATAAATAAATAAAATCTTTAAAAAAACAAACAAACCTGTTTGCACCTACATATCTTACCTAAATGCACATGTATCATCCTTCCTGAATGCACCCTCCAGTAAGGAAATGCTTCCACTGTCCCTTTTGGTTGGTCACTTTGTATCATCAACCCAAACTTGGACTGCTTCCTCTCCATTTCCCTCTGAGCTCCTCCTTTGGTCAGTTGTGCATATCAGGGCAATGCCCGGTTTTGGCCATAGGATATTACAGATCTTGATCATAGAATCAAGCAGTGCCCTCTGAGCTCATGATCTGCATCCTTGCCAAGCAAGGAGAAGCTTTCTGAGAATGAGAAGTTTATTCCCTGATTCCTGGGTCTCAGTATTTTGTCCTGGGAGATGAGATTGCCACTAACCACCACTGATACCAAAGAATAGTCCCATCTGCTCATAGCCATGACTATTACTTGTCTTCTGCTTTATAGTTGTTAAAGTGCCTTGATAGGTGCTATCCACTAAATTCCAAAACTATCGTCCTGAAGCTGGGTTATATATCCATTCCATGGGTGGGGAAATTGAGGCTCACACACAGAGATGTGTGAAATTAGCTCATGGTCAGCTGGCAGGTACTTGCTCTCTGAGTCCAAGTTGGCCCACTGTCTCAGTCTTCCCCATGCTACTGTTGTGGTTTATGGCACCCGCTGTCATCTCCTTGTACTAATCTCACAAAGTTGGACCTAACAAATTTGCAACATATCCCAAGGGTGTGATTCATTCTCCCTGCAACAGGGAGAGCACACAAAAAGTTTTGTTTCAGTCTGTCATCTTTGAAGATATTCCCACCCAACCTCACCCCAGGGGAATATTGTAGAAATGTGAGAGAGGGTTACAGCCTGAAAAAATCTCCCCTTAGGATTGTTCCCTACCACTCCAGGGGCAGATCTTTCCCCATGCAATGCTTTTGGCCATTTAGAGAACACATTTCCCCGCTTACTCAAAGCTCAAGTCCTTTGAGAAAAATGTACTGCTGCTCATACTGATTTATATTGATTCCTCCAACAAGTTGTGGAGGGGTTTCATTTATCTGCCAGATGGGTTAGGAGTTTATGAGGCTTCTCACATGTGACTGCTGAGTTCTAGGATTCTGTAATTTTCTCCTCATCTTTAGGAAGGGCTATTTGCCACTTTTTATAGCATAAATACATTCTCTTAATAACAAAAAGAAGTGCAGGGTTCAGAAAAGATAGCTGAGGCTAAAGCATGCAGAATAAAACCCAGATCTATCTGAGGGTTGGGGAATTGAAAGAACGTAAAACCCACACTTGCACCAAAGGTAGGGAGCTAAGCTTGCAGCCCATCGAGTAGTCAAGACCTGTGTGAATTATTATGTGTATGTGTGTGTTGGTGTCTGGAAGTGACATTCTGTGTCAGGGTCTAAAGTGACAGCTGGTGTTTGAAGCCTGTGTCCATGGGCACAGCAAGAGTGTGAGGCATGGGAGAGCTGGCCACAAATGTCTAACAGCCTGGAGCAGAGGGAAGTAATAATGAAGACTGTCCTTACAAAGAAAGACTGCTGGTTGCTCATCTCGGCTGGTGTTCTGGATTCTCCCTGGGCTATGAGTTTACAGCCTAAACAAACTCCAGCCTCCAAGCCCCACAGGAATTTGGCAAGTAGATCTCTCAGAGATGCTTTTACCCATTTTGCTCACAGAAACTCTTGGTGAAATAATGTGTATGAAGAATCATGGGCTGCATCCTAAACATGGCAACTTTTACACGGCCAATAAATACACCTGCCTGTCTGAGGCCAAAATGGGTCTCAATGGATGTAATTGAAATGGTTTTGTGTTTTTGATCTCTCATCACTTATTTTTTTTTTTTTTTTTCAGCATGGCCAGCACTTACAGAAGTTCTGTTCTATATGGTTTAGTTGTATATAACTTTGGGCCCTTTAAGGGAGAAAAAGGAGAAATAATTCAATGTGACTTCTGCAGCATAAATGAGAGCTGGAGCCTTGGGAATGTGTTAAACAGTAATAACAGAAATCATTTGTTTCCTAAGAAGGCATTGCCTGGAATAACAACAAAAAACTTTTTTAATGTAAGCCTGGGGTGACTTTAAAAAAGTGCTAAGGGGGTTTTAAAAGGATTTTTGCTACCTGTATTTGGAATAAACTGTAAAAAGCAAAAAGTTGCACTTACTAATTCCCCCATATGTTTGTTCTTAACTGGGCTATTCGCAAAGATGCATCTGTAGCTGAACTGATGTCTTTGTGCTCAGCCCTTTACTGCTAGGTTTATGTACATCCAAATTCTGAGAAGCACACTTCTAGAACAGTCTGTTAGCATTTCCCAAAGAACCTGGTCTGGGCATAAAAAGTAGAGCTGAAATGCGTTTTTATGAATGAGTCCTAAAACACCTTTCTTTTGTGGCCCATGCCTGAGGAATAGTCCTTTCTCCCTTCACTGTCTCATTCCTTACCAAAAATAAGATCCTTCAGATATCCCAGCTCATTGTCTTAGAACTATATACCTCAAGGGGTTAAGATTTCCATTGAGCTCTTCAGCAAAAGCCCCCACCCTGCCCAAATATTCAGAAACAGAACATATCACACTATTCTGACTCATGGTAGAGAAGGAATGTATTGACTATATTTTCTCATCTTCTCCCTTTATGCCATCACTTCTCGGTCAACACACTTTGGGATTTGGCAGTATTTTTTTTTCTTTCTCCTAAAGTCCAGGTGCTGGGATAGCATCTTTCACTTACCTGATTAATAAATTCATTTTTACTGTATGATCTGTCTTCCCCATGAGCTGCTCCATAACTGATTTCTTTTTTCATTGACCTTTCCAGAACTCTGCCATTTTCTTTTCTATCCAAGACCAACTATATTATCTCAGGAACTTCTACATTATGAATTTTTCTGTTCAAAATAGCTAATGTTGAATATAATAGTTTGTTTTCATGTAATCCTGGGCAAATTGGCAGGGAAAAGGTGAGGGGGGATTGCAGTGTTCTAACTGTGGGAATTCAGCTATTTTTGGACTCCAAGGGATTCCTCAAACAGTCTGTGATTGACCAACCGAAATGTTGGTCTTTCCTCTTCAGTGTTGCCAGCTCCTAGATGTCAGCATGATCCCATAGCTCAGGATTGAAGGGACACAGCAGAAGGCTACAAAGTCTGAGAGGCACAGAGTGAAGGGAAGTAAGTACTACTGTATTTACTTCAGAAAGTCTTTGCCATACAAGAAGATGAGAAATGTTTTTCTATAATGTGGACTTCAATCCATTCAAAGGCAGGATTTATCAGGTTGCAAAGTGCATACAAATTACCTTAAGACTTTGTTAAAATGCAGATTCTGATTAAGATCCTAGGTGAATTCTGGTGCTTGAAATAATAACATCTACAGCTGTACTGTCTAATATGATAAGCTACCATTAAGTTCCATGTAGAGCTCTCAAGCATTTGAAATGTGATTAGTCTGAGTTCAGATGTTCTGTAAACGCAAAGCACACATAAGATTTCAAAGATTAAAAAAAAAAGATTTCCAAGATTTATTACCAAAAAATGAATGCAGAATTTCTCATTAATAATTTTATATTGATCACATGTTGATAATAATTTAGATATACTAGACTAAATAAAATATATCATTAAAATTAATTATACTTTGTTTCTCTTAAAATGTTTCTTTGTAGGGGCGCCTGGGTGCCTCAGTGGTTAGGTTAAAGCCTCTGCCTTCGGCTCGGGTCATGATCTCGGGGTCCTGGGATTGAGCCCTGCATCGGGCTCTCTGCTCAGTGGGGAGCCTGCTTCCCCCTCTCTCTCTGCCTGCCTCTCTGCCTACTTGTGATCTCTCTCTCTGTCAAATAAATAAATAAAATCTTTAAAAAAAAGTTTCTTTGTATATTTATTTTTTTTAATTGGGGAGAGGCAGAGGTAGAGAATCTTCAAGCAGACTCTGCGTTGAACACGGAACCCAACATGGGTCTCAATCCCATGACTCATGAGATCATGACATGAGCAGAAACCAAGAGTCAGATGCTTAATCAATTGAGCCACCCAGGTGTCCCTCTCTTAAAATGTTTTAGTGCAGTACCAGTAAATTTAAAATTATATACATGGGTCATATTTATTTCTATTGCATAGCACTATGTAATTTTGTTCACTTCTGTTTCACTGACTATAGATTGTACTTAGTATTTTCTGTATCAGTGGTCTCAAACTATTTTGTATATCATAGCCATTTGGTGGGTTTTGTCAAAGATTGTTGGTCTCCTCCCAGACTGTGGTTGGGTGGTTCTGGGGTAAGGTCTAAGAATTCCTAACCAGTTCCCAAGTGATATCGATACTCTTTGTATATGGACTACACTTGCAGTAGGAAGACCCTAAAGTCCTTTTCCCTCTTGCCTATCCAGTAGCATTCAGCATATTTCATTTTGTGGTACAATCTGTGAACATCTCTTTTACCCACCCTTGTACTCACACCAGCATTCACGCACTCTGTGGCCTTGTAAAGCCCTAGAGGGAAAGGATGTTCCTGTTTCTCTTGTTATCTCCAAAGCATCTAGTTCAATAATTGGTTTGTTAAGTTGGAATGCATTGGATTTAAGGGAATTAACCATCTTCCTTCCTTTTTCTTCCCTTACTAGAAACTCTGACAAGCACAAAATATTAAATTAGGAATGAAATAAAACAGGGATAAGATTTGATCTGTTGATCAATCTATTGATTGACTAACTACTGAGTAAAGTGCATTGGGTTTTATTTTGTTCTTTTTCATCCATTTAGCTCAATGTATATTTTCTAGCACTTGAGGCACTGATGGTTAGGGCAGTGAGTTAGCCCAGTTTCAGGTGACAAGTGTATTGCTAATTGGAATGTCAGGAAAACTCCTAAGTACACTGAGGAAACCACAGCTAGGGTGTCATGGGAGCCCAGAGGTAGGAGACAAACTAGCCTCTAAAATGCGCTGATTAAAGCTTTGCTCCTCAAATTGTTCTTCGCAGACTAGCAGCAACAGCACTGCCTGGGAACTTTTTATAAATGCAGAGTCTCAGGGCAACACCTGAACTTATGAATTAGAACCTGCATTTTAAAAGAATCCCAGGAAATTTATAAACACATTAAAATTCGAGAAGCACTAGATTGAAAGACAAGTGTAGAATCAGCTACAGTATAAGCCTGGGGTTAATTCTGGGCTTCTTTCCTGCCTTCCCTAAGGGAAGTCTGGGGTGTCTGGGCTAAGACAAGTCAGATGGCAGAATGGAGGCAGATGCCCCACACAGATGGAAATACATTTCATTCGGATAAGCAGACCACAGTAGAGCTTTGCCAACTGCAACAGCCTTGCTCACAACAGGAGCAAATCCCTGAAAGATTCATGACTAGGGGAATTAAAAGAAAGAGAGACTTTCAACATGATGGCGAGGCTGCGGCTATCAACCGGCAGGATGCTGCTGCTCCTTGACAGCATGAAAGGAAGCCCGGCCCTACCAGCCTACCTGTCTAGGAGCCACCTGTCACATAGGAGTGGGAAGCAGATTGACTGCCAGGTAATAGGCCAAATTGCATCACCTTTCTCCAAAATCATGGAAATGAGATAAGTGGAATATGGGACTGAGGTTGCAAGGATGATGCCATCATGAAACTATCTCCCTAATTCATCTTCTTTACAAGAAAAGTGGGACCCATAAGTCAATTTCAGTAGGTGAAAAACTTTGTGATGCTGAGAAGTAACAGAAATGGGGGCTCTGACATGTAAAAGTTAATATAGTTTATATAATATAAATATAATATATGACAATATTTTGAGTCTGGGTGGTTTGGAGAAGAGTCCCTTAGTTAACTACATATTTTCTAAGTCATGATGACTTTGGTCTTACACTACATCCAATGAGTAGAGATGACAGATACCAGTCCAAACAGACAGCATTTATTATATATGCACTCTTTAAGAAATTATGAAAGGGGCCAAATGTCCTTTCCATCTCTAAGTCTTTAATGCTTTAATATGTATATTTTCTATTTATTCAATCAGTTTTTTCAACAAACACTAATTGAGGAACATATTTAATCGCTAATCTTGGGGCTGGGGTAATACATATGGACAAGCAAAATCCTTGACTTTGAGGCTCTTCGTTGTTCAATGAGAGTAACAGACACATTAACAGATAGCACAGCATCATCAGTGCTAATATAGAGATGCATATACTGCTTAATGTGCATGGAAGGATGGCAGGAAATGATGATGATGATGGTATCATTAACATGAATACATGTCAGCTACTGTGCTAAGTATCATCTGTAATTCAACTCATTTTTTTTAAACATGACCTTATAAGGTAGGTATTATTAGCCTTCCCATTTTGTAGGATAAAGTAATAAAGCACAGAAAATTTTGATAGTTTGCCCAAGGTCCACAGCTAGAATGGCAGAGATAGAAAAGTTTAAAAGGGTAAGTCTGGTGGTGGGTATTATGGAGGGCACGTATTGCATTGAACAGGGTGTGGTGCATAAACAATGAATTTTGGAACACTGACAAAAAATAAAATTAAATAAAATTAAAAAAAAAACTAAGCAATTTTGTTTGGAAATAATACGTTGAGGCCCAGAGATATAAAATGAAATGCATAAAATTACATTAAAAATGAGCATTTATTAAAAGCCAGCTATTACCAGGAACTGTGCTAGATGTAGGAAGGTACAAAAATGAGTAAGACATTGTCTACCTCCTCAGGGATTCAGTGTCAGTAAGACTTATAAGCATGCATATGGGTATGTTGTGGTATGCTATGGTAAGTTTGCTGCTGTAAGTATGTGGAAGCCACTGATGGAGTGAGAAGAATGGAGTAATTCTATCTAGGGGTAAACAAGAAGACTTACAAGGAGGTGATATGTCAGCTGGGTTTTGGTTTATGTACAGGAATTTGCCAGTTAACCAGCATTAAAAGGCATTTCAGGCAGAGGAAACAATATTACAAGGACAGGGACATCAAAGAGCAACCTAGGAGAGTTCTCCTTACGTAACTCAAATGAGCATCTACTCTATATTTAGAAGCTAAAACACCCAACACAAGGGTTAAAGCAGTGAGGAAATACAGTTCCCGGAGTCTGCAAGGAAGATAGCCATTTTTCATCTTTATGCCTGGCAAGACACTGTGGCAGAAGTTTAGCTAGAACCTGTACAGGAGTACAACTCTTCATCTCTTGAAACTCCTGATCCCTCCAAGACAGTGGTAAAATATTATAAAAGGATAAACATATAGAAGAATAGAGAGAAAAAAGGAGAACATTTCAGCAAAACTAGAACTATAATAATAATATGAAGATGAGGAAATGTACAAGGAATGGTACTTGATTGTGCAGAGTGAAGAAAGGTGCAGCCTGCTTGGAACCCATGTAACAAGGAGCTCAGTGTAGGAGAGCTCAGTCACGAGAAGTTTCCAATTAATCTAAATGAAATATCATAATTGGGCATTATGCAGCAGGCACTTAATGAACTAGTAAAAGATGTCCTTAAGACTCCACATTAGTTGCTATAAGATTCCTTCTATATCACAGAATTACTAGAGGCTGAAGCTCTAAAGCCAAAACAAATTCCCAGCAAGGAAAATGGAACTAATCTGCTTTCTCTTGATGATAAATAAGAATCATCTTTTCTTATTATTTGGGTCACCAAGAAGTTCAGAATCAAATTTACAGAGTAACTCTAGCAACTTATAAGGTTCTCAGACCATGGCAAACATATTTTTTTCTAGTTGAATGCATCTCTCTGTCTCTCTCTCTCTCTCTCCCCTGATTTCAATTTTTATTCACACTTTAGTAGCATATTATGATTGTTATGTATTTAGTGGAATAAAGCAATGAAAATAAGTGTATAAAGGTGGATGTTTATTGTGATTGAATTTCTTTTAAGTGAAAGAGACTTAATGTGAGCTATTTAAATATAATGGACATCCAAAATTTAAAAATGGTAGAAATGTGCTAAAACAAGGAAAGTATGTAGTAATGGTAGAAAAATAACCCAAAACAAAACAAAAAAAGGAATATGCTTTAAAAATGTACATAAGGGAGCATAAAAATTATCACTAATAAAATTGGAATGAATATCATTTTTATCTATGTACTTTTGGAAAGTTTACTTATAAACCCTTATTTCTCTAATCATGTATTTACTTGTTTAGCAACTATTCACAAACTCCTTCAATGTGCCAGTCCAGTCACTAAGTCTTTTGAAAGTATCAGAGAACAAGACAAATAAAGCAACTGACATACCTTTGCAGAGAAACCTGGTTGAAACAACTAGCAAGGGTTGAGCTCACAATTCTGGAGTTTGTCAAATTGCACCTGGTTCTGGTCGGTAATTCTGCTTATCTGGCTGAGGCTCTGCTAATCTTGCCAGGTCTTACTCATGCTTTTCCAGACAGATCAGTTTAGGGTTGGTAGGTCTAAAATGGCTCCACTGAGATGGCTAATCTCTGTTCCACATGGTTTCTCATCTTCCAGCTATCTTGGGCTTGTTCATTTAGTCATGGTGCAGGGATCTCAAAAGGGAAGATGGAAGTACATAATGTCTCTTGAGGAGAAGACTTGAAAACCCCAAATTCCAACTCCTGTAGAGGGAGCTGCTAAGAATCGAGGCCATTTCTGCAGTTTAACACATTCAGACAGAACAGCCTGGACTAAATGCTGAAGGGTTGCAGTGTTTGAAACTTGGTTGCATAAAAAGCCAGCAAGGAAACCAGCAGAGTGTGATATTCTAGGAGTCTCCAAAGGAGAGCAAGAGATCAAACACTTAAAACCAATGAGGCGGGTACAAGGAATATAGATTAAAAAAACAAAAACAAAAACAAAACAACAACCTCAAAATAAATGCTAACTTTTATAGGTTATAAAGCATAAAAATATGAAATAATACAAAGCACAAAACTGGAAAATTATCTTAGAGTTTGCTAAAATTACCAAGTAAAAACTCATTGGTCCTTCTGGTCTTTTCATTTTTATCAAATAAACTGTATTGAAACTGTGAATTATATTCTTGTAATTTTCACTACTTATCAAAATGAAATTCCTATGGGAGTTCAAGAGGAGGGAAAGTGTTCAAGACACTTTCTTGTGGGGGAAGTTAATTAAATTTAATTTCTTCTCTATGGATCTTACTCAAGAACTTAAGAATAAAATATATTAGACTGCATTCAAAAATTGCGATCTGTCATTTCTCTTAATATATATGATACGTATATGCATATATATAATGTATATGTAGACATAATACCAATAATACATGTATCTATGCATGTGCACACACACACACACAAACACACACACATATATATATATGTGCACATACATATCCCTTTTATTGTATATAATGCAGCTAGAGGAAATGTACAGTTACCTTATTTTAGCCTGTAACCCATTTTTCCCACTTTCCATTGTGATCTGTCGGTGATGATGTGACCTACTGCAAACTGCTCTCAGGAGTTTGATCACCAGTATTACTCAAGCGTTGCGAACAAGCCAGGAATGATGTGCTCTGTGGTGTTAGACATCCAGTATTATAATAAATAGCTCTGTGCTCTAAAAGAGAAAGAAACATTTCAATCCAATGTAAATGGAAGGACCTGGACCTTGCCTGTTTCTGCAGATGAACAGAGGTTGCTTTCTAGTTCTGATGAGAAAGCAAATTTTGAAATGGAATTAAGAAGCCAACATACACACCTGAGTCAGACTGACCCATGCTTCAGTGGTGTAACCATAATGGAGGTCATGTTTCCTGTATTGTCTATTCACACCACCTGGACTCCATTGTTATAAACAGTTTGTGTCAGAAAGGATGAAACAAATATATAGGACTGAACTCAGTTAACCAAGACAGCGCCTCCTTTCTTCTCAAAAATGAAGATGTAGATTAACCGTTTCTATATAGCTCAACTCTTGTCACACTGAAACAGGAATAGCAGGTCCATTTTTTTGACCATTTATTTCTCTGAGATTATGTGCAAAGAGTCAAAACTTCCCACTGAAACATGATGTTATCAATTTTCATGAAGATCTCGATAACATTATTAAATGAACAAATAACTGTGTAATTAAGCACTTCCCAATTGTTCTGGTATTAAATAAAACAAAGGTAGAAACACCTAGGAAATCTTGCATGGCACATAACAGCATAGTAAGTTTTGGGAAATTTTTTATTAAAGAAATTGGTTAAATATTATGTGCTCTAGAATTTTATGTATATTTTATTGAACATGGAATATCCAGTTCAAAGTTTATATTTTTCAGTGTTCTATAGAGCATAGTTTGGGAAACTGATCTCTTTTTTTTTTTTTTTCTTTCTCTGAATATAACACAAGCCTCTATGGAAGAGCGCCAAGCTGTAAAAGAATTATAGGGCACAGGTTTATTTATCTCCATACCATCTACTCAAGCAGAAGTAGCTCACAGATCCACATGATTTTAAATGATTCTAGAGGGTGTTATATGCAACTGATAAATTATTGAATACTACATCTGAAACCAATGCTGTTGTACTATGTGTTGGCTAATTGAATTTAAATAAATTTTAAAAATGGTTTTAGAAGAAATCCACAAAAAAACAGGAATACAAGAGACACAAGTTCCTATGCAAAGGGAGCTATTGGGGATTATGACAGTATAGAAAAAAAGCAACATAGTATATGTTTTTTTTTAAAGATTTTATTCACTTATTTGACACAGAGATACCCAGCAAGAAAGGGAACACAAGCAGGGGGAGTGGGAGAAGGAGAGGCAGCTTCCCACAGAGCAGGGAGCCCGATGTGGGGCTCAATTCCAGGACCTTGGGATCATGACCTGAGCTGAAGGCAAACACTTAACCAATTACGCCACCCAGATGCTCTGCAGGACAGTGTTTCAAAATCCTGGCAAGTAACACCATAAAGCAGCAGTGTTGCCTAGTGGCTTAGAGTGGGGTCCCTCTGGGGGTATCTCAAAAGTTAGAGACTTCACTCTGACACCTTGTGGCTGTATGACCTCTGCCAAGTTACTTAACTCCCTTGTGCTTCAGTTTATTTATCTTAAAAAACAATGGAATAGACCCGACATTCAACTCAAAGGATTAAATTATGAGAATAATATCCAGCATATAATAAGCACTCAGTAAATATTAGCTATTAGTGGAGAAAAAAATGGCATGGTCATAATAAGTGTTTCATATTGGGTAGCTATTTGTACCTAGGCTTTTTGTCTCAGACTTACTGACAATGACCACTGGAAAAGAATTAAAGGTCATCTAGCTAATTCTCATGAACTTATCTGTACATAAACTGAGACCTAGAAGTGACTGAGCTGGAGGGATTAGATCTCACATACTTAGTCTCCCACTCATGAGAATGTAGGAATTTAAATGATACAGAAGTAATTCTCATGTGTAAAATCAACATGTTCCTGGGGCACCTGGGTGGCTTAGTAGGTTAAGAGTCTGCCTTCAGGTCAGGTCATGATCCTTGAATCCTGGGATGAAGCCCCATATGGGGCTTCCTGCTCAGTGGAGCATCTGTTTCTCCTTCTCCCCTTCCCCCTACTCATGCTCACTCTCTCTCTCAAATAAATAAATAAAATCTTTTTAAAAAAATTAACATGTTCCTTTTTGAACACATACTTTCTTCTTTAATCCTCAAAATATCTTAAATATTCCTAAATATAGTTTTGAAGTTAAACATTTCAATTTTATTCCTGAGATTTTTGGTAATGCTTTTAGCATTTTGCCCTTTAACTTGAACTGGGTGTTAATATAAATAGAATACGTTTTGTTTTTGTAAGGGAGACTCCACTCTCATTGTCATAGACTTTTCATTGGGAATGGGATCTAAATATTTTAGCCTATCTTAAGCTGGATCCTTCAGCCCTGCCATCTGCCCTCTGTGACTCTTACCTGTTCTTTAATCCTTATTTTTTAGCTTTCTCCAGCAAATTCTAGGATACTGCCCAGTTTGTCTTCTACTCTAGTGATGAGATTCTCTACAGTATCAAGTCTACTGCTATATCCAAAGCTTTGCTTCAAATTCAGCTCTCAGATTTTTCTTTTCCTTACATACATTTCTAACAACAGGTTATTTTTAACTATCTCCATTGGCTTTATAAAGACATGAATCTTTTCTCTTTAACTAACATTCTGAGAATAAAATTAAAAGTCCTCAAAATTGTTTGCCCTCTTTTTTTTCTGTAACTCTTTGGTTAAGTTTTTGCTATTCATTCTAGTTTCATTGCTTTATGATGGAGAAAATGCCCTTCACATTTTTAGCTCTTGGACTTTATTGAGATTTTCCTGTGGTCTTACATACAATTGATTTATGTTATGTTCTGAGAAAATTTCAAAATACTTTTTATTGTGCATGTAGAAAATGCTATTTAACCATTGTCCAAGTATTATATAAAGTATGATATACCTTATTATAAAAAAAACCTCTATATTTACTCAATTTAAAAAAATTTGAAAGACTGAGATTCATGTTAAAAGCTACAATGGATAATGGATTAATGTGTCCATTCCTTCCATATCTCTTTTTTTGTCTTATATGTTGTTCTCAGCCATATAGTCATTATGCATTTTATCTCTCTCTCTCTCTCTCTCTTTTTTTTTTTGACACAGAGAGAGAGACAGATCACAAATAGGCAGAGAGGCAGGCAGAGGGAGAAGGAGAGGCAGGCTCCCTGCTGAGCAAAGAGCCCAATGCAGGGCTCGATCCCAGGACCCTGAGACCATGACCTGAGCCAAAAGCAGAGGCTTAACCCACTGAGCCACTCAGGTGGCCCTATGCATTTTGTCTCTTATTGAAGTAAATAACCACTCTTATTTCACATAATATATTTATTCAAAATTTATTTTTTCTGATATTAATATTGAAACCATTTCCTTATCAATATTTTCTAATTCTTTAAATTTATTTATTCACTTATTCTTTTCTTTTTTTAGAGAGGGAGGGAAAGAGGGGGGTGTTGGGAGGGGCAGAGGGACAGGAAGAGAGAATCTCGGGCAGGTTCCATGCCCAGCACAGAGCCCAAAGAAGGGCTTAATCTCAGGACTGTGAGATCATGACCTGAGCTGAAATTAAGAGTCTGACAGACTGAGCCACCCAGGCGCCCCTCTAAGTCTTTAAATTTAAACTTTGATAGTTAAATGTTTTCTTTTGAAGCAATACATGGTGGAAGGTATGTGATGAAGTGAGGTCATGGAGAGCTGATGAAGCTTTTTCACTAACTGGTGGCTTACTTTTACCTTCCGCCTGGAAGTTTTTATGGACAGCTACTCATTACCTGATTTTTTTTTTTCCCAAGTACACCTGTTGTGTATCTTTTCTTAATAAGTAACACAGTGATCTAATTCATTAGTGAGGAAATGTTTCCTTTCTGGTAAGTCTTAAGACACTAGACTTGAAAGGTTGGTCTACCAAAAAAAAGTACCTTGTAACATAGATATTGGTGTAAATATAAGGAATTAGCGTATCAGTATCTTCATGAAATGAGCTAGGGAAAATTAGATACACAGGAAAAAGTGCAGAGTGCCGCTTTAAGAATTTCTTCTGTGTGTCTGGGACTTAGTTTCTTCATCTATAAAATGGAGCCATTGATCTACCTTAACTATAAAGGCATCCTTCCCACTCAGAAGTTTTATAATTATAACTAAAAATATGACAGATCAAGCACTCAATTAGAACATGTGCATTTGGGAGAAGATGCACAAACTTTCTGAAACACAGTTTAGAATTTAGTGTATCTTATGAACAAAAGAGGTGATAAATGATTTGAATAAGTGAAGGTATGCTGTTGAACGGTTTTCTTTTCCCTGTGAACTTTGTTGTTTTTTTGTTTTATATAGAAGTAAAAGTTCAATGTGATGAGTCCAATAGCTAAAGACATTTCTTTCACAGAAAATATGCATTTCTAAGCTGTAGTCGGGGGCTCACACACTTAACCATTTAGTCATTCAATATTAAGTGATCACCAACTCTAAGTGCAAGCTAGGCTAGGATGAATGAGACATGAATGAATGAGACATCAAACCCTGGAGATATCTGTTTGATAACTGTCACTGTGGTTTGAGGACTCTGGGACCCAAAAAAAGGAGGGGACTTTGATTTTGACCCTAAAATAATATGTAGTAATGACAATAGTGTTTCACTGAATGCTAGTTTTATCGGCATTATAAGTGTTATGTCAAGAATTTATGACATATATATGTGTATATTTAATATAATAATTTTCCCACTAAACTCTAAGAGTTTAATATATATAGCATTCAACATATTTGCCAAAGAAATTCTTCTACTTCTGTGTTTGCTCATTTAGTAGGACATCTTGATGGATGTATGTTCCATAGGAAATCTGGATGTGGCTGGTTGGAGCATAAGTATAGGTGCAGATAGACTGAAAACCCTGTGTGACACTCCAGCCAAATCCTTTAGAGTCTTTTGTATTCAAACAAACAAACAAACAAGATCAAAAAACAGCTGATGAAAGTAAGTAGAAATGACTTTCGAATTATTTATTCTTCCAACAATTTATACCATGGCTTCCTATAGCTATGACGACATGTTTAATGAGAATATAGAGTCAGTCTCAGAGAATTCTATGCAAAATTTCTTCTCTGCATCACCAACAATTTTGTAGGAAATCAACTTAATATCACATTTATCTTGCCATATCTGCAAAACAGGCTAGAAATAAATCCAGAAGATATCTACCGTCCTATGTTTCACACCAGTTCTCAAAATAACTGAATAAAGTCATAGAAAGAATCTGAAATGAGAAGACAGAGTTATCTGAAAAACCTCAGATCCTGGGGGAAAGTTCTCTTGGCTTTGGTCTTTTTTGTTTTCCTACATGATGCCAATTCCTAGATGTGGCGTTGGCTCATACACTACACACAGTTCCATTTTACAGCTGCAAATTAAATGAGGGGCCAGGAGGGGGAGCAGAAGTTAAGATCTTGCAGTCAGACCACCCGAAAATCGATGATAAAATGATTAATGCTGATGACATATGGAGAAGTAAACAAGGCCAGACAGAGAACACTGCCAGCGGGTACCCAAGGATAGAGAGTGAGGACTTCCAGAATGAATTATAGGACAATAACTGAGAAAAATCCACATGTGCAATTTATTAAAATGGGGGAACTGTAGTAAAAGATAAACTATTTCTCAAATATAAATGGAAGTGGTGGGTACATATGTTCTAGCCAGACAATGATGTTTCCTTGTGTCACTATTATGAGAAAAGAATGAGGCTTGGCAAGTTTGTGTGTTGATTTTCCATGAAATTCACAAAAACGGGCTGCAGCTTTCAAGTAAATAGTTATCCTGTGGTAAAATACTCACTGACACTTTTGTTCATGTGCTTTTCTTTTTCATTTCTTTTCTTTTTCTTTTTCTTTAAATTTTCTTCCCCAAGGAAGCACAGGACAGACTTTGCTCGCAGTACTGTTATACATCAGATATTTCAAACTTTCTCTACGTTTTTCAGTCCTACAAAAAGTAAGGCCTGAAAGATAATGTTCCACATGATGGTTTTAAATTCTCCCCAGCCTGGTCTTGAAATACTCTCATATGGAAAATACTAAGAGAAAAAGAAAACCTTAAGGAGGAATAACGGATGAGCAAGATCATAACAATTGTTAGATATTGATTCTTTTTTTTTCTTGTTTAAGGTTACCCTCAGGCTCACTGTCCATTACTAGTATACTTTGGTCCTTAAATAAATGAGTCATAGTGCCATCTGGGTATGCCATTCCCTCACAATTATACTGTAAATATGTTGATTTATGAGTAAACTTATGCATTTTATATTATGTCATGCAAATGTGCTTATGGCCTTAGTATTACACAGACCTCTCTTCAGAAAGGAATTTTAAAAACTCCTCTGCAAAAGTTATAATTGTCAAACTATTTTTTGTCCCTCCACCAACCTATGTGAACAACGAAACCCTTAACTTTTTTGGTATGTCCAAGTTACTCAATAATATTGACTTTGTTTACTCTCCTCTGTCTCCCTATCTCACAGAACAAAAAGCAAGAAAATAAATGAAAATTTAAAAAATATATATGCCACTAAGATAAGAATTATATTATGACTATATTGTCAACTGTCGCATGATCTTTTGGAATTGTGGTAGTGATGTCAGGTGTTTATGCATTTATGCATCTTCAGCTAGTCAATGATATTGAAAGAAAAAACACTCAATGAGTCTCAGCTATTGTTCTCCACCCTTCTTTGCACCTTCCCCCACTGGCCATGACTATGTTGCTCTGTAGGTCATACAGTCCATGCTCAGGAAACCCATCGGTCTTGACTGCAAATAGTATGGTGTTAGTTTTCAAAAACTTGAAAAATATGGTGGAGGAAAAAGAGTCATGTATTTTTGCTGGTTTTCTCTCTTCCTGGGTTTGTGCCTTACTCAGAGTCTAAGATTCTTATTTGCAATGGAGGCTAACCTTATTATGATTATTCTCTCTAAAGAGCTTTCTGAAAATGAAGACGGTATAGCATTTACATGTCTTTGCTCCTGGGCCTGGCACAGGCCCACTGGTTAGTAGCTGCAGTTTGACCTCACATCTAGGGAAAGATTTAGTATCCCTGGCCCACATGGTTATTCTTTAAAACATCTTCATTTCATTATAGAAGTGGCAAAATCATGTCATGGGAAAATGGGCAAATGGAAAATAATACAAAAATAGCTTCCCGCTATGTGTTCTATAATACATAATAAAGTTTAGGGTATTTTTTTCTGGCCTTTCTTTTTTAATAACATGATGTTTCACTTTATCTTGGTAATCCTTCTGTAAACACAATTTGGCACATTCCTGTTTCATACTCTTTTCCAAATTATTTCATAATTATGCAATTTTAATTGCTAGAGAAAACTTCATATCAGAGAGACATCTAACTTTTTGGAAAAAAATTTATCTTTGAAAATTTAAAAATTATCTGGAACAGATGCACTTACAACAACTACCCTTTGTGTTTCTATTAAGAATGAGTTTATTGATGGTACACTATGAATAGGTGTTATTACATGACCATCCTTGCCACACAACTTTTCTTTTTTTTAGTTTATCCTTTCAGCATGAAACAATTATTAAATTACCGAGTGTTCAAAATGTATTGTGTTTGAAATATCTTTTAGGTGGAATAAAGGCAGTATACTAAAAGACAGCACAAAGTCCTGGATACAGTAACAAATGCACTGTATGTGGAAATGATGGATTTTACCTGGAAGAGAATTACTCATCTGCCAGGATCCCTGAAAATATTAACCAAGCAAAAATAGTTGCTGAGAACACAGTACATTTTCAGCAGAATTTTTTTTCTTCATAAAATGTTTTGAGAAATTTGTTGATCAAGGAAATTTCTATTTCTCTTCTCATTCTTATTAAGTGCTATCTATGGAAGGAATTCATCTGAGGTCAATGAGCCATGCTTGGGCTTCATGGAAGGATGCTGGGAGTTCTGAATGTTGCTTAAATTTGTTTTCCAAACCTAAAAAAAACCTAGGGGGTTTGGACTTTTGTGAATTGGTCTTGGGAAAGCAACATTACCTTTGTGATAGGATGCAGTGCTGAATTTGGTGATATCTCAGTTTCCTTCCAACTATAAAGGGAGTGTGGTCTTTGATGGTGTGCTGGCTCACTCTTGTGTTTGGAAATGTGTGGCCCCATGCTGAGACTAGTCCTACCCTTCCACTTCTGCAGAGAAAGAACTGAGGAGGCTGCAGGGAAAGAATCTGAGTGTAGAATTGACAGCCGATGGAATTTCCCTGGTATCACGAAGAAATAAGTTTAGAGTAGGTTGTTAGAAAAGAAATAAACAAATAAACACCCCAAACCAATTCCTCCCCCAGTGGCAGAATGCCCAGGCCACACGTTGTTTTTCCTTTTCCCCTTCTTCAGAGTGAAACTGTATTCCTGTTTGAATGGGGTTACAGCTTCTGAAAAGGAAAGAATATGCCTAGTTATTCCAAAATTTCATTCTCTTCTTTATAACTAGCAAAGAGCCTGCAAACATTTCATCACCCAGAGAAGTGAGCCCAAATCAAACATTGTAAATACTCTACACTTCTTTTCCTCTATTTTCTAACATAATGATATATATGCATGTGCTTAAAATAATAGGAATTATTTTGTGCCTTTTGATTTAATAATATTAAAAATATTTAAATTGCTAAGACAGTCACAGAAGTACATTTTCTAAAAGACAGAGAATCTGTGCTATTATCTCTGGAACATACAATCAGATGCAGGGATCAACAATTTTTACTTTGGGGTTGAAACTTTCCAAAATTGTGTAAAAGCAAACTAAACATGTGTACACCAAAGTCGGTGCCAGGCAAAGAGGATTACTTACATTATTTCGTTTAATCCTCATGGCAAATTGAGGAGGTTGCTATTTTGAGCCTTATTTTTATTTATGGAGAAGCAGGCCCAGAGATGGTAGGTAACTTGTCAGAAACTTGCTCAAAGTTAATGCGTGGGGGCACTTGAGTGGATCAGTCATTGGGCATTTGCCTTCGGCTCAGGTCACGATCCGGGGTCCTGGGATGGAGCCCCACATTGGACTCCCTGCTCAGCGGGAAGCCTCCCACTGCCCCTGCTTGTGTTCCCTCTCTTTCTATGTCTCTCTCTGTCAAATGAATAAATAAATACATCTTTTTAAAAATAAATAAACAAATAAAGCTAATGCATGACAAAGATGAGAGTTACATCCAGGTGTCTCTGATTCCATCTCTTTACTCTTTTAAATCTTATTTTTTCCTTAGAATAGAGTCTTTTAAGATCACATGTTAGAAAATGAATATGGTGGTGTGTTTCACAGGAATAAAAATGGCAGAGACTGGCTGGTTTTCTAGTCTCAGTCAAGGCTGGAAAAATCCTGCTGATCAGTCCAGTGTGGGGGTAGAGAGCAGAAGCAATTACCTTGAAGGTCTGTAAGATAATGCTTTCACTACCTGATTGGGGACCCTGGAGTTTTGCAAATGATTGCTTTAAGAGAATCACACCATCAATGTTTGAGTCATGTTTATTCTCTTGGCAAAATGGATCTACTTAGATATAAGGTTTATTGCTTTAAATTTGGGTCTAGCAGTGCTTTCATTTATCTAAAACATCCCTCCAAAGCGATAACTCATTCACTCATTCACTCTTAATGATTCTCCTATAAATTTGTTTATGGGTGATTTCAGCTGTGGGGTGTCAACTGGGGCATAGAGATTTAATGAACACGGGTATGCCAAATCCTCCATTACAGCAAGCAAATGAGGCACTTTGTCCAAGACTGTTTACTAAGTGTGCTCAGGGTAATGAGCTCTGCATTGTAACAAAGTGAGCATGTGTCTCCTGTTTGGTTTGGAAAAGAGCTGTATCAGAGTTGATGGCTGACCACAGTAGCTTTTACAGTGGTGCTCTTCGTGTTGTAAATGATGAGTTTTCAGAACAGCCTGGCACCAGGCTCACCTTTGTTCATGCTAAATTAAGGGCTCTTGCCTGTATTCTTATGGGGCGTTGGGGAAATAAAAGAGATACATATCTTCTTATTCTTTTCCTTCTTTCTTCTCTCCCTTTACGTCCTCCCTCCTTCCTCCCTTCCTTCATTTCTTCCTCCTTCCTTCCCGCCCTCCCTTCCTCTCTCTCTCTCTCTCTTTCTCTTAAACAAATATATTTATGTTAGAGATGAGTTCGGGAAGGAAATGGTCTAGTCCAGGGACTAGCACTCTTTTTCTGTAAAGGGTCCGACAGCAATTATTTTGGGTGTTGTGAGCCATATGGTCTCCATCTAAAATATTCAACTCTGTTATTATAGCACAAAACCAGCCACAGACAATACTTGAACAAGTGAATATGACTGCGTTCCAAGAAAGCATCGTTTAAGGACACAAAAATTTGAATTTCATGTAACTTTCAACATCAAGAAATATTCTCCTTTTGTTTTTTAAAGATTTTTATTTAAGATTTTTAAAAGATTTTTTATATATTTGACAGAGAGAGAGAGAGAACAAGCCATGGGAGGGGCAGGCAGAGGGATAGGGAGTAACAGGCTCCCTGAGGAGCAGGGAGCCCGATGCGGGGCTCAGTCACAGGACCCTTGGATCATGACCTGAGCCAAAGGCAGAAGCTTAACTGATTAAGCCATCCAGGTGTCCCTCCTTTAGTTTTTATTCAACAGTTTAAAAATGTAAAACTTCTTAGCTCACGGGCCTTACAAAAATAGGCACTAGTGTAAGTCTGTGTCAAAGGCCAGTTGAGCCTGATAGGAGCCTGGCTCGGAATGCTTGTAAGTTTGGCAGCCAGTGTTGACCTCAAAGACCTTACCTGTGCCCAAAGAGCTCTTTTCTAATTTCAATTCCATGCTTAAAATTTCCAGAATTATCTTTCATCTCCTTACTATCCAGACTGTTTTGATTTTTAAGAATAAACTCATATGAATCTTCTTTGATGAAATCTCTTCTTACCCTCCGCATTAGCCTGCTAGGGCCACTGTAACAAAATACCACAGACAAGGTAGCTTTTTACAGAAATTAATTTCTCATATCCTGGAAGCTGGCATTCCAAGATCAAGGTGCTGGTGGGTGATTTCTCCTGAAACCTCTCTCTTTGGCTTGTTGATAGCCACCCCTCACTGTGTCTTCACTGGCCTTTTTCCTGGTGTCTCATCCTCTTCTTAAAAAGACACTAGTCTTAGTGGTTGAGAGCTCTCCTTATGCTCACTGAATTAAATTCCCTCTTTAAAGTTGCTATTTCCAAATGTAGTTTCCTTCAACATGTTAACTTGGGGGGTAGGGGGGTGGGGACACTATTCACTCCATAACATTCTCTTTTTATTTTTTAAAAGATTTTGTTTATTTATTTGACAGAGAGAAATACAGCAAGAGAGGAAACACAAGCAGGGGGAGTGGGAGAGGGAGAAGCAGGCTTCTCGCCAAACAGGTAGCCTGAGGCCAGGCTCTATCCCAGGATACTGAGATCATGACCTGAGCCAAAGGCAGATGCTTAACTGACTGAGCCACCCAGGAGCCCCGCATTCTCAATCAGATGTGCATAACTCAAGAATAAAAAGAAGTAATTGAGGTAAGTAATATTTTCCTACAATATTTTACAAAAATCAAAATCAATGAAAAAAAATCAATGATAAAAAAACCACAAAATTTTAAATATAGACAGGTTCTGTTACCAATTTCTTTTTTTCTCAGGCTTTAATATAGCTCAGCATGATACTGACTTCCTCCTTGCTCCTTCAGCCCATCCTTTTTGGTCCTTTTCTTTTGAAAATACATAGCTTCCCCTTCCCTAATTGTGAATTTTTTGAAATAAGGCCTTATATTTTATGATTATATTCATCTCCCCAGTTTCTAGTACACTACCTGGTACAGAGTATGCACACAGTAACTATTCCTTTGTTCAAATGCAGTCACTGCATGCTCTTAAAATGTGTGCCCTCTGATGGAGCATTATGGGGGTTAATGAGGCATTTGAATATTTGGAGCATTTTTTAAAATCAGAAATGGGTATCCTGTCTTGCTAATTTTGGTGATTCTAACTGGTATAAGGTGGTATCTCAATGTGGTTTTAATTTGAATCTCCCTGATGGCTAGTGATGATGAACATTTTTTCATGTGTCTGATAGCCATTTGTATGTCTTCATTGGAGAAGTGTCTGTTCATGTCTTCTGCCCATTTTTTGATATGATTATCTGTTTTGTGTGTGTTGAGTTTGAGGAGTTCTTTATAGATCCTGGATATCAACCTTTTGTCTGTACTGTCATTTGCAAATATCTTCTCCTATTCTGTGGGTTGCCTCTTTGTTTTGTTGACTGTTTCCTTTGCTGTGCAGAAGCTTTTGATTTTGATGAAGTCCCAAAAGTTTATTTTCGCTTTTGTTTCCTTTGCTTTTGGAGACATATCTTGAAAGAAGTTGCTGTGGCTGATATCGAAGAGATTACTGCCTATGTTCTCCTCTAGAATTCTGATGGATTCCTATCTCATGTTGAGGTCTTTTATCCATTTTGAGTTTATCTTTGTGTACGGTGTAAAAGAATGGTTGAGTTTCATTCTTCTACATATAGCTGTCTGGTTTTCCCAGCACCATTTCTTGAAGAGACTGTCTTTTTTCCACTGTATATTTTTTCCTGTTTTGTCGAAGATTATTTGACCATAGAGTTGAGGGTCCATATCTGGGCTCTCGACTCTGATCCACTGGTCTATGTGTCTGTTTTTATGCTAGTACCATGCAGTCTTGGTGATCACAGCTTTGTAGTAAAGCTTGAAATCAGGTAACATGATGCCCCCAGTTTTATTTTTGTTTTTCAACATTTCCTTAGTGATTCGGGGTCTCTTCTGAAACAACATGTGTTGGAGGGGATGTGGAGAAAGGGGAACCCTCTTACACTGTTGGTGGGAATGCAAGTTGGTGAAGCCACTTTGGAGAACAGTGTGGAGATTCCTCAAGAAATTAAAAATAGAGCTTCCCTATGACCCTGCAATTGCACTACTGGGTATTTACCCCAAAGATACAGATGTAGTGAAAAGAAGGGCCATCTGTACCCCAATGTTTATAGCAGCAATGGCCACAGTCGCCAAACTGTGGAAAGAACCAAGATGCCCTTCAATGGACAAATGGATAAGGAAGATGTAGTCCATATACACTATGGAGTATTATACCTCCATCAGATAGGATGAATACCCAACTTTTGTAGCAACATGGACGGGACTGGAAAAGATTATGCTGAGTGAAATAAGTCAAGCAGAGAGAGTCGATTATCATATGGTTTCACTTATTTGTGGAGCATAACAAATAGCATGGAGGACAAGGGGAGTTAGAGAGGAGAAGGGAGTTGGGGGAAATCGGAAGGGGAGGTGAACCACGAGAGACTATGGACTGAGAAACAATCTGAGGTTTTGAAGGGGCGGGGGGTGGGAGGTTGGGGGAACCAGATGGTGGGTATTAGAGAGGGTATGGATTGCATGGAGCACTGGGTGTGGTGCAAAAACAATGAATACTGTTATGCTGAAAATAAATTTTTAAAAAATCAGAAATGGGTAGACAAATGAGCTACAATGAACTTTCTCATCATTTTTATGATGAGAAATTTTTTGAACAAGGAAAGTATATGTGAAAAGCTTGAACATAATGGAAAGGAATGCTGGCAATGTGGTACATAATGGGATGAGGCCTGAAGTAAGGTAGGAGGAAAAGCATAATATTTCTGTGCAGCAAGCTGCACAAGAGGCTTGTCATATGGGGTACCTTGGTAAACCTACACCACTAATTTGAAATTTATAGGTGAGAAAACGAAGGAGCAGATAAGTTAAGTAACTTATAACCCATAGCCAATGAGTACAGTAAAGAAGATTTGAATCACTCTGAATCCCATAAGAGCTACTTCCATAAAATTGTATTTGGGTCCACATTAAGGAATAGACATTATTCTTCTCTTAGGGGATTTACATTTACATGAAAGAATAACAAAGAGCAGTGTAAATCATTAACGGCTCCAGGGTTCTGGAGCAAAATGGTCTTTGAAATTAGCAGTTCTACTCTTTCAGATTTCTCCTATCAGATAGATAGTAGCTGGGAATAAATGCCCTGTTACTCAGCTATATATTTACCATTATGCCATGGGTTATGATGAATGAATGTCTGACAACGCCACTGCAATCCTACGTAAGTTAAAGGAAACAGGTTTCTCGGATCAGGAGGAAAGTTTCCCAGATTAGCAGTATCCCTCTGCTTTGGATACACTCAGCCACAGAGTCCCACGAAGGATATCCCACCACGCTTACAGTTCCTTAAGGAATTTATGGCTTCTTCTTCCCCACATATGTCAATATTATTGTGATTGCATCTTTGGCATCCATTTACTAGAAAAATAATTCTTGGTGTTTTTTAAATTTGGGTTTTTTTTTTTTTTCTTCCCTGGGCTTATCTTTTAGAAAACACTGTCCTATTTCCAGTCTCCCTGCCATCTTATGACCACTACTTTCAGTGAAATCTAAATTTCATTGCTATTTCCTCTCCTGCAATAGAACTCTTCCCTGTGTTGCCAGGGAAGCATTTACACTTGCTGGCGTATATGAACATGCCCCCTGCTTGCTTCTAAGACTACATTTTTACAACTACCGATTACCCTTCCATATATGAGTAGGATGATCAGACAGAGGAGGATGTAAGACATCTGAATGCGCCTGTTGTTATGACTTTGAGGATTGTATGATTTCCCAGTAATCACCACGCTCTCCCTGGGGTTGTACCTTTCAATGGTCAACAGACTCCCCAGAGATTCGGAACCCAGTGAGAATGAAAGGCTTCCCCGTGTGACCTCCAGCAGTGACAGCAGAAGAACGGGGGGGGGGGGGGGGGGGGGATTAGACACATAATGGGGGCAAATACTGAGAAAGAGGAAGTGGAACAAAAGATGTAAAATTTGGAATCCCAGCCTCCTTTCTGCTGATAAGGATAAAGGAAGCTGGAATAGGGAGGCAGAGGACTCTTGTCTTAGAACCAAGAGACTGAGGACATATCACAGCTAGGTCACTCACTACCTATGTAACCACAAAGTTACTTTGTTTTTCTTCACCAACATGTAAGAGATAATAACATCTTCATTTTAGGATTCTGGAGGGTATTAACAGAGATGCGAATGAAGCTTAAGCAGCAGGGTCTGTCGTCTTGCATAGGCCCTATAATTCATTTCATCCTTAAAAACTGTATACGTATATTTTTAAAATGTATAAATTTTAGGTCCAGCAAAATCTGAATCTATGCTTGCTTCAATATCTCTTCTCTTAAAATACATTTAATATCAGACACTGGGAATATACAAGGGCACACATACTTATTTTTTTAACCAACCATAACATAACATAAAAACACATAAAGCATAAAGGAAAGAAGACTGATTTAGAAATCTCACATCATAACAGACATTGTATCTATTTATTTCAATTACATCACAACTTGTGTGTAGGCATATATAAACATACTGTGTATAGTTGTTGCCATAGCCTGTTTACATTTCAGCTTTCATTGTGGTCTCCCTGGTGGAACAGCTGAAAATAGATCTGGAACACAAAAGAAGAAGTTAGCTTTATATAAACTAGACTCTTCCTTTATTTTAATAATGAATTAGAAATATGTCTATCATTTCCTAAGCACTTGCCATTTGATAGGGATTGTTCTAAGTACTTGAAGAATGTTAACTTACTTAATCCTCAGAAGTACTTGAGAGATATTTTCTATCACTGTTTTGAATATAATGAGGGCAAAATAGAGGTGCAGAATAGGTAAGTTACTCCTTTGTACTCACACAGCACTTGAATAGAGAAGCTAGTGCTTAAAGCCAAGTTGCCCTCCTATAGAGGCATGTCCTCAGCCACCATGATAAACAGCTCACTGTAAGCAAAAAGAATACACGTGATGAGGATAAAGATGAGGAAGATTAATAAATTTAGGGGTTGGAGGAGGTAAAATTTCTACAATATGAATTTAACTTTTTAAGTAAATAAATAATGTGAGTTTTGAATGAAGACTAATGCCAGATCAAATAGTTCAGAGTGCATTGGGGCAAGGAGAAGATACAAAGTAATTATCTTAGAGAAAGGTAAAGTAAGTTTACTAGGGAAACATAGTAGGGCTTTTGGATAGTGCTAATTTGAGGGCTATAGACATGAAAGAGAATGATCAATCAGCATCATTTGGGGATTTTCTCCAACAACCTTCAACTCCTTAAGTGTTTATCCTAGGCAGGTATATTTGTCAGGGATCTCCAGAGAAACAGACTATATAGAGAGAAACAGACTACACACACACACACACACACACACATACATATAGAGAGAGAGAGAAATTGAGAGAAAGAAAGAGAGAGAGAGAGATTTATTATAGGGATTAGCTCATATGATTACGGAGGCCAAAAAGTTCCAGAGGACCAGGAAAGCTGATGATATAAATTCAGCCCAAGTACTGAAATTCTAGAAGCCTGATGGTATAAATTCTAGTCTGAGAGCCAGGAATGCTGATGTTGGAAGAGGCAGAAGATGGATCCAGCAGCAGGAGTGAACTTATCCTTCCTCTGCCTTTTTGTTCGATTCAGGCCATTAAGGGATTTGGAGGATGCCCACCAGTATTAGTGAGGAAGGTCTTTACTCAAGTCTACTGATTCAAATGCTATCTCACAGACATGCACACGGACATAATGTTTTAGCAGAAATCTATGAAAACTTTAACCAAGTCAAACTGACATATAAAATTAAATATCACAACAGTCATATAGGTTTTATTCATAGTTTCTTATTGCCTGATAATTATGTCAGAATGGAAGCAAGAGGTGGAATTAAAAATATGTTCAAGGTACTGGTTATAGTTCTGAACCATAAACTCTGCACTAGGCAAAGAGAAAAGTGAGGGCATTCCAGGATGTGAATAGTTGCAATGAGGATAAAGAATTGTTAGAATAGGGGACTAGAGTAAGGAAGCTGACAAAACCAGAAAGAGTGATCTGAAACTAGAACTCTAGATTCCAAGGTTGTAAAAGAGGTGATGTTATTGTTGATAACAATATCTAGGTTTGGGTTATTAGTGTGAGTGACTTAAGCAGGAATTTCCGAAGAAAGCATTGCTTTTGAAGAGGTCAAGGAACTGAAAAGCTAGGGCTTCTGTATTGAAAAACAATAGTGGAAGGAATAGTTGGTAGAAGGAATTTGCTAAGCCAGTTTGCAATTCCATCAAATAATTCAAGAAAATTTATCAGCAAGTGGTGAATGGTAGCAGGTCAGCTGTCAGAACGGCATGTGTTTCAAAGAATATGAAGTTTTGTTGGAAGAAGATAGAACAATGATCTAGAATATGATGATACTTCTAGAAAAGTGGAGGGTCAGGGTTGGGCAAGATGAGTGAAGGAGAGAGGGAGATTCAGGGTTCCACTTATGGGATGAGTAAGTCTCAGGAATAAAAGGTGCAGCATAAGAAATATAGTCAATGATATTGTAATAGTGATGTAACTTGACATATAGTGACTACACTTAAGGTGAACACAGCATAATGTATAAGCTTCTCTAATCACTAAGTTGTATACCTGAAACCAAGGTAACATGGAGGGTCAACTACATTCAAATTAAAAAAAAAATTTTAATTAAAAAAAAATAATAGAAAGATCTTGGAAAATTGTGGACTATGGGCCAAAGCTCCTTACCACCTATTTTTGTAATAGTTTTTTTTTTTTTTAAAGATTTTATTTATTTATTTGACAGACAGAGATTACAAGTAGGCAGAGAGGCAGAAAGAGAAAGGAAGGGAAACAGGTTCCCTGCTAAGCGGAGAGCCTGATGTGGGGCTCCATCCTAGGACCCTGATATCATGACCTGAGCTAAAGGCAGAGGCCTTAACCCACTGAGCCACCCAGGCATGCCTGTAATAGTTTTATTGAAACATGGCCCAACCCATTCATTTAGGCGCTGTCTGTGGCTGCTTGGGAGCCACCGTAGTAGAGCTATATGGTGACAGATCTTATCTCTTCGACGTTGAAAATATTTACTATTTGTATGATTACAGAAAGCATTTGCCAACCTCTGATTAAAAAACAAAAGTACTATTAGAAGTATCTATAGGACATTGAAACCCCAAGATACATGTAACGTGGAGGGGAAAATACTTCCGTTTGAGAGAACTGCAGAGAAAGCTGCATCCAAAGAATGCCTCCAAATTTTTGTTAGAATGAGATGGTGTAGAGAAAGTTCAGAGGAGATGCCAGGATTTATATCAATTCAAATTTTCTCCATATAACAAAGTCTAAAGAGAGACAGCCACTGAGAGTTTCAGGCATCTACCAGTGTCATCTTAACCCAGAGTATTTTCTGGCTTTCTCCTCTGCCACCTTTAGCAGCTTGGGTTTTGGTTCTTAGGCTTTTCACTGCATTGTCTTAATATTAAAACAACATTCAGATCCAAGAAGCTGGAGATGAGCATGGCGTGGCAAGAAACTGATCTCCTCCAAACGGTTCTTGCTTTTCATCAGTAAATTCCCAAAAGTCTCTTTGATGTCTTCCCTTACTGAATCAATGGTTAAAATTGTATCAAATGGACACATCTTTTGAGTGTCACAAGTCAACCTCTGGCAAAGGTGTAGGTGAATGCCATGACTGACTTTGACTAATAAGGATTCATTGTGATCCTGAACAAACTGGAGAAGATGGAATAGGGGCTGTGTGTCACAAACTTCAGGGGATCTTACCATTCTTGTACACTCTGAGTTTCAGAAAGCACACTAGAGAAGTCAGGTAAAATGGAAACGGATGAAAGAAGCAGTCAGATCCTTGAAGGCATAAAGTTTTGTAAGGCTAATAATCTGGGTGGTGGTTGATGCCCTGAGTGGTTTAGATTAGTGACTCTAACATAATGCAGGGCCGGGGGGTGTGTGATTGGAGTGAGCCAGTTAGATTCTCAGAAGATGGCAGATAATCCATCCAAGTTGTAGTTTAAACCAGAGGTAAGCAAAGAATGGGAAAATTTGTTATGTATCCACAGCTATACAAATATAGGAAGTGAGGATTAACACACAGAATCTTTTATAGCAATGGTACACTGTTGGGCATTTTGCTTGTATTTTCCAAAAGTATTGATCTGCAATAGGTTAGAAGGAACAGCACACAGAAATACCAAACAAAAAGCTATTCCTTCACTGTAAGAGTGAAGACTAGCTTCCCGTGGATAATTATCAGGAGGGTCTAGGTCACTGTTGAGGATTATACTACATAGTTGTGTCCTCTGCAGACAAACAAAATTCTCTTCAGGGAAAGGCCCTCTTTTTTTTTTTAATTAATCATTTTTTAAAATTTATTTTCAGCATAACAGTATTCATTGTTTTTGTACCACACCCAGTGCTCCATGCAATCCGTGCCCTCTCTAATACCCACCACCTGGTTCCCCCAACCTCCCACCCCCCCACCTCTTCAAACCCTTCAGATTGTTTTTCAGAGTCCATAGTCTCTCATTGTTCACCTCTTTAACAGCACACAGCTCTGACAGATCAAGGCAGGGTGCATCTCATATTTGGATATATCATCCCATTGTTCTACCTTCAGACTTTGGAAATGATTGATACTTCTTAGAACGTTTTTTCCTGTTTGACATTCCTCCTGCCATAACTTTATCTGCCCAGATCTCAGTTATCCTTAGTACTTCAGCTTAAATACCACTATGTGCCATGACTCTCCCTAACTGTAGAACAGATAAACTGCCTCTGCTTTGAGTCCTTCTGCTCTCTCTGTGTATTGCCTGATTACCAAAGTGGAGGCAACATAGTTGGAAGTCTTTCAAAAATTAAGTGGAATTACCATTTGATTCAGAAATTCCATTCTAGGCATATATTCCAAAAAAAAAAAAAAAATTGAAAACAGATCAAGTATTCAAATAAATACTTTTACATGTATATTTATAGCAGCGCAATAACCAAAAGATCAAAACAACCCAACTATTCATCAGCTGATGAGTGATCAACGCATGAAGATACATAACAGTATTATTCAGCCATAAAAAGGAATGAAGTATTGACACATGCTACAACACGGTTGGATGAAACTTGATACCATTATGCTAAGGTGAAAGAAGCCAGACACAGAAGATCACATACTATACGATGCCATTTATATGAAATGTCCATAATAAGTAAGTCCACAGAGATAGAAACCAAACTATTGGTTGCTAGGGGCAGGTGAGGGGGTAATGAGGTGTAACTATTTTAAAGTTTTCCCATTTTGGAGGGGTTGATGGAAATGTTTTAGAAGTGGAGAAATGTGGAAATTGAACAATAGTGTGAATGTACTAAGTACTAAATGCTACTGAATCCTTCACTTTAAAATGGTTAATTTCATGTTATATGAATTTCATCTCATTTTTTTTTATATAATGGAGACAATTCTTTGGCTTTTCCTTTATTCAAACCCTTTACAATGTTACTTTGTAGCTCCCCAATCAAGGAATGGAGCTTATTTCTCTACCCTCTTAGTCTGCGTGGTGCCTGTGACTGGTTTTGCCCAATCAATTGTAGCAAAAATGGTAGGGACTACTTCTATACCTGGAACATTCCTGCTGCCCACGACCTCCTTGGATCCTGCCTCCACTGTATAAAGTCTGTTGGAGGAAGAGAGACACAAGGCCTAACCATCCCTTTCACCTGGTTAAGATCGGTTTAGCATTGCCCAGACCTGTAGAAGTGCCAAAGCTATTTTTTGTGTGGCACTGAGATTTTGTCCTAAGAGATAATTGAAAATTACAGAGATCACTTTTTAACTATTGCTTCTCACTTAGTCTATCTTGCAACACTCTACTTGAGGAAAGAGGTTTTATCTGTCTTGTTAACTTTTGTACTCTTATAATACACTACTGTGCCTAGTAGGGGGTATGCAATTTGTAAACTATGATGATGAATGAATGAATGAATGAATGAATATATGCTCATTTTTAGCAATGAAATTTGAGTCCTATTGAAATTGTTAATATAAGCTAGTACAATGGTTAATTTTATGTGCCAACTTGAGTGGGTCATGGGGTGCCCAGATATTTGACTAAACATTATTTCTGGGTGTGTCTGTGATGGTGTTTCTAGATGAGGTTAGCATTTGAATTGGTGGGTTCAGTAAAGAAGATTGCCTAACCCAGGATGGATAGACATCAACCAACCTGATGAAGGCCTATGTAGAAGAACAAAGGGTGGGGGGAGGGAGAATATATTCCTTCTTGCTGACTGGGTAAGCTGGTACATCTGTCTTCTGCTCTTAGAGTGAGACTTATACCACTGACTCTCCTGGTTCTCAGTCCTTTGGACTTAGATTGAACTAAACCATCAGTTCAACATATTGAAGAAATCCTCCTCTTGGAGTTACACATATATGGCTTGTTTTTTTTCCATATATGTTTGTTTTATTATAAATTTCAATGCAACAATATGAATTTTAATTATTTAACTATAAGCATAGTTTTATGGCAAGCTTCCTTATCTCTTTTAGCTGCATTAGTTTTTCATCCTCTTGTTTATGTCATATTGCTGTGTTTTTTAGTTTTTATTTCATTTTTAAGAAAATAATTTTTGTGATTCCCAGCATCTTTGTTATTTTACCTATCTACCTAGTTATTCCTTCAAAGAGGATTTCCATTGTCTTTATAAAATTTAATCTCAGACTTCAGGGGATAATATGAAGAGATATTATTCTAGTGTCCAGGACAGAGTTCCCAATTCCATGTTTTAGTCTTTTCTATTATATAACCATATTTTATATACACATAATAAATATATACCCATAATATACTATTATATACACTCATAATATTTACCCATTATTTAAAATGAGGGTGTATCTCTCTAGATGTGGAGTTTTCCAAGCTGCAGGTAGATGAATTGGCTATGGCTCCTCTACTTTTGAACTGGACTCTGGTTATTCCCTTATCTGATCTATGGCTCAGGAGCATTGTTGTGCATGGTTTCTAGTCCAAATACAGGTGTTTAGCAGGATTTATCTAGTAAGGCCAAAGACAACTGAAGTATTGTGTCCTATGTTGATGTTATCTAAACTCTAACCTATTGGATACATTTAAAAAGAAATCAGCCATCATCATGACTCCACATAGTCATAAAATATTTTTTCTGGGAATTATACCTCCAAAGACAACACATTGCTTCTACTTCCCTCAAGTGTCCTATTATTCGTTATTTTCAAGCAGTCATCATCTCTGAGTGCATGAAGATAAGGGAGGTAAAGGTAGAGAAGCATCTAGTCAGCCTCTAAAATAATATCCATTCCCAGTTTTTCCATTTGGTATGGCCTGATCCAGGGAGTTTTTAGTGATAAATGTGAAAAGAAAGTATTTTATTAATGCATGTTGTAGTGCATTTACCTGATATCTCCTTCAGGACAGACAAGAGCTCTTCCAGCTATTGGGTGTACTGGTTGCTTATAATACAAGGTCCTCACTGTGAATTATCCATCACCAAAATGAGCTGAACCATCAAAGGTTAAATACATTTCCAGGGGACTGTTCAGTGTGGGGATGCAAAGGTCATGCTTCCAATTGAGGAGATCTCTGTGGAACTGTCCTGGCTTCAGAGCTGAAAATTAAATCACAATTAAACTTCTTCCCTAGTCTAAGCCTGTTCATTTACTTGCAGGTATTGCTCCTAAAAACTCTTCCCAATAAACCTACTGCATATAAATTTCCATTCAGGAAAACCTGCCTTTAAAAATCTTCTTACCTTCTTTTGGCTGGTTAAGGTTGTTTTATTCCTAGAGCCAAATTTATGTTTAGATCACCATTTCTTTTCCTTAAGTCCTGTTTTATTGTTGCTATTACTGGAACTTCCTCCTAATGTCTGGTGATAGGCAATCTTCTTTTTTAAAAATATATTTTATTTTTTATTAAGCTGTAAATTTTAACTCCAGTATAGTTAACATACAGTGTTATACTCATTTCAGGTGTACAGTATAGTGACTCAACAATTCTATGTATTGTGGTGATGGGCTATCTTCTGCTTTTACTTTTTACTCTTTGAATTTTATCCTGCTCATATACTTTCAAGGTAGATGAGTGAGATGCTAGGTGAGGCTGCTTCAGTCATTACTAGCCTTTTACCATTTCAAATTTATCATTACCTATTCTCTCATCACTGTTCAAATGGTACAAAGCATGTCGGGACTCATGGCAGTTTAACACAAATGGAAGAGTTGAAAGGTGCTAGCCGGATGTTAATTTTAGTCTTTATCCTCTGTCCTCTTAAATTATCCATGTTATTTTAGGATGCATACTTGAGCTAAGTTCCTACTTGTTTCCTTTCTAGAGATTTTTCTCTGTGTTAATGCGATCAGGAAGTTGACTACCTCAACACTGAGCCTTTGATTAGAGCATATTCACATGTACCAAGCCTTAGGTCTTCCCGAGGGGAGTCCTGGGCCCAGGAGTCCTGAAGTACTTTCAAAAACAAATTTATATGTGTGAGGAGAGAATCAGGCATAAGGGCAGAGGTGAAGAAAAAAAGAATATGTGATGGGCAATCTGGTACCCTGGAGCTTAAGGGGGAGGAAGTAAATAAAATAAAGACCTGGGTTCAAATTCAACCAAATCCACTAGTTCTATAATTGGGGGCAATTTTCCTAAACATTACAATCCTCCATTTCTTTTCCATAAGGTGAGGATCATAATATAATTATATCATGGGGTTACTGGAAGGATAAAATGATACAAGGAAAGTTAAGCTCCTGGAAGAGTAACATTATCTTATTTTTATTTAATAAGTATGATATATAGGAAGCAATATGAAGGACAAGGTCAAAAGAGTAGGTTATTGTAGACAATCCTTTTTACTCTGGCTGGCCTCATTATCTTTATCCTTATCCAGGGGGGATTGGCACTGAGTGATTTAATGATCTCTTAGGACATTTCTAGCTATAAGTTTCTATAAATACATAGCAATTTAAATATAGTTATACCTATTTTGCCAATGTGACTGATAAAAGAAAAACAGGTGAGGGTTACCTGGGAGGCTCAGTCAATTAAGCATCTGACTCTTGGTTTCAGCTCAGGTCATGATCTCAGGGTCCTGGGATTAAGCCCCATGTCAGGCTCAGTGGCGAGTCTGCTAGAGATTCTCTCTGTCTCCCTCTCCCTCTGTTCCTCCCCCTGCCCTTTCAAATAATAAATAAATAAATCTTAAAAAAAAAGAGCCAGGTGATTTTTCCCATAGTCACATAAATAGTAAGTGGCAGAGCTAGAGTTGGAAGCTAAGTCTTTGGGCTTCAAGTCTCAGTTCTCTACAATTCATCTTGTTTGGTTGGTGATATAGGATAATCTTAATGAACAGATCCTATGGGTCTGTGTTTATTTTTGATTATTTATTCATTTGGTTACACAGACTTTCAGTCATGCACGTTTGCCTGGAAGACTTAGATACAGTGAATAGAGAATCCCTTCAAAATTAGGGACCCTTGTTTCTTCATTCTCCAAAAGTAGACCATTAAAAAATGAAGCTGCCATTCTATGATTTTACTTATTTCCCAATGTGTCAGTTACATGATTTTGTGGGTCACACAGAGCTGTAAGTGACTTGCTTGATTATGTTTTGTCCTGGGATGACAGTCAAGAATCATGGGAGCTTGACAAAATGAGGCAACATATTAAACTTTTCTTTTTCACCACTTCATTTTCCATTTCTGGTTCATTTCATAATTGTACAGAACAGGTTTGTGTGATTTGGGAGAGTGGTATTTAGCAGATGTAAATTTGATTCCACATTCTGAAAACAGAAATACTAATTAATACCTAAACAATTTACCATAATTTAACCATAACTAACCACAACCTAACAACTAACCATAAATGTAATAATTTACCATAAAACACATTTTTCCTGTTTATTAATGCAATCAATAGAAAGCTGACTTCATTTAATTCAACAGCGTTCCATTTTTTTTTCTCAGAATAAAGATCAAAACCCTAAGAAAAGCTTGAAAGGTGGGACTTAATTTGGTCTCTGCTAGCTTCTGTAGGCTGAGCATGACCATCTTTACCCATAATTCATTATGGTTCAGTCACAGTCACCTTCTCTTTGGTCCTTGAATACCCCAAACTATCTCTACCTTCTGGATCTCTACATATATGTTTCATCTGACTGAACATCTTTGCCCCCTTTCTTTGCCAAAGCCTATTTGTTCTTCTTGACTTACACATTTGTGAGGCTCTTCTCCCAGCACTGACACACAAGTAGGTACCGGTTTATAAGCTCCCAAAGCATTCTGCAACTATTTTTCATAATATTCATAACACTTTAGTTATATTTTCTGTGACTATCATCTTAGTTAGCTGTATACATAAGACTATAGACACTAAGTGTGACTTGTGCATCATTGTTTTCTGGGTGCCTTTCGTGGTGCCTAATATATAGTGGGTTATAAATATTTGATGAGTGAATGAATAAATGAACAAAAACACTTTGGAGGAAATAACAACAACAACAACAACAACAACAACAAACAGTAGAAGAAGTAGAGAATGATGCTAAGTCCCTCAACCACCAGCATTTTCGAAGAGAGAGTTGGTTTATATTAATTGAATGACAAGTCTTTGAATGGTATTTTGTTTAATTTCATAATAACTGTGTGAAACGGTGACTAGCTCCATTTTACAGATAAAGAAAAAAGTCCACAAAGATAATGTAACTCAATGTCACACAACTCCCAAGTAGTAGAGATGAGATTTCAACACAGTTTGGCCCAAGGTACATCTGTTTTCTCACAGGTCAAATGGATGGATTGAATGAGGGTATGGTGGGAATCACTCACTCCTCAGGCATCTTCAAGTCCTTGATGAGGGTACTAATCTGTGAAATTCCTCCAATAATATGGTATTGCCTTTATTTTACTTTTTTTTTTAATAGGTAGAGACAATTCTAATGTTTTCAAATTAGCCTCTCCCACTGTAATAGCCTTCACAACACAGATCAGAGAACCAATGTGGGGATTCTCTCAGTGGCTGAGTATGTCTGTCTATTACATATTCTAAGACTGGGGAAATAAACGTGGGATGGGGTCCAGGACCCACTGGGCTTACTGTGAGATGGATCTGAGCTGAAACTCCACTGATGGTCTGACTTCCATATGCTTTTACTCTGAACAGTGGACAACGGTGATATTTTGTATTTCCTGAAATTAGTGTCAGTTCAAAGACAGTGTCTACAAGATAGTACAAATCACCAAAAGGTCTATTTGTCTTTCTCCAAAGCATAGTCACCCTGGTAAATGGTCTGAGTTTTCACTGAGTAAAACTTAGAAGAAGATTAGCAGTATAAATTTTTGGTGGTGTTCCAGAGTCCTTCCTCCAATGGACTATACTCAATTCAAGGGAATTTCAATCTCTAAACTGGCTCAAGTCAGGGAATTGATCAAGGGATTGTGATTCTCTGTTTTGGTTATTCAAATTAGACTCCTGTTCATAATACCTGGAACTGATTTTCTTTTACAAATCAAGTAAGAACTGTAGAGTTCCCATCTATTTCTTTTCTAGGGACACTATGATCAACTAGCTAATGCCATTGGTCTCTGTAAGTCAGACCATTTTGATTACTTACTTTGGTTTTGTTGTTCTTTTCAAGTTTACATGGAAGAAAATATGAAAATAAATGTAAACAAATTAGCAACACACAGACTATTCTGATAAATTGTATTAAAATTAGACATCAAAATAAAATAAAAAATAACAAATATCACAGATTTAAAATTACATTTCCAAATAATTTGTAGGTCAAAGAAGAAATCATACCAAAAGTTACAACTTTTTAGAGCAAAATAACAATGAGAAAAATTTATGTCAAACACATAGTTTTTTTTTTAATTTGTAAATTAAATGCAAGATTGAAGATGACACAAAGAAATAGAAAAACATCCTATGCTCATGGGTTGGAGGAACAAATAGTGTCAAAATGTCTATACTACCCAAAGAAAATGACACATTCAATGCAATTGAATTGCATTTTTCACAGAATTAGAACAAACAATCCTAAAATCTGTACAGAACCACAAAAGACCCCAAATAGCCAAAGAAATCTTGAAAAAGAAAAGCAAAGCTGGAAGCATCACAATACTGGATTCGAAGTGTATTACAAAGATGTATTGATCAAGACAATATGGTACTGGCACAAAAATAGACACATAGATCAATGGACAGAATAGAAAAACAAAAAATGAACCCACAACTATATGGTCAGTTAATCTTTGACAAGGTAGGAAAGAGTATCCGATGGGAAAAAGTCTCTTCAACAAATGGTGTTGGAAAAACTGGACAGGAAAATGCCAAAGAATGAAAGTGGACCACTTTCTTATGCCACACACAAATATAAATTAAAATGGGTTCAAGACATAAATATGGGATTGAAGCCACCAAAATCCTTGAGGAGAACATAGGCAGTAACCTCTTTGACATTGGCCATAGAAACTTCTTCCTAGATATGTCGCTGGAGGCAAGGGAAACAAAAGCAAAAATGAACTATTAGGACTTCAAAATCAAAAGGTTCTGCACAGCAAAGGAAATAACCAACAAAACTAAAAGGCTATCCGTGGAATAGGAGAAAATATTTGCAAATGACATATCTGATAAAGGGCTAGTATCAAAAATATATACAAAACTTATCAAACCCAATACCTAAAAAGAAAATAATCCAATTTTTAAAAATGGGCAAAAGACATGAACAAATATTTTTCCAAAGAAGACATACAGACGGCCAACAGACACATGAAAAGATGCTCAACATCACTCATCATCAGGAAAATAGAAATCAAAACCATGATGAGATACCAACTCATAACTGTCAGAAGGGCTAAAATTAACAACATGAGGAACAACAGGTGGTGGTGAGGATGTGGAGAAAGGGGAATTCTTTACAATTTTGGTGGGAATGTGAACTGGGGCAGCCACTTTGGAAAACAATATGGAGCTTCCTCAAAAAGTTAAAAACAGAACTACACTATAATCCAGTGATTGTGTTATGAGGTATTTACCCAAAGAATATAAAATTGCTAATTCAAAGGGATACAAGTTCACCAGTGTTTATAGCAGCATTATCTACACTAGCCAAATTATGGACACAGCCCTAGTGTCCATCCACTGATGAATTGCTATCTATCTCTCTTTCTCTCTATCAATCAACTATCTATAGCTATTACATCTATCTATCTATCATCTATAATAGAATATTACTCAGCCATTAAAACTAATGAAATCTTGCCATTTGCAATGACATGGATGGAACTAGAGAGTGTTATGCTAAGCAAAATAAGAGAAACACAAATATCATATGAGTTCACTCATATGTGGAATTTAAGAAACAAAACAAGTGAAAAAAGGAAAATAAAAGAGAGAGGGAGAGAGAACTAGAAATAGATTCAACTGTAGGAACAAACTGATGATTACCAGAGGGGACAGGATAGGGGTTGGGTGAAACAGGTGACCTGGATTAAGGAGTGCACTTGTCATGATGAGCACCATGATGATGTATGGAAGTGTTGAATCACTATACTGTACACTTGAAACTAACATTACACTGTGTTTTAACTACCTTGAATTTAAATAAAAACTTAAAAAAAATAAATGCATACACTATAGCAAAGGCTGAAAGATAGCAAATCAATGAGCTAATTCACTAATAATCTAGTTTCCAAGTAATAGACTAAAGACAAAGACAGTAGAAAGATGGTTAATAAGGATAAAATATACAAATAAATAAAATAGCAAATAGAAAAAATGAAAAGATAGAGAACACCAAAAGCTGTATTGGTCATTTTTTTTTCTTAAAACATAAGAATGAAAAAAACCAGGTAAAATACTACTAGTTGTTGAATATATGTGTTTTATATATGGAGCATCTGGCATTTATTATTTTTTTCAGATTTCAACATTTGATATGTTCTATAAATTTTTTTAAATGAAGAGGTACAACCTAAAGATTTTCCCTTGTTCCTTTTTTCCCATTTTTAACATACTAAAGAACTAAGAAAAAATAGAAACATCAAATAGTCTACCCTCAATGAAAGGAATGTTTCTGTATATGGTTAGAAAAAGACATGAGAGAGATCTGACAGAATAGTATATTTTAAAGCAGTTTTCTTTTTGCAATGGAAAAAAATACTTTTTAATATCTTTGTCACTATATTCCCCTTTGTCTCTATTTAGGAGAAAGAAAGAATTTCTTACTTTGGCAGATTGTATTGTGTTTATTATGAACTCTTTTACACCTTGTTTGATGGCTAATTATCCCTTCTATTCAGGGTGCTCTAACTTACAGTTCATTTACCAGCCCCCCCCCCCCCATCTTCTGGCCCCAGTGGAACACCTAAAATAAGGCAGTCAGTCATTGACCAGCTCACTTTTCTTGACTTCAACTCTGAATTTTCTCCTTATACAATTATGGCAAGCTCAGGATAATTCATGCCATACACAGAGGATTTTTGTTAGTCAAATTATTATCATCTGAAGTTGATTACATCTATTGAAAAAATTGTATTAAATGCTTATGTCAGACACTGCTAAAAAATCTGCCAGTGTTTCTTGCATTAATATTAATACAAGGGGATTAAACTAGCTCAATGTTTCTTTGGTCAGAACAAAAAATTCTTTCTTCTTTGGAAATAATTTCAGTCTTCCCTCCTTTCTTCCCTCCTTGTTTCTTCCTTTGTTTCTTCTCTGCAAGTGTTTCAAAGCACAGATGACCTAAAACTGTCATTTTTTTTTAAAAAAAGAAAGACTGAATATGAAAATGTTCTATATCAAGTACTATGAAGAAGATAAATCTAATTACTAAAGTATTGGTCCTTGTTATAATGCAGTTTCACTCATTTTTGAAGAATATTTATGTATTGTTTTATGGTTTGAAAAATGTTTTCACATATATTTTATCATTTAAATTCACAGAGCTTTGTAAGACAGATATGATATCTCTTTTACAAATGAGAAAATTAATGTGCCATGGTTTAACATGTATACGTTTATATTGTTATCAGTGGTAGAAGCAGGACTCAAGCCTCAGGGCTTCATTCCAGGTTCTGTGGTCTGTCACACATGCTGTTGCATGTTGGTGACCTCATGGTTGGAGGGAGGTGGGTAGAGGCTGGGAAACTGGGGGAGGGGGGCAAAAGTTTCCTAAAAGCTTCTGTCATGTCCTTAGTGATTTCCCCAGTTGAACCTTCATGTTAAATAATGATTTTTAAAGGCTTTAAACTTCTTTCATATTTTATTTTTAACAGTACAAAATTTTATTATGGTATACATTTTTAAAAAATAAACATATAATGTTTTATTTGCTGCAGGGGTACCGCTCTGTGTATCATCAGTCTTACAAAATTCACAGCACTCACCATAGCACATACCCTCCCCAATGTCCACACCCAGCCACCCTATCTCTACCTGCTCACCCCCCAGCAACCCTCAATTTCCTGAGATTAAGAGACTTTTATAGTTTGTCTCCCTCCCAATCTCATCTTATTTCATTTTCCCCCTTCCTACCCCCCCCATGACCTCCCACCCTGCCTCTCAAATTCCTCATATCAGAGAGATCATAGATAATTATCTTTCTCTGATTGATTTACTTCGCTTGGCATAATACCCTTTAGTTTGATCCACATCATTGCAAATAGCAAGATTTTGGGGGTTTTTATGACTGCATAGTATTCTATTGTATATTTATACCATATCTTCTTTATCTATTCATTTGTTGATGCATATCTAGGTTCTTTCCATAGTTTTGCTATTGTGGACATTGCTGCTATAAACATTCAGATGTAATGCTCCTTCAGATTCCTACGTTTGTATCTTTAGGGTAAATACCCAGCAGTGCAATTGCTGGTCATACAGTAGCTCTGTTTTCAACTTTTTGAGGAACCTCCATACTGTTTTCCAGAGTAGGTGTACCACCTTGTATTCTCACCAACAATGTAGGAGGGTTACCCTTTCTCCACATCGTTGCCAACATCTGTCATTTCCTGACTTGTTAATTTTAGCCATTCTCACCAGGGTGAGCTGGTATCTCACTGTAGTTTTGATTTGTATTTCCCTGATGCTGAGTGATGTGGAGCACTTTTACATGTGTCTGTTGGCCATCTGGATGTCTTCTTTGGAGAAATATCTGTTCATGTCCTCTGCCCATTTCTTGATTAGATTATTTGTTCTTTGGGTGTTCAGTTTGATAAGTTCTTTATAGATTTTGGATACTAGTCCCTTATCTGATACATCATTTGCAAATATCTTCTCCCATTCTGTCAGTTGTCTTTTGGTTTTGCTGACTGTTCCTTTGCTGTACAGAAGCTTTTGATCTTGATGAAGTCCCAAAAGTTCATTTTGCCCTTGCTTTGCTTGCCTTTGTCGATGTTTCTAGGAAGAAGTTGCTGCAGCTGAAGTCGAAGAGGTTGCTGCCTGTGTTCTCCTCAAGAATTTCGATGGATTCCAGTCTCACATTGGGATCTTTCATCCATTTTGAGTCTATATTTGTGTGTGGTGTAAGGAAATGGTCCAGTTTCATTCTTCTGCATGTGGCTGTTTGATTTTCCCAACATTTGTTGAAGAGACTGTCGTGTTTTCCATTGGACATTCTTTCTTGCTTTGTTGAAGATTAGTTGACCATAGAGTTGAATTTCCATTTCTTGGCTATCTATTCTCTTCCACTGATCTATGTGTCTGTTTTTGTGCTATTAACATTTTGTATTGATGATTATAGCTTTATAATTGAGCTGGAAGTCTGGAATTGTGATGCCACCAACTTTGGTTTTCTTTTTCAACATTCCTCTGGCTATTCGGGGTCTTTTCTGGTTCCATAGAAACTTTAGAATTATTAGTTCCATTTCTCTGAAAGAAAAAATGGGTGGTATTTTGATAAGGATTGCATTAAATGTGTAGATTGCTTTAGGTAGTGTAGACATTTTCACAATATTTGTCCTTCCAATCCATCAGCATGGAATATTTTCCCATTTCCTTGTGTCTTCCTCCACTTCTTTCATGAGTATTTTATAGTTTTCTGAGTACAGATTCTTTGCCTCTCTGGTTAGGTTTATTCCTAGGTGTCTAATGGTTTTGGGTGCAATGGTAACTGAGATTGACTCCTTAATTTCTCTTTCTTCTGTCTTGCTCTTGGTGCATAGAAATGCAACTGATTTCTGTGCATTGATTTTATATCCTGACACTTTACTGAATTCCTGTATGAGTTCTAGCAATTTTGGAGTGGACTATTTTAGGTTTTCCACATAAAGTATCATATCATCTGCAAAGAGTGAGAGTTTGACTTATTCTTTGCTGATTCAGAGGCCTTTTATTCCTTTTTGTTGACTAATTGCTGAGGCTGGGACTTCTAGTGCTATGTTGAATAGCAGTGGTGATAGTGGACAGCCCTGCCATGTTCCTGACCTTAGGGGAAAAGCTCTCGTTTTTCCCCATTAAGAATGATATTCGCTGTGGGTTTTTCATAGATGGCTTTGATGATATTGAGGTATGTACCCTCTATGCCTACACTGTGAAGAGTTTTGATCAAGAAAGGATGCTGTACTTTGTCAAATGCTTTTTCAGCATCTGTTGAGAGTATCATATGGTTCTTGTTCTTTCTTTTATTAATGTATTGTGTCACATGGTTTGATTTGTGGATGTTGAACCAACCTTGCAGCCCTGAAATAAATCCCACTTGGTCGTGGTGAATAATCCTTTTGATGTACTGTTGGATCCTAATGGCTAGTATTTTGGTGAGGATGTTTGCATCCCTGTTCATCAAGGATATTGGTCTGTAATTCTCCTTTTTGAAGGGATCTTTGTCTGGTTTTGGGATTGAGAAATGCTGACCTCATACAATGAGTTTAGAAGTTTTCCTTCCACTTCTATCTTTTGGAACAGTTTCAGGAGAATATGAATTAATTCGTCTTTAAATGTTTGGTAGAATTCCCCTAAGAAGCGGTCTGTCCCTGTGCTCTTGCTTGTTGGGAGATTTTTGATGACTGCTTCAATCTCCTTACTGGTTATGGGTCTATTCAGGTTTTCTATTTCTTCCTGGTTCAGTTGTGGTAGTTTCTATGTCTCTAGGAATGCTTCCATTTCTTCCAGATTGTGAAATTTGCTGGCATATAATTGCTTATAATATGTTCTTCTAACTGTTTGTACTTCCTTGGTGTTGGTTGTGATCTCTCCTCTTTCATTCATTATTTTATTTGTTTGGGTCCTTTCTCTTTTCTTTTTTGATAAGTCTGGCCAGGGGTTTATCAATCTTATTAATTCTTTCAAAGAACCAACTCCTAGTTTCATTGATTTGTTCTATTGTTTTTATTTGTTTGTTTTGTTTTTTGTTTGTTTGTTTCTATTTCATTAATTTATGCTCTGATCTTTATGATTTCTCCTCTCCTGCTGGGTTTAGGCTTTCTTTGCTGTTCTTACTCCAGGTCCTTTAGATGTAGGGTTAGGTTTTGTACTTGAGATCTTTCTTGTTTCTTGAGAAAGGCTTGTATCGCTATATACTTTCCTCTGAGGATCGCCTTGGCTGTGTCCCAAAGATTTGGAACAGTTGTGTTTTCATTTTCATTCGTTTCCATGATTTTAAAAAATTCTTCTTTAATTTCCTGGTTGACCCATTCATTCTTTAGTAGGATGCTCTTTAGCCTCCATGTTTTGAGTTCTTTCCAACTTTCCTTTTGTGGTTGAGTTCTAGTTTCAGAGCATTGCTGTCCTAAAATATGCAGGGAATGATCCCAGTCTTTTGCTACCAGTTGAGACCGGATTTGTGACTGAGGGTGTGATCTGTTCCAGGTATTGTTACATGTGCTCTATCTAGAAAAGAATGTGTATTCTGTTGTTTGGGGATGGAATGTTCTGAATGTATCTGTGATGTCCATCTGGCCCGGTGTGTCATTTAAAACCTTTATTTCCTTGTTGATCTTTTGCTTAGATGATCTGTCCATTTCAGTAAGTTAAGTCCCCTACTGTTATTGTATTATTGTCAATGTGTTTCTTTAATTTTGTTATTAATTGGCTTATATAATTTGCTGCTCCCATATTAGGGGCATAGACTTTAAAAATGTTAGATCTTCCTGTTGGATAGAGCCTTCAAGTATGATTTAGTGTCCTTCCTCATCTCTTATTATAGTCTTTGGCTTAAAAATCTATTTGATCTGATATAAGGATTGCCACCCCAGCTTCCTTTTGATGTTTATTAGCATGGTAAGTTGTTTTCCACCCCCTCACTTTAAATCTGGAGGTGTCCTTGGTTCTAAAATGAGTTTCCTTTTTTTCCCCATTCTGATACCCTGTGTCTTTTGATTGAGGCACTTAGCCCATTTACATTCAGCGTCCCTATTGAAATATATGGATTTAGTGCCATTGTATTGCCTATAAGGTGACTGTTACTGCATATTGTCTCTGTTCCTTTCTGGTGTATGCTACTTTTAGGCTCTCTCTTTGCTTAGAGGACCCCTTTCATTATTTCCTGTAGGGCTATTTTGGTGTTTGAAAATTCTTTTAGTTTTTGTTTGTTTGGAAATTTTTTAGTCTCTCCTTCTATTTCATTGACAGTCTAGCTGGATACGGAATTCTTGGCTGCATATTTTTCTCGTTTAGTGCTCTGTATATATCATGCCAGTCCTTTCTGGCCTGCCGGATCTCTGTGGATAGGTTTGCTGCCAACCTAATATTTCTACCATTGTATGTTACAGACCTCTTGTCCCAAGCTGCATTCAGGATTTTCTCTTTGTCACTGAGACTTTAAGTTTTACTATTTGATGACAGAGTGTTGACCTATTTTTATTGATTTTGAAGGAAGTTCTCTGTGCCTCCTGAATTTTGATTCTTGTTTCCTCCACCAAATTAGGGAAATTCTCTGATATATTTTGCTCCAATATACCTCTGCCCCTCTCTCTCTTTCTTTTTCTTCTGGGATCCCAATTATCATATTATTAATTCATCTTCTGGTACCACTTATCTCTTGAATTCTGCCCTCGTGGTCCAGTAGTTGTCTCTCTTTTGTTCACCTTCTTTATTCTCTATTATTTGTTTTTCTATATCAGTAATTGTCTCTTCTACCTCATTTATCCTAGCAGTAAGAGCCTCCATTTTCGATTGCACTCATTAATAGCTTTTTTGATTTCAATTTGGTTAGATTTTAGTTCTTCTATTTCTCCAAAAAGGATTTTACTTCTCCAGAAAGGGATTCTCTGCTATTTTCCATGCCTTTTTTCGAGCCCAGCTAGCACCTTAATAATTGTCATTCTGAACTCTAGTTCTGACATATGTCCATATTGATTAGGTCCCTAGTCCTTTGTATTGCCTCTTATTTATTTTTTTTTTTTTGTGGTGAGTTTTTCCTCCTTGCCATTTTATCCAGATAAGAATAGATGAATGAGAGAACAAAATACTAAAAGTGTGCCAACAGCCCCAGAAAATATACACTAACCAAATCAGAAGAAACCTGAAACTAGGAGGAGAAGAAAAGGGGAAAAAGGAAAAAAAAAAATATATATATACACATATGTATATGTATGTGCATATATATTAGATTGGTGAATAGAATAGAGCCACACACTTGATTTTGGGTGTATTTTGGTGTGCTGGAAGAAACTACCTCTCAAAATTTTATAGAAAGAAAAAAAATACACACACACACACACACACACACACACACACGGTAAACATGATGGGATGGAATATGACTAAAAAATTTTGATCTATTAGAAGAAATTGTATCCCAAAATTTTAAAGAAAAAATAAACCTATACATATATATATATATACACACACAAGAAATAAGGTTAAATACAATTAAGGGATAAAATATGAGTTTAACAATGAAAATTTAAAAAGTTTTTTAAAAGGTATTAAGAAAATAAAATAGTTAAAAAAGGTTAAAACAGGAAAGAGGAAAAATTAAAAAGATAGAATAAGAAAAAATAAAATTAAAAATATTTAACTATGAAAGAGTAAAGGATGGAGAAAAAAAACCCCATGAATTGTATATGTAGCTTTTCCCTAGCTCTGGATTTCAGCAGTTCTCATTGTTTGGTGAACTTGGTCTTGGGTGGATGTTCTTGCTGATCTTCTGGGGGAAGGGCCTGTTGCAGTGATTCTCAAATGTCTTTGCCCGAGCCAGAATTGCACCTCTCTTGCCAGGGGACAGCCAAGTAATCTGATCAGTTTTGGTTCTCAAAAGCTTTTGTTCCCTGAAAGATTTGCATAGAGCTTTGGAGGACGGGAATGAAAATGGTGGCCTCCCAATCTCTGGCCCCATAGGAGCCAAGAGTTATGGGCCATGCTCCTCAATGAGCCCTCAGAGAAAAGCAGTCAACCCCTCCCATCTCCCTGGTTTTCGGCCACACTCCATGCTCACCCACCTTTGACCGAGTTTTCTGTCTCTGGTGCACAGCCCTATTTGGAGTCTTCAAGCCCAAAAGATTCCTGCAGTGTGCTCCCACACTGTTCTTACTGGAGGAGGAAGGAAAGGGTCTCCCCAGATCTGTTGCTTATGGGGTCCCTGCACAAAGAGCAGTGGTTTGATTGTGCCTTGGATCATGGTTTAAGGTAATATCGAACTGAGAGCCCAATGTTTGTCTCTTTTGCTGCAGTCAGCTTCCCCATTCAAGTACCTAGGAGCTCTGCCACACTCAGACACCCCTGGTCTTTTTGTGTCCCTGCGGTTCCAGAGACTACACTGGCCCCACAAGGGCTCCACCCCCTGTTTAGCCTCTGGAGCAACATCCTTCAGTGGAACAGACTTCTAAAACTTCTGATTTTGTGCTCCACTGCTCTCTCACTTGTCAGGAGCCTGCCCAACAGTCTGTCTTCTCCTTGCTTTGGATTCACTTCTCCGCATGTCCTACCTTCCAGAAAGTGGTCAATTTTCTGTACCTAGAATTGCTGCTCTTCTTCTCATCTATCTCCTGTTGAGTTTGTAGGTGTTCAGAATGGTTTGATAAGTATCTAGCTGAACTCCTAGGACCTGATGATATCTCCATCTCCCTCTCCTCCGCCTTCTTGCTCCTTCCTCTATGGTATAAATTTTTAAAAATCTCTAAATCCACTACCAATAGATCTAGTTAACTATTCAAGATTTAAATATCTATCTATATCTATATCATCTATCTATTTTTACATATGCTTGCTAAGACCATTTAAATAGAACAGGAACAGATGAAATGGAAAATAAAAACCTTGGTCTTCACATCAATCATTCTTTCCCACTTAGTTGAATCATGTTAACAATTTCTGCTGTGTCCTTCTAGAAGATCTATGTATCTATGTATGTCTCTCTCTCTCTCGTCTATCTGTTTACCTAACTTTCCATCTATCCATCTATTTTTAAAAATATTTCTATCACATGTGTATGAATATATACTTGTGGTTAATGTGAGTATATTTATTACATGTTAGTTATATAAAGGAGGTCATATGCCATATACTGTTTGCCACCCTTTTTTCACTTTATATATCTTGAAAATGTTTCCATATCATGCAGTGGTTGGTGAGGTAAGTATCAAATCACTCTTGTAGGTTGTCTTGTTCTGATCTTAGTCTTTCTTTCTATTGTGTGCAGTATCATTTGATATTGTTATATTTGAATCCCTTCTAAGATGTCCCACTCTGGAGTACAAGACTGAATTTTTTCCAACATGGCCTCTGTTGTGTCCTTGGTATCCTGTTTGTGGAGTCATTCCTGAGCACTTTATAATTCTAGAAGAAGAGTGTTTCTCAACTCCTCAATGGCAAGTTGTTTGTTATTCTGATTGTTCAATATGAGTAAGAGTCTTGGGTAGGGGATTTGTGAGATACCATGGACTGAATTATGTTCCCCCATAATTCATATGTTGAAACCCTAAACCCCAATGTGACTGTTTCTGGAGATAGGATCCTTAGGAGGTATTTCAAGTTAAATGAGGTCATAAAGGTGAAATCTTAATTCAACGGGATTGTGAGTCCTTTAAGAAGAGGAAGAGACTTTTCTTTCTGTCTTGGTCTGTCTGTCTGTCTCTGTCTCTATCACTATGTGAAGATCAAGCAAAAAGGCATCATCTACAAGGCAAGAAAAAACTTTCCCCAGGAACTGAATCAGTTTGCACCTTGACCCTGGACTTTTCAATCTCCATAACCATGAGAAAATATACTTCTGTTGTTTAAGCTACCCAGTTTGTGGGTTATGGAAACCCATGCAGATTAAGACACCAGATATGGAAAAGGGCCCAGAGAAAACCAGTAAGACATGAAGTAGATGAAGTAGAGTGGGTGAGGACAAGATGGTATTGGTTGCATATACAATGAGGTTGGAATTCTGGGGCAAGAAGTCCTGAAAAGTATACATTCCAAATAAGATTACTTCAAGGATCAATGTTTACTAATCCTGGTTTGCAGGGGATTATTTTATGTGTAGTCATTGTTATCTATTCAGAGCTGAAGTGAATCTTTCTCTAGCAGGGATACACAGTGTTAAGTTTGTCACATACCACTACTGACAGAGGAGAATGAAGATACCTCCCTGGCATTCTAGGGGAAACCTGGAAGCATAAGTCACTTATGCATGGTAGAAATTTTGATCCTTGTATGTTTATCTTAATGTGTGTGTAATTTACATTCCATTTCCTAATATATCTACGTTTATTTTTACATCAAATAACACCAAGTTTAGTTACCATGGGATACACTTGGTGCTCCAAGATAATGGAAAGATAAGTTACATTTATCTTCTAACTTTATTAATGGCTCTCTGTTGCCCCCATCCTTTCCATGACATAATTGTATACCTGCTGAGGTTATACATCCCACCTCAAGAAACCCTATAAATGAATTTCCAGAAGGCCCAGTGGACAAGAGAAAGACCTTTCCTCTGTACAGAAGGGCATTTTTCTGACATCTTACAAAACTCAAACAGAAAATAGATCACACTACCTTTTTAGATTTTGTCAGGCACATTTTCAAAATTCAGTTCTGACTTTTGTCTTAATGCAGCAATCACAAAGATAGAACTTGAATTTAAACAGCCCCCTGAGACAAAACACTGCTTGAGAGGGACAGAATGAAGAGAACTCAAACACAGAGAAATTATCTGAAGCCCTGAAGCTGTTGCTACTAGTCTCCATCAGTTTCTAAGCACAGATTTGGACAAAAAGCTCTTTCTGTCACTTGAACAAGAGCCAGAAAGTAAACCTCCTTCAACTGGACTCATGCCATTCATCTGGTTTTGAAACTTCCACTTCACAGTGGCTTTTCAGTATTGACATGGCGGTGTGTATGCACAGGATTTAATGAGATCAGAGGGACTCAGATGATTCACTCAAGTAATGAATACATACTCTTTGTCATTGTATAACCTTCACACAGTCTCTTTATCCTGGAAATGCAATATTGCCTATATTCTTTGTAGAAAAGTATTTATAGTAGGTGGTATAGTACATTCTTATCTATTTTAGTTCCATCAAGTTTATGAGAGTTGTGCCTGGTTTTTTGTAGAATTAAAAACAATGATAATTAAGCACAGCCAACTTTTTATTAGGTATGTCAGAAACATAGGCACATTCTTAGTGTTCTGAAGGAAATGTGCATGGTGCTGTTGTGATAGTCATGGTTGCAGAGTTCTCTGTAATTCTTACCCAACTACAAGTGTGAATGAGGATTTGGGAGTCAGAATTATATAGTGTATAGGATATTAGTCATGCTAGGATCTTATCTGATTATTCCTGGGCCTTTCAGTTTGAAGGGCATGAAGAAAAGGAGAAATTTCTGATTTGCAGAGAAATTAGAAGGTCTAGACATGGCATCCAACCACCCACCCACCCATCGATCCATCCATACATACATTTACCATCCCTCCATCTGTCCATCCATCCATCCATCCATCCAGGTTTCTGTTAACTTATTCTTTCATATTAAATAGTTTTTGAAGATCAGATAAAATTGCTTATTTTCTCTTACATAATCTAAACAACTTAGTAGGTCAATCGTTACCTTTAAAAACCACAAGGTATGAAGATCTGTTAGTTGTCTGAATTCAGATTGAAGGGATTTTCTTTAATAAGCAAAGATAAAATCAGCAAAATCAATGAAGATAGAACTAACTTTTGAAATGAAACAAAAATTGTATCTTAAATATGTTTGCAATAAAAATAAAAAATACCTAAAGACAAACACATGAAACAAAAGACCATTACAACATTGTGTGTCTTAAAGATAACTATTTTCAGAATCGTTTATATATGCACCATACGTTTAGTACTTTAACAGTGGTTGTCAAAGTCTGTTTCCTTGAAATTTGTATTCAGCCAGCTGGACTGAGGTCATCTATTCTTAAATCATAACTGTCTTATTTTTGCAACCATAAGAATTATTTGTTAACAGTCCACAAGAAGATAATGACCAGAAGTTTTAAGTAAGTAGTTGGAAAATTTGTTGGCAAAGTAATTTAATGTCTGTTTAATCTAGTAATAAAACTAAATGGGGTTTGTATTTTATTTATCTTTGCTTTTTATTTCATTTTTCTAATAATTCATGTATATTGCATTTTACTAAAATCTCAGTCCATGGTGGATTAGGAACAAAACAAAATGAAACAACAATAACATCCATCAAAAACTGCCTATCACGGGATGCCTGGGTGGCTCAGTCAGTTAAGCCACTGCCTTTAGCTCAGGTCATGATCCCAGGGTCCTGGGATTGAGTCCTGCCTCGGGCTCTTTGCTCAGCGGGGAGGCTGCTTCTCTCTCTGCCTCTGCCTGCATTTGCTCTTTCTCTCTCTCTGACAAATAAATAAATAAAATCTTAAAAAAAAAAGAAAAATCTAAAAAAAAAAAAAACAAAAACAAACTATCACATTAGTTAGAAAAAACATTGTTCTAGAAGTCTCTTGATTAATCTGGAATTTGGAAAATAAAAGTGTATTTTCCAAGGCTCCCCATCACCATGACACATACTCATATTCATTCATCACATTAACTTATTTCAGTGCAAGCCCAAGGGTAAAAGGCCCTCCTCTAATATGATCTTAGCTTTAATAACATTTTATATCTTCACTTAACAAAGGACATTTAATTTTTTTTTAAATGATTCTATATAAAGAGAACATACTTACTTAAAAAACACTGTCCTGGGCAGCCTGGGTGGCTCAGTGGGTTAAGCCTCTGCCTTTGGCCCGGGTCATGGTCTCAGGGTCCTGGGATCTAGCCCTGCATTGGGATCTCTGCTCAGTGGTGAGCCTGCTTCACCCTCTCTCTCTGCCTATCACTCTGCCTGCTTGTGATCTCTCTCTCCGACAAATAAGTAAATAAAATCTTAAAAAAAAAAATCTTAAAAAAAAAACCCAGCACTTTCTTCTTCTTCTTTTTTTTTTTAAAGATCTTATTTATTTATTTGACAAAGAGAGATCACAAGTAGGCAGAGAAGCAGGCAGAGAGAGAGAGAGGAGGAGGCAGGCTCCCTGCTGAGCAGAGAGCCTGATGCGAGACTCAATCCCAGGACCCTGAGATCATGACCTGAGCTGAAGGCAGAGGCTTAACCCACTGAACCTCCCAGGCACCCAACAACACTTTGCTCTAACAAAGTATACCTGACCTTTGAATTGACATATTGCAGCCTATAAACCATAATGATGATAATAATTTTTAATAAAAAAAATCTTCCATTTTACCTGACAGAATAACATCTTTACTGACACTCATGACACACTATCTTGATGGTGATGCCAGTGAGGGGGTTGCTTGGTTCAAAATGCAGAAAAATCTGCTTTTGCCCACCTGCTCCTCCAGTGGACCAGTGTTCCCAGAGGTTCACTCATCATCTATTAGGAGAGGTGTCTGAAGGCTTGTCAAAGCTTTTGCCACATTTGGGGAGCAGAGAGCCTGAGTCCCCTGAGAACTTCTAAGATTTGGAACCAGAGATTCCAGCTGGCTTATTAGAAGCAGCATCCCCTCAAGATCCTTATTAAAATCACACAGGGAAGCTTACAAATAAGGCTCTTCAGTGTGGCCAGACTCCAGGCTGAATTTGAGATGTTTCAGCCAAAGAAGTCAGGATTTCTCTAATAAGAGTTGGCTAGAGTTGACTGGAAGGAAATTCAGCTGTGGGGCTGCTGGAAGCTCATTTGAAGTCCTAGGTAAATCCAGCCCATCCATGTCTCCTCCACATCCTATAGAGATCTTCTAAGGGAAAACCACCTTTGAAATTCACAGGAGTTTGTCTTTTTGATCAGCTTAATGGGGTGTGGGACAATATAAAAGACAGGATGCCAGCAGAGAACAGTAAGCAGGGAATGGACCCAACAAAGTACTGTTTTCCAGGCTTGATTGAGATTACTGCTTTCTTTCATGTATGGACTGAATTGTCTCCCCTCAAAATTCATGTGTTGAGACCTTAACCCCAGTACCTCAGAACGTGACTGTATTTGGAGATAGAACCTTGAAAGAGATAATTATGTTAAAATGAAGTAATTAGTGTGGGACCCAATCATATCTGACTGGTGTCCTTATAAGAAGAAGAGACTAGACAGGACACCAGGGATACTCGTGAATAAGTATGAACATATGAGACACAGGGAGAAGGGAAGGTGAGAGGCATCAGAAGAAGCCAAACCTGATGACTGGGTAGCTTAAGCCTCTAGAATTGTGAGAAATAAATTTCTGTTTACTACCCAGTCTGTAGTATTTTGTTATGGCAGTCCTGGCACATGAATATGCTTACATATCCTGGCTGCAGATGAAATTATGCTCTACTTTTGTGTCCCATGTTGTTTGATCTGAAGATGAACAATAGATAAACACATTTAATGATATTAATACATGGGCATACATGTGATGTGACAGTTAACTATTGTGAGGGGATCTGCAGGCCACCAAGTTCTTTCCACATAGTTCTCCTGTATAGAAAGAATAGTCCACCTTTGTAGAATGACTTGAGGTTGATGATTGAAATTAGTACCCTAAGGGGCTGCCCTTGGATCTCAAGCCTGCCTTGACTTGTGAAGAACCACATGCACACAAGATAACTGATTTGTAGGGATCTTTCCAAAATGGGTGGCAGTGAAGAGAATGTTTTTAAACTCTGGTCATTGGATACAACTTATGTCAGAAGCTATGACCTGCACTGAACCTAAAAGATGGTTCAATATGCCCTCAAAATAAAGAGCTTCCCTCTCATTGGTGAAATCATCCTCCTATATTCATATTCATGCTGGTAGTTTTCTTCCTAGTTTTGACTTTGGGATAATAAAAAAAATTGTCAAAATTATTATTGCTGTAGAAGAAGATGTTCACTTATATAAATTTCAGAGACTAGTTTTTTATGGATTCAATAAATATTTATTTAGTATCTACTATTTTAGGACCAAACCATTTACTATTACTTTAGTACCAACATTATGGTAAATACCCGGGAACATTGTGTTTTTCTGAAATTAAGATTTCTAAAGTGTTTTTGAGGGCTGTATGGACAGGAGAATGGAAAACTGATAAACAATCCATCAAATAAACTAAAAAGAGAATATTTGACCTTCTTACAGAAGGTCTAAATGATGAAAATAAAAAGCCCTGTGAAGAGTCAAGGCAAGGCAATGCCACAAGGGGAAATGTAAAAGAAACAAGACACAGATGCATTTGTTCAAGAAACAGAATGGGGAGAGCAATGTATCTGGAATAAAGAAGTTGGAGAGTGATAGAAGGTGAGGTCAGCATTGTCAGACTGAGTTTGAGTTACTCTGAGAGCATTTAAAAGCTATTGGAGGATTTTACAGAAACAGACCATTTTTTTTTAACATTTTTTTCATTTGGCTAATACTTATGATATATTATCTTAGTGGCGATCCTTCAAGGAGGCTGCCTGGCTTAAATGGCAGAAGAATAATTGCAGGAGATAATGGAGATTAACCTTCTCAAAAAGCTGTAAAGGAATGGCTTGGCTATGCTAAGGAATTTAAACTATTTTTAGTAGTTTCAAGGGGGCCATTAAAATTTGCAAGTAGAACAATAACATGATCAGAACTATTCCCTGGGGAAGTAAATAAGGCAGAGGAGAAAATGGTATATTAGACTTGACTATCTTGGGCTTGGAGAGTAAGTCAAGAGTTCTTTCAGTAACTCTGAAGAGGAAATGAAAGGTGTTTTTGCCAAAGTAGTGTTAATGGGGAACAAAATGAGAATGTGGGTATTAGAGTAATTGCAAAGGTAGCATCTGTATGATTAGTAACAGTGGAGTAAGAGTGACAATGCTGAGTCTAGTCTGAGAGCTTCTGGATGGTAATGTTATTAATCCATGGTGGCACAAAAAGGAAGAGCAGGTTTGAAGTCAGAAAATCTAACATAGAATTATCTCTACTTGCATGTCAAATACACACAAATGGTGCCTGACTGACACAAATATTTGCTCTGTATGCGAAGGATGGGCTTCCTAACAAAGCAAGGGTATTATAAAATGTTCACACCCTCCATTAATGTATCATTAATATAAATATGGACCACCAACATAGTGCAGCCACTGTTCTCTGCAGGTAAGTAGGGAGTTGACATGCAAGGAACACTTAAAGTAGTGTTTTACTATTTTTATAATTTCCAATTTTATAATGTAGATAATGGTGGCTAGTTGTTTACAAAAATGACCAGATTTATATATTTCCTTATAGCCATGACCCTTTGAAGTGGAACTGTGGCTTCCCTCCAAAAGAGGTAGAATATATTTCTCTATCTCATCAATTTGGGCTGGTTGTGATTTGCTTTGACCAACAGAATGTGGGAGAAGTAACTTTGGAACAGTTTTGAGATGAGGCCTCACTCTCTCAAAAAGATTCCCCTGACATGTGAAAAAGGCTGGACCAGCTTGATGAGTGATGAAGGATATGATGGCCAGACACATCTGGGGACCATTCAAACATAACACACGTGTGAAAGTCGATCAGGAAGACTCAAACAACATGTCAGCTGACAGCCCTCTATTAGGAATCTTAGTCAAAATCAGCCAAGTTTGCCTATATCACCATAATTGCCCAACTGGCCTATACATTGTGAACACTAATAATATATAACTACTGTTTTAGGTATATGTCTTAATATATAGCTACTGTATTGGGATGGTTGTCATACAGCAATAGTTACCTAATACCTAGTGATAAAGTGTAGAAAAGATTGAAATATAGATTAAAAGAAAAAAAGATAATTAAAATCATGCATATTCCCAATCAGTTAAGATATCAGTTCTACTATGGTCTGATTAAATTCTTTCAGTTATGTATTCACAATGCTATGTTGGACTGAATATTTGTGTTCCTGAAAATTCTTATTTTGGAGCCTTTTTCTCCAATATGGTGATGTTTGGTAGTGAATATTTTGGGCAGTAATTAGGTTTGGGTGAGGTCATGGGGTGGAGATGCCATGATGCGATTGATGACCTTATAAGGGAAGGAATGGAGCTCTCACCAAAACCCAACAATACTGGCACCCCAATCTCAGACTTCCCAAAAATAAACATTTTTTTTAAAACCACCTAGTCTAGGATATTCTTTTTACAGAAGACTGAATTGTCTAAGACACAAAATGAAAATGTGTTAAGACTCTTAACACTTTGTTTGAAATCAACTTTTTATCGATAAACAATATGCATCTTTTCATGAGAATAACTCCACTTCTACATGTAGTTTATCACTTATACTTTATCCATAGCCTATAAATTGACATCTGGAATTCTTTGTCTTATTCTATACTTAGTACAATTTCTCTTTAAGTGGCTTTTTTTTAATGAGAAATTGTTTATGTTTATGAATTTGAAGAATGATATTATAGAAATGTCCATATTACCCAAAGCATACATATAGTGTATGTAATTTCTCTCAGAATCTTATTGAATTATTTTTTTACAAAAGTAGAAAAAATGCTAAAATTTGTATGGAGTCACAAAAGACACTGAATAGACAAAGCAGTCTTAAGAAGAAGAATAAAACTAAACTTACATTTTCTGATTTTGCAATATATTACAAAACTAGAGTAAATTAAAATTACAGTATGGTGCTGGCAAAAAAAATAAATAAAACAACCCAAAATGAATAAACAATCAAGAAAAAAAAAGAGAGACATATAGATCAATGAAACAGAATAGAGCTCTTAAATATACACAAACACATACAGTCATCTGATCTTTGACTAGAATGCCTAGGTACAAAATATAGAAATAAAGTATTTTCAATAAATGATATTGAAAAACTAGAAAAGAGTGAAATTAGATCCTTATCTCACAAGATGAGGTCCATATATACAATGGAATATTACTTAGCCATCGAAAAGGATGATTACCCAACGTTTGCTTCAACAGAGACGGAACTGGAGATTATGCTGAGTGAAATAAGTCAAGCAGAGAAAGTCAGTTATCATATGGTTTCACTTACTTGTAGAACATAAGGAATAACATGGAAGACATTAGGAGAAGGAAAGGAAAAGTGAAGGAGGGGGAAATCAGAGGAGGAGATGAACCATGACAGACTGTGGACTCCAAGAAGCAAACTGAGGATTTTAAGGGGAGGGTGGGTGGAGGGATGAGTGAGCCTGGTGGTGGGTTATTAAGCAGGGTACATATTGCATGGAACACTGGATGTTATGTGTAAACAATGAATCTTGGAAGCCTATATAAAAAACTAATGGTGTACTGTATGGTGACTAATATAACACAATAAAAAATAAAGTGTAAAAAAAAACATGTTTTCCTGTGTTTGCTTGCCATATATGTATCTTTTTTTGTTGTTGTTGTTCTGTTGGTCACCATACAGTCCATCATTAGTTTTTGATGGAGTGCTCCAAGATTCATGATTTACACATAACACCCAGGGCTCCATGCAATGGATTCTTTTTCATTTAAGTGGCTTCTTTGACAGAGAAATGAGGGTCAGATAAAAATCGTGCATTTACCAGGTAACTCATATGAAATATACAACTTCTTAGCAGAAACTAGTACACAGTTTTGACTGGAATAGCTGTGGAAGTGGGAAAAATGCTTTTTTTTTTTTTAAAGATTTTATTTATTTATTTGACAGATAGAGATCACAGGTAGGCAGAGAGGCAGGCAGAGAAAGAGAGAGAGAGAGGGGAGGAAGCAGGCTCCCTGCCGCGCAGAGAGCCCAATTCGGGGCTCGATCCCAGGACCCTGGGATCATGACCTGAGCCGAAGGCAGAGGCTTTAACCCACTGAGCCACCCAGGCGCCCGGAAAAACGCTTTTAATAGAAGAAAAACATGACCTAAGTTATATTAGAGATGTCAAGTTTGGTGAATTGTGATTTAGTGAAGGTCATGAACTATATAACCAGATAGTCCAGAGAAAGCCAAGAACTGAGTTATCAGTATTTTTCATTTATTTGTCAGATCAAAGGCAAAATGTTTTCTTTTTTAATAGGAAAGGAAATGAATGACAATGTTAATTTAAAAAAAAAAAAACACCTTACATTTTCCCATTTCTGATGGTGGTGCAGGCAGAGTCTAAAAGTTGTATGATGTCACAAAGAGATCAATTTATTTGATCTTCTATAAAGGATATATTTGATATAAACAGTCAAGAGGAAACTGTTTTCACAAGTGTTTATTAGACACCCTAATGTTTATGATGTTGTGTGATGCATGTATGTTGCCCAATAACTGCATGGTTCCCGTACTGTATATCAGCAATTATGCATTTACCAATCTCTCTGATTTTTTTTTTTTCTCAGACCCCAGGGCTTTCATAGGAGACACTGAGAGTCTAGGTACTGCTTTCACATTGTTGTTTTTTGGTGAGACTAGAGTTCCCACAGAGAAAAATTAGTCAATAAATAAATCTTTATTGGGTATACATTTTTAGTGAGACATTAGGAAGAATGGGAATTCACAATGTACAACAAGCATAAGGGCCTCGAAAAAGTCCCCAGTTTTTGAAAGTTTGTAAAAATAAGTGCTCATGCCTTTGAGTTTAATCAAATCACATGCAAAACTTCAATATGTAAAAGTAACAGGAAAACTGAATAAATCCCTTGGTTTTGGGGCCACGTGTGTGGGAAATTGCTTCTCTGAGGGGAAGAGTGCCTTCATTAAGGCTCAGAGAGGTAGGGGAGATTGCTTCAGTTTACAGGGGAGTACTTCCTCTACCCCTTACCGCATTCCTACAGGAGCCACTGTTAACACACTTACACAAAGAAAATAACAAAAAGAGCACCAGTACATGGGCTCTTGAACAACCTGAATCCCAGATGATACCAGTATGGCAGTGATTAGCGATGAGAAAGATAGAGGTGAAAGTGTGGTAGAAAATTGTGTGGCCCATTGGTAATCCTGGATGGTTAGCATGTATCTGAGATGATTGTATTTCTGCCCTCCCAGAAAGGTGGTGGGAGTTGCTGTAGCCAAACCCTGAGGAATCATTTCCAGCTGAAAATGGGATTAGCCTCATACGTTTACCTCAGAGGTCTAATAATACTTCCTAGTAGATTATGACATCAGAAATTCTAATTCTACTGAAGAGGAAGATATAAGAATTGATGTATATGCTTAAATAAAAATACGTCTTAAATAATTTATGGAGAGTCACAAGAAGAATGAATTCAATCTTGACAATGGAAAGATGGGCAAGAGAAAAAAAGCACCCATTAAAAATTATTGTGGGAAAAAAACAAAACAAGATAAAGTACCTAAAATATATTTAAATTTTATAGTGAGGAGCAAGATGGAGGAGGAGTAGACCTAAATTTCATCTTGTCCCAGGAATTCAGGTAGACAGTTATCAAACCATCCGAACACCTACAAACTCAACAAGAGATTGAAGAAAAGGATAGCAGCAATTCTATGAATGAAAAGCGACCATTTTCTGGAAGGTAGGACATGTGGAGAAGTAAATCCTAGGTAATATAAAGGGAGACAGACCATGGGGGAGGGAACCTCCCTCAGCAGCTACCAGCAAGTGATAGAGCAGTGGAGCACAAAATCGGAACTTTTAGAAATCTGCTCTGCTGAGGTATGTCACTCCAGTGGCTAAGCAGAGAGTGGAACACTCTCTGGGACAGTGTAGTGTCAGGACCCTCAGACTGGGGGTGCCTGAGTGTGGCAGAGCTCCTAAGTATCAGAACAAGGAATCTGGCTACAAAGACTGAGCTAAGGAGTGGGCTCTCAGCTTGGTGTTGCCATAAACAGTGATCTGCAGGACAGTCAGGCCACTATTCTTCGAGCAGGGACCAAACAAATGGCAGATCTGGGGAGACTCCCCTTCTTCCCTAAGGAGGAGAGGCAAGGGAGTGGGCC
>NW_019154150.1:8137101-8137940 GCF_002288905.1 Enhydra lutris kenyoni
TATATATATCTTTTTTTTCACCTGTTTCTTCTCCCCCCAGTTTTGGGTCTCTTCTGATTTGTTTAATGTATATTTTTCTGGGATCGTTGTTAACCTTTCAGCATTTTGTTCTCTCATTCGTCTTTTGGACAAATGACAAAATGGAAAAATTCACCTCAAAAGAAAAAGAACAAGAGTCAATACCAACTGCCAGGGACCTAATCAATATGAACATCAGTAAGGTGTCCAAATAAGAATTCAGAATCATGATGAAGATACTAGCTCGGCTTGAGAGAAAGCATAGAAGATATAGAAGATATTAGAAAATCCATTTCTGTAGAAATAAAAGAACTAAAATCTAACCAAGTCAAAATCAGAAAGGCTATTAATGAGGTACAATAAAAAATGGAGGCTCTAACTACTAGGAGAAATGAGGTACAAGAGAGAATTAGTGATATAGGAGACCAAAGGATGGTGAATAAAGAAGCTCAGAAAAAGAGAGATAAACAACTACTGGATCACAAGGGGAGAATTAAGAGATAAGTGATACCAGAAGATGAATTAATAATATGATAATTGGGATCCCAGAAGAAGAAGAAGAAAGAGGGAAAGGGACACAAGGTATATGGTAGCAAATTATAATTGAGAACTTACCCAATTTGGGGAAGGAAATGAGCATCAAAATCTAGGAGGCACAGAGAACCCCCCCCCCTCAAAATCAATAAAAATAGGTCAACACTCTGTCATCAAATAGTAAAACTTACAAGTGTCAGAGACAAAGAGAAAGCCGTGAAAGAGCCTGAAAGCAGTTCTGGACAAGAGGTCTGTAACATACAATGGTAGAAATATTAGGTTGGCAG
>NW_019154150.1:8140940-8183037 GCF_002288905.1 Enhydra lutris kenyoni
TTGTGTATATTTAAGAGCTCTATTCTGTTTCATTGATCTATATGTCTCTCTTTTTTTTTCTTGATTGTTTATTCATTTTGGGTTGTTTTATTTATTTTTTTTGCCAGCACCATACTGTAATTTTAATTTACTCTAGTTTTGTAATATATTGCAAAATCAGAAAATGTAAGTTTAGTTTTATTCTTCTTCTTAAGACTGCTTTGTCTATTCAGTGTCTTTTGTGACTCCATACAAATTTTAGCATTTTTTCTACTTTTGTAAAAAAATAATTCAATAAGATTCTGAGAGAAATTACATACACTATATGTATGCTTTGGGTAATATGGACATTTCTATAATATCATTCTTCAAATTCATAAACATAAACAATTTCTCATTAAAAAAAAGCCACTTAAAGAGAAATTGTACTAAGTATAGAATAAGACAAAGAATTCCAGATGTCAATTTATAGGCTATGGATAAAGTATAAGTGATAAACTACATGTAGAAGTGGAGTTATTCTCATGAAAAGATGCATATTGTTTATCGATAAAAAGTTGATTTCAAACAAAGTGTTAAGAGTCTTAACACATTTTCATTTTGTGTCTTAGACAATTCAGTCTTCTGTAAAAAGAATATCCTAGACTAGGTGGTTTTAAAAAAAATGTTTATTTTTGGGAAGTCTGAGATTGGGGTGCCAGTATTGTTGGGTTTTGGTGAGAGCTCCATTCCTTCCCTTATAAGGTCATCAATCGCATCATGGCATCTCCACCCCATGACCTCACCCAAACCTAATTACTGCCCAAAATATTCACTACCAAACATCACCATATTGGAGAAAAAGGCTCCAAAATAAGAATTTTCAGGAACACAAATATTCAGTCCAACATAGCATTGTGAATACATAACTGAAAGAATTTAATCAGACCATAGTAGAACTGATATCTTAACTGATTGGGAATATGCATGATTTTAATTATCTTTTTTTCTTTTAATCTATATTTCAATCTTTTCTACACTTTATCACTAGGTATTAGGTAACTATTGCTGTATGACAACCATCCCAATACAGTAGCTATATATTAAGACATATACCTAAAACAGTAGTTATATATTATTAGTGTTCACAATGTATAGGCCAGTTGGGCAATTATGGTGATATAGGCAAACTTGGCTGATTTTGACTAAGATTCCTAATAGAGGGCTGTCAGCTGACATGTTGTTTGAGTCTTCCTGATCGACTTTCACACGTGTGTTATGTTTGAATGGTCCCCAGATGTGTCTGGCCATCATATCCTTCATCACTCATCAAGCTGGTCCAGCCTTTTTCACATGTCAGGGGAATCTTTTTGAGAGAGTGAGGCCTCATCTCAAAACTGTTCCAAAGTTACTTCTCCCACATTCTGTTGGTCAAAGCAAATCACAACCAGCCCAAATTGATGAGATAGAGAAATATATTCTACCTCTTTTGGAGGGAAGCCACAGTTCCACTTCAAAGGGTCATGGCTATAAGGAAATATATAAATCTGGTCATTTTTGTAAACAACTAGCCACCATTATCTACATTATAAAATTGGAAATTATAAAAATAGTAAAACACTACTTTAAGTGTTCCTTGCATGTCAACTCCCTACTTACCTGCAGAGAACAGTGGCTGCACTATGTTGGTGGTCCATATTTATATTAATGATACATTAATGGAGGGTGTGAACATTTTATAATACCCTTGCTTTGTTAGGAAGCCCATCCTTCGCATACAGAGCAAATATTTGTGTCAGTCAGGCACCATTTGTGTGTATTTGACATGCAAGTAGAGATAATTCTATGTTAGATTTTCTGACTTCAAACCTGCTCTTCCTTTTTGTGCCACCATGGATTAATAACATTACCATCCAGAAGCTCTCAGACTAGACTCAGCATTGTCACTCTTACTCCACTGTTACTAATCATACAGATGCTACCTTTGCAATTACTCTAATACCCACATTCTCATTTTGTTCCCCATTAACACTACTTTGGCAAAAACACCTTTCATTTCCTCTTCAGAGTTACTGAAAGAACTCTTGACTTACTCTCCAAGCCCAAGATAGTCAAGTCTAATATACCATTTTCTCCTCTGCCTTATTTACTTCCCCAGGGAATAGTTCTGATCATGTTATTGTTCTACTTGCAAATTTTAATGGCCCCCTTGAAACTACTAAAAATAGTTTAAATTCCTTAGCATAGCCAAGCCATTCCTTTACAGCTTTTTGAGAAGGTTAATCTCCATTATCTCCTGCAATTATTCTTCTGCCATTTAAGCCAGGCAGCCTCCTTGAAGGATCGCCACTAAGATAATATATCATAAGTATTAGCCAAATGAAAAAAATGTTAAAAAAAAATGGTCTGTTTCTGTAAAATCCTCCAATAGCTTTTAAATGCTCTCAGAGTAACTCAAACTCAGTCTGACAATGCTGACCTCACCTTCTATCACTCTCCAACTTCTTTATTCCAGATACATTGCTCTCCCCATTCTGTTTCTTGAACAAATGCATCTGTGTCTTGTTTCTTTTACATTTCCCCTTGTGGCATTGCCTTGCCTTGACTCTTCACAGGGCTTTTTATTTTCATCATTTAGACCTTCTGTAAGAAGGTCAAATATTCTCTTTTTAGTTTATTTGATGGATTGTTTATCAGTTTTCCATTCTCCTGTCCATACAGCCCTCAAAAACACTTTAGAAATCTTAATTTCAGAAAAACACAATGTTCCCGGGTATTTACCATAATGTTGGTACTAAAGTAATAGTAAATGGTTTGGTCCTAAAATAGTAGATACTAAATAAATATTTATTGAATCCATAAAAAACTAGTCTCTGAAATTTATATAAGTGAACATCTTCTTCTACAGCAATAATAATTTTGACAATTTTTTTTATTATCCCAAAGTCAAAACTAGGAAGAAAACTACCAGCATGAATATGAATATAGGAGGATGATTTCACCAATGAGAGGGAAGCTCTTTATTTTGAGGGCATATTGAACCATCTTTTAGGTTCAGTGCAGGTCATAGCTTCTGACATAAGTTGTATCCAATGACCAGAGTTTAAAAACATTCTCTTCACTGCCACCCATTTTGGAAAGATCCCTACAAATCAGTTATCTTGTGTGCATGTGGTTCTTCACAAGTCAAGGCAGGCTTGAGATCCAAGGGCAGCCCCTTAGGGTACTAATTTCAATCATCAACCTCAAGTCATTCTACAAAGGTGGACTATTCTTTCTATACAGGAGAACTATGTGGAAAGAACTTGGTGGCCTGCAGATCCCCTCACAATAGTTAACTGTCACATCACATGTATGCCCATGTATTAATATCATTAAATGTGTTTATCTATTGTTCATCTTCAGATCAAACAACATGGGACACAAAAGTAGAGCATAATTTCATCTGCAGCCAGGATATGTAAGCATATTCATGTGCCAGGACTGCCATAACAAAATACTACAGACTGGGTAGTAAACAGAAATTTATTTCTCACAATTCTAGAGGCTTAAGCTACCCAGTCATCAGGTTTGGCTTCTTCTGATGCCTCTCACCTTCCCTTCTCCCTGTGTCTCATATGTTCATACTTATTCACGAGTATCCCTGGTGTCCTGTCTAGTCTCTTCTTCTTATAAGGACACCAGTCAGATATGATTGGGTCCCACACTAATTACTTCATTTTAACATAATTATCTCTTTCAAGGTTCTATCTCCAAATACAGTCACGTTCTGAGGTACTGGGGTTAAGGTCTCAACACATGAATTTTGAGGGGAGACAATTCAGTCCATACATGAAAGAAAGCAGTAATCTCAATCAAGCCTGGAAAACAGTACTTTGTTGGGTCCATTCCCTGCTTACTGTTCTCTGCTGGCATCCTGTCTTTTATATTGTCCCACACCCCATTAAGCTGATCAAAAAGACAAACTCCTGTGAATTTCAAAGGTGGTTTTCCCTTAGAAGATCTCTATAGGATGTGGAGGAGACATGGATGGGCTGGATTTACCTAGGACTTCAAATGAGCTTCCAGCAGCCCCACAGCTGAATTTCCTTCCAGTCAACTCTAGCCAACTCTTATTAGAGAAATCCTGACTTCTTTGGCTGAAACATCTCAAATTCAGCCTGGAGTCTGGCCACACTGAAGAGCCTTATTTGTAAGCTTCCCTGTGTGATTTTAATAAGGATCTTGAGGGGATGCTGCTTCTAATAAGCCAGCTGGAATCTCTGGTTCCAAATCTTAGAAGTTCTCAGGGGACTCAGGCTCTCTGCTCCCCAAATGTGGCAAAAGCTTTGACAAGCCTTCAGACACCTCTCCTAATAGATGATGAGTGAACCTCTGGGAACACTGGTCCACTGGAGGAGCAGGTGGGCAAAAGCAGATTTTTCTGCATTTTGAACCAAGCAACCCCCTCACTGGCATCACCATCAAGATAGTGTGTCATGAGTGTCAGTAAAGATGTTATTCTGTCAGGTAAAATGGAAGATTTTTTTTATTAAAAATTATTATCATCATTATGGTTTATAGGCTGCAATATGTCAATTCAAAGGTCAGGTATACTTTGTTAGAGCAAAGTGTTGTTGGGTGCCTGGGAGGTTCAGTGGGTTAAGCCTCTGCCTTCAGCTCAGGTCATGATCTCAGGGTCCTGGGATTGAGTCTCGCATCAGGCTCTCTGCTCAGCAGGGAGCCTGCCTCCTCCTCTCTCTCTCTCTGCCTGCTTCTCTGCCTACTTGTGATCTCTCTTTGTCAAATAAATAAATAAGATCTTTAAAAAAAAAAAGAAGAAGAAGAAAGTGCTGGGTTTTTTTTTTAAGATTTTTTTTTTTAAGATTTTATTTACTTATTTGTCGGAGAGAGAGATCACAAGCAGGCAGAGTGATAGGCAGAGAGAGAGGGTGAAGCAGGCTCACCACTGAGCAGAGATCCCAATGCAGGGCTAGATCCCAGGACCCTGAGACCATGACCCGGGCCAAAGGCAGAGGCTTAACCCACTGAGCCACCCAGGCTGCCCAGGACAGTGTTTTTTAAGTAAGTATGTTCTCTTTATATAGAATCATTTAAAAAAAAATTAAATGTCCTTTGTTAAGTGAAGATATAAAATGTTATTAAAGCTAAGATCATATTAGAGGAGGGCCTTTTACCCTTGGGCTTGCACTGAAATAAGTTAATGTGATGAATGAATATGAGTATGTGTCATGGTGATGGGGAGCCTTGGAAAATACACTTTTATTTTCCAAATTCCAGATTAATCAAGAGACTTCTAGAACAATGTTTTTTCTAACTAATGTGATAGTTTGTTTTTGTTTTTTTTTTTTTTTAGATTTTTCTTTTTTTTTTAAGATTTTATTTATTTATTTGTCAGAGAGAGAGAAAGAGCAAATGCAGGCAGAGGCAGAGAGAGAAGCAGCCTCCCCGCTGAGCAAAGAGCCCGAGGCAGGACTCAATCCCAGGACCCTGGGATCATGACCTGAGCTAAAGGCAGTGGCTTAACTGACTGAGCCACCCAGGCATCCCGTGATAGGCAGTTTTTGATGGATGTTATTGTTGTTTCATTTTGTTTTGTTCCTAATCCACCATGGACTGAGATTTTAGTAAAATGCAATATACATGAATTATTAGAAAAATGAAATAAAAAGCAAAGATAAATAAAATACAAACCCCATTTAGTTTTATTACTAGATTAAACAGACATTAAATTACTTTGCCAACAAATTTTCCAACTACTTACTTAAAACTTCTGGTCATTATCTTCTTGTGGACTGTTAACAAATAATTCTTATGGTTGCAAAAATAAGACAGTTATGATTTAAGAATAGATGACCTCAGTCCAGCTGGCTGAATACAAATTTCAAGGAAACAGACTTTGACAACCACTGTTAAAGTACTAAACGTATGGTGCATATATAAACGATTCTGAAAATAGTTATCTTTAAGACACACAATGTTGTAATGGTCTTTTGTTTCATGTGTTTGTCTTTAGGTATTTTTTATTTTTATTGCAAACATATTTAAGATACAATTTTTGTTTCATTTCAAAAGTTAGTTCTATCTTCATTGATTTTGCTGATTTTATCTTTGCTTATTAAAGAAAATCCCTTCAATCTGAATTCAGACAACTAACAGATCTTCATACCTTGTGGTTTTTAAAGGTAACGATTGACCTACTAAGTTGTTTAGATTATGTAAGAGAAAATAAGCAATTTTATCTGATCTTCAAAAACTATTTAATATGAAAGAATAAGTTAACAGAAACCTGGATGGATGGATGGATGGATGGACAGATGGAGGGATGGTAAATGTATGTATGGATGGATCGATGGGTGGGTGGGTGGTTGGATGCCATGTCTAGACCTTCTAATTTCTCTGCAAATCAGAAATTTCTCCTTTTCTTCATGCCCTTCAAACTGAAAGGCCCAGGAATAATCAGATAAGATCCTAGCATGACTAATATCCTATACACTATATAATTCTGACTCCCAAATCCTCATTCACACTTGTAGTTGGGTAAGAATTACAGAGAACTCTGCAACCATGACTATCACAACAGCACCATGCACATTTCCCTCAGAACACTAAGAATGTGCCTATGTTTCTGACATACCTAATAAAAAGTTGGCTGTGCTTAATTATCATTGTTTTTAATTCTACAAAAAACCAGGCACAACTCTCATAAACTTGATGGAACTAAAATAGATAAGAATGTACTATACCACCTACTATAAATACTTTTCTACAAAGAATATAGGCAATATTGCATTTCCAGGATAAAGAGACTGTGTGAAGGTTATACAATGACAAAGAGTATGTATTCATTACTTGAGTGAATCATCTGAGTCCCTCTGATCTCATTAAATCCTGTGCATACACACCGCCATGTCAATACTGAAAAGCCACTGTGAAGTGGAAGTTTCAAAACCAGATGAATGGCATGAGTCCAGTTGAAGGAGGTTTACTTTCTGGCTCTTGTTCAAGTGACAGAAAGAGCTTTTTGTCCAAATCTGTGCTTAGAAACTGATGGAGACTAGTAGCAACAGCTTCAGGGCTTCAGATAATTTCTCTGTGTTTGAGTTCTCTTCATTCTGTCCCTCTCAAGCAGTGTTTTGTCTCAGGGGGCTGTTTAAATTCAAGTTCTATCTTTGTGATTGCTGCATTAAGACAAAAGTCAGAACTGAATTTTGAAAATGTGCCTGACAAAATCTAAAAAGGTAGTGTGATCTATTTTCTGTTTGAGTTTTGTAAGATGTCAGAAAAATGCCCTTCTGTACAGAGGAAAGGTCTTTCTCTTGTCCACTGGGCCTTCTGGAAATTCATTTATAGGGTTTCTTGAGGTGGGATGTATAACCTCAGCAGGTATACAATTATGTCATGGAAAGGATGGGGGCAACAGAGAGCCATTAATAAAGTTAGAAGATAAATGTAACTTATCTTTCCATTATCTTGGAGCACCAAGTGTATCCCATGGTAACTAAACTTGGTGTTATTTGATGTAAAAATAAACGTAGATATATTAGGAAATGGAATGTAAATTACACACACATTAAGATAAACATACAAGGATCAAAATTTCTACCATGCATAAGTGACTTATGCTTCCAGGTTTCCCCTAGAATGCCAGGGAGGTATCTTCATTCTCCTCTGTCAGTAGTGGTATGTGACAAACTTAACACTGTGTATCCCTGCTAGAGAAAGATTCACTTCAGCTCTGAATAGATAACAATGACTACACATAAAATAATCCCCTGCAAACCAGGATTAGTAAACATTGATCCTTGAAGTAATCTTATTTGGAATGTATACTTTTCAGGACTTCTTGCCCCAGAATTCCAACCTCATTGTATATGCAACCAATACCATCTTGTCCTCACCCACTCTACTTCATCTACTTCATGTCTTACTGGTTTTCTCTGGGCCCTTTTCCATATCTGGTGTCTTAATCTGCATGGGTTTCCATAACCCACAAACTGGGTAGCTTAAACAACAGAAGTATATTTTCTCATGGTTATGGAGATTGAAAAGTCCAGGGTCAAGGTGCAAACTGATTCAGTTCCTGGGGAAAGTTTTTTCTTGCCTTGTAGATGATGCCTTTTTGCTTGATCTTCACATAGTGATAGAGACAGAGACAGACAGACAGACCAAGACAGAAAGAAAAGTCTCTTCCTCTTCTTAAAGGACTCACAATCCCGTTGAATTAAGATTTCACCTTTATGACCTCATTTAACTTGAAATACCTCCTAAGGATCCTATCTCCAGAAACAGTCACATTGGGGTTTAGGGTTTCAACATATGAATTATGGGGGAACATAATTCAGTCCATGGTATCTCACAAATCCCCTACCCAAGACTCTTACTCATATTGAACAATCAGAATAACAAACAACTTGCCATTGAGGAGTTGAGAAACACTCTTCTTCTAGAATTATAAAGTGCTCAGGAATGACTCCACAAACAGGATACCAAGGACACAACAGAGGCCATGTTGGAAAAAATTCAGTCTTGTACTCCAGAGTGGGACATCTTAGAAGGGATTCAAATATAACAATATCAAATGATACTGCACACAATAGAAAGAAAGACTAAGATCAGAACAAGACAACCTACAAGAGTGATTTGATACTTACCTCACCAACCACTGCATGATATGGAAACATTTTCAAGATATATAAAGTGAAAAAAGGGTGGCAAACAGTATATGGCATATGACCTCCTTTATATAACTAACATGTAATAAATATACTCACATTAACCACAAGTATATATTCATACACATGTGATAGAAATATTTTTAAAAATAGATGGATAGATGGAAAGTTAGGTAAACAGATAGACGAGAGAGAGAGAGACATACATAGATACATAGATCTTCTAGAAGGACACAGCAGAAATTGTTAACATGATTCAACTAAGTGGGAAAGAATGATTGATGTGAAGACCAAGGTTTTTATTTTCCATTTCATCTGTTCCTGTTCTATTTAAATGGTCTTAGCAAGCATATGTAAAAATAGATAGATGATATAGATATAGATAGATATTTAAATCTTGAATAGTTAACTAGATCTATTGGTAGTGGATTTAGAGATTTTTAAAAATTTATACCATAGAGGAAGGAGCAAGAAGGCGGAGGAGAGGGAGATGGAGATATCATCAGGTCCTAGGAGTTCAGCTAGATACTTATCAAACCATTCTGAACACCTACAAACTCAACAGGAGATAGATGAGAAGAAGAGCAGCAATTCTAGGTACAGAAAATTGACCACTTTCTGGAAGGTAGGACATGCGGAGAAGTGAATCCAAAGCAAGGAGAAGACAGACTGTTGGGCAGGCTCCTGACAAGTGAGAGAGCAGTGGAGCACAAAATCAGAAGTTTTAGAAGTCTGTTCCACTGAAGGATGTTGCTCCAGAGGCTAAACAGGGGGTGGAGCCCTTGTGGGGCCAGTGTAGTCTCTGGAACCGCAGGGACACAAAAAGACCAGGGGTGTCTGAGTGTGGCAGAGCTCCTAGGTACTTGAATGGGGAAGCTGACTGCAGCAAAAGAGACAAACATTGGGCTCTCAGTTCGATATTACCTTAAACCATGATCCAAGGCACAATCAAACCACTGCTCTTTGTGCAGGGACCCCATAAGCAACAGATCTGGGGAGACCCTTTCCTTCCTCCTCCAGTAAGAACAGTGTGGGAGCACACTGCAGGAATCTTTTGGGCTTGAAGACTCCAAATAGGGCTGTGCACCAGAGACAGAAAACTCGGTCAAAGGTGGGTGAGCATGGAGTGTGGCCGAAAACCAGGGAGATGGGAGGGGTTGACTGCTTTTCTCTGAGGGCTCATTGAGGAGCATGGCCCATAACTCTTGGCTCCTATGGGGCCAGAGATTGGGAGGCCACCATTTTCATTCCCGTCCTCCAAAGCTCTATGCAAATCTTTCAGGGAACAAAAGCTTTTGAGAACCAAAACTGATCAGATTACTTGGCTGTCCCCTGGCAAGAGAGGTGCAATTCTGGCTCGGGCAAAGACATTTGAGAATCACTGCAACAGGCCCTTCCCCCAGAAGATCAGCAAGAACATCCACCCAAGACCAAGTTCACCAAACAATGAGAACTGCTGAAATCCAGAGCTAGGGAAAAGCTACATATACAATTCATGGGGTTTTTTTTCTCCATCCTTTACTCTTTCATAGTTAAATATTTTTAATTTTATTTTTTCTTATTCTATCTTTTTAATTTTTCCTCTTTCCTGTTTTAACCTTTTTTAACTATTTTATTTTCTTAATACCTTTTAAAAAACTTTTTAAATTTTCATTGTTAAACTCATATTTTATCCCTTAATTGTATTTAACCTTATTTCTTGTGTGTGTATATATATATATATGTATAGGTTTATTTTTTCTTTAAAATTTTGGGATACAATTTCTTCTAATAGATCAAAATTTTTTAGTCATATTCCATCCCATCATGTTTACCGTGTGTGTGTGTGTGTGTGTGTGTGTGTGTGTGTATTTTTTTTCTTTCTATAAAATTTTGAGAGGTAGTTTCTTCCAGCACACCAAAATACACCCAAAATCAAGTGTGTGGCTCTATTCTATTCACCAATCTAATATATATGCACATACATATACATATGTGTATATATATATTTTTTTTTTTCCTTTTTCCCCTTTTCTTCTCCTCCTAGTTTCAGGTTTCTTCTGATTTGGTTAGTGTATATTTTCTGGGGCTGTTGGCACACTTTTAGTATTTTGTTCTCTCATTCATCTATTCTTATCTGGATAAAATGGCAAGGAGGAAAAACTCACCACAAAAAAAAAAAATAAATAAGAGGCAATACAAAGGACTAGGGACCTAATCAATATGGACATATGTCAGAACTAGAGTTCAGAATGACAATTATTAAGGTGCTAGCTGGGCTCGAAAAAAGGCATGGAAAATAGCAGAGAATCCCTTTCTGGAGAAGTAAAATCCTTTTTGGAGAAATAGAAGAACTAAAATCTAACCAAATTGAAATCAAAAAAGCTATTAATGAGTGCAATCGAAAATGGAGGCTCTTACTGCTAGGATAAATGAGGTAGAAGAGACAATTACTGATATAGAAAAAACAAATAATAGAGAATAAAGAAGGTGAACAAAAGAGAGACAACTACTGGACCACGAGGGCAGAATTCAAGAGATAAGTGGTACCAGAAGATGAATTAATAATATGATAATTGGGATCCCAGAAGAAAAAGAAAGAGAGAGAGGGGCAGAGGTATATTGGAGCAAAATATATCAGAGAATTTCCCTAATTTGGTGGAGGAAACAAGAATCAAAATTCAGGAGGCACAGAGAACTTCCTTCAAAATCAATAAAAATAGGTCAACACTCTGTCATCAAATAGTAAAACTTAAAGTCTCAGTGACAAAGAGAAAATCCTGAATGCAGCTTGGGACAAGAGGTCTGTAACATACAATGGTAGAAATATTAGGTTGGCAGCAAACCTATCCACAGAGATCCAGCAGGCCAGAAAGGACTGGCATGATATATTCAGAGCACTAAACGAGAAAAATATGCAGCCAAGAATTCCGTATCCAGCTAGACTGTCAATGAAATAGAAGGAGAGACTAAAAAATTTCCAAACAAACAAAAACTAAAAGAATTTTCAAACACCAAAATAGCCCTACAGGAAATATTGAAAGGGGTCCTCTAAGCAAAGAGAGAGCCTAAAAGTAGCATACACCAGAAAGGAACAGAGACAATATGCAGTAACAGTCACCTTATAGGCAATACAATGGCACTAAATCCATATATTTCAATAGGGACGCTGAATGTAAATGGGCTAAGTGCCTCAATCAAAAGACACAGGGTATCAGAATGGGGAAAAAAAGGAAACTCATTTTAGAACCAAGGACACCTCCAGATTTAAAGTGAGGGGGTGGAAAACAACTTACCATGCTAATAAACATCAAAAGGAAGCTGGGGTGGCAATCCTTATATCAGATCAAATAGATTTTAAGCCAAAGACTATAATAAGAGATGAGGAAGGACACTAAATCATACTTGAAGGCTCTATCCAACAGGAAGATCTAACATTTTTAAAGTCTATGCCCCTAATATGGGAGCAGCAAATTATATAAGCCAATTAATAACAAAATTAAAGAAACACATTGACAATAATACAATAACAGTAGGGGACTTAACTTACTGAAATGGACAGATCATCTAAGCAAAAGATCAACAAGGAAATAAAGGTTTTAAATGACACACCGGGCCAGATGGACATCACAGATACATTCAGAACATTCCATCCCCAAACAACAGAATACACATTCTTTTCTAGATAGAGCACATGTAACAATACCCGGAACAGATCACACCCTCAGTCACAAATCCGGTCTCAACTGGTAGCAAAAGACTGGGATCATTCCCTGCATATTTTAGGACAGCAATGCTCTGAAACTAGAACTCAACCACAAAAGGAAAGTTGGAAAGAACTCAAAACATGGAGGCTAAAGAGCATCCTACTAAAGAATGAATGGGTCAACCAGGAAATTAAAGAAGAATTTTTTAAAATCATGGAAACGAATGAAAATGAAAACACAACTGTTCCAAATCTTTGGGACACAGCCAAGGCGATCCTCAGAGGAAAGTATATAGCGATACAAGCCTTTCTCAAGAAACAAGAAAGATCTCAAGTACAAAACCTAACCCTACATCTAAAGGACCTGGAGTAAGAACAGCAAAGAAAGCCTAAACCCAGCAGGAGAGGAGAAATCATAAAGATCAGAGCATAAATTAATGAAATAGAAACAAACAAACAAAAAATAAAACAAACAAACAAAAAAACAATAGAACAAATCAATGAAACTAGGAGTTGGTTCTTTGAAAGAATTAATAAGATTGATAAACCCCTGGCCAGACTTATCAAAAAGAAAAGAGAAAGGACCCAAACAAATAAAATAATGAATGAAAGAGGAGAGATCACAACCAACACCAAGGAAGTACAAACAGTTAGAAGAACATATTATAAGCAATTATATGCCAGCAAATTTCACAATCTGGAAGAAATGGAAGCATTCCTAGAGACATAGAAACTACCACAACTGAACCAGGAAGAAATAGAAAACCTGAATAGACCCATAACCAGTAAGGAGATTGAAGCAGTCATCAAAAATCTCCCAACAAGCAAGAGCACAGGGACAGACCGCTTCTTAGGGGAATTCTACCAAACATTTAAAGACGAATTAATTCATATTCTCCTGAAACTGTTCCAAAAGATAGAAGTGGAAGGAAAACTTCTAAACTCATTGTATGAGGTCAGCATTTCTCAATCCCAAAACCAGACAAAGATCCCTTCAAAAAGGAGAATTACAGACCAATATCCTTGATGAACAGGGATGCAAACATCCTCACCAAAATACTAGCCATTAGGATCCAACAGTACATCAAAAGGATTATTCACCACGACCAAGTGGGATTTATTCCAGGGCTGCAAGGTTGGTTCAACATCCACAAATCAAACCATGTGACACAATACATTAATAAAAGAAAGAACAAGAACCATATGATACTCTCAACAGATGCTGAAAAAGCATTTGACAAAGTACAGCATCCTTTCTTGATCAAAACTCTTCACAGTGTAGGCATAGAGGGTACATACCTCAATATCATCAAAGCCATCTATGAAAAACCCACAGCGAATATCATTCTTAATGGGGAAAAACGAGAGCTTTTCCCCTAAGGTCAGGAACATGGCAGGGCTGTCCACTATCACCACTGCTATTCAACATAGCACTAGAAGTCCCAGCCTCAGCAATTAGTCAACAAAAAGGAATAAAAGGCCTCTGAATCAGCAAAGAATAAGTCAAACTCTCACTCTTTGCAGATGATATGATACTTTATGTGGAAAACCTAAAATAGTCCACTCCAAAATTGCTAGAACTCATACAGGAATTCAGTAAAGTGTCAGGATATAAAATCAATGCACAGAAATCAGTTGCATTTCTATGCACCAAGAGCAAGACAGAAGAAAGAGAAATTAAGGAGTCAATCTCAGTTACCATTGCACCCAAAACCGTAAGTCATCTAGGAATAAACCTAACCAAAGAGGCAAAGAATCTGTACTCAGAAAACAATAATATGCTCATGAAAGAAATGGAGGAAGACATAAAGAAATGTGAAAATATTCCATGCTGATGGATTGGAAGGACAAATATTGTGAAAATGTCTATGCTACCTAAAGCAATCTATACATTTAATGCAATCCCTATCAAAATAACATCAATAACTGGTGCAACCAGTTAGGAAAACAGTGTGGAGATTCCTCACAATGTTGAAAATAGAACTACCCTCCAATCCAGCAATTGCACTACTGGGTATTTACCCCAAAGATAGAAATGTAGTGATCCAAAGGGGCATTTGCACCCTAATGTTTATACCAACAATGTCCATGATAACCAAACTCTGGAAAGAGCCTAGATGTCCATCAAAAGAGGAGTGGATAAAGAAGATGTGGTATATATATATATATATATAGAGAGAGAGAGAGAGAGAGAGAGAATGAAACATTATGCAGCCATCAAAAAAACAAAAGGAATGTTGCCATAAGAAATGACATGGATGGAACTAGAGTGTATTATGCTAAGCAAAATAAGTCAATCAGAGAAAGATGATTATCGTATGATCTCACTGATATGAGGAATTTGAGAAATAAGACAGAGTCTCAGAGGGGAAGGGAGGGAAAAATGAAACAAGACAAAACCAGAAAGGGAGACAAACCATAAGAGACTCTTAATCTCAAGAAACAAACTGAGGGTTGCTGTAGTGGAGGGGCATGGGAGGGATGGGGTGGCTAGATAATGGACATAGGGGAAGGTATGTGCTATGGTGAGCACTGTGAATTGTGCAAGATTGATGAATCACAGACCTATACCCCTGAAACAAATAATATATTATATGTTAATTTTAAAAAATAATTAAAATAAAATAAAATATATTCATCTTTATTAGCTATTAAAAATATATATGAATGGGATTAACTCCATGATCAACAGATAGAGTCTTAAATTAGATAGAAAAGGATCCAATAAAAGCAGATCCACAAGACACAAATATGTCTTTAATATATTTTTAAATATTTTATGTAAAAGTACAGAAACCCTTGAGAATAAAGGAAAGGAAAAGTTATGCCAGAAAAATATAATTCCAAAATTAGGATTAGATTAAATATGAAACAAAATAGACTTTTAAAAGATTTTTTTAAGGACAAAGAAGCATACTCTTGAATTAAAGGGAGTAATAGGTTATTGTCACATGCTCATTCTTTAAAAATGTCAGTAAGATACATACACCTCTTGAAAGACTGAACAAACAAGAGAATGAAAACACTGAGGATATTTGCAAAATAGTAAAATATAACTAAGAATAACTATTTGTTAGTATATTTTAAAATCTAGGTGAAATGTTTCTGGAATAAAAGTAAAATGTCCATATCAATGATAAAGAAAATAGATGACTTAAATAGAAAATTAAGTATTAAAAAATCAGAATATTATCAGTCCCTTTCTACATGCACATACAAAAAGTCCTGTATCTCATAGGCTTTATAATATTTTTGTCTATCAAATATTGAAGGAATAGTTAATCTCTATTTTATATAGATTGTTCAAGAAAAGGAGAGACATTTCCTGGATTTCAAAAGTAGATAAGAAAAGGACAAGCAAAGGTAATTTGATTTATAATCATTAAGTCAGAAATTCTAAATAAAATGTATCACATTAAAACATTCATAAGTAATATTTTAAGATAGAACAGAGTCTTTCCCAGGAACTGAAGGAACAATTGAACAACAGATAATATATTAGTGTAGCTTACTATAGAAAAAGAAAACAATTTATCTTAATAGAAAACACATTTAATATTATTCAGCGTTTGCTAAGGTAAAAATGACCAGAGAACTATAAGTAGGAGACAGCTTTCTAAATTTGGAAGTTATGGGTCCAAACCTAAACAGACACCTTACTTTATATAAAACTTTGGGTGTATCTTCTTTAATGATGAAAAGCTTACAATTTTGTTATCTCTATCACTGCTCAATATAGTTTTGCAGGTAACAACCAATGCAATAGGACAAGAAAAAAAAAATAAAATGAACCCCCATAAATAAATTAATTGAAAGTGTAAGATGTAGCAGAAAACGTGATTATCTGTATAGAAAATTCAACAGACTCCACATACAACTTACGTAATCAGTAAGAAAGTCCAAAAAGATCAAATTACAGAAATCAATAGCATTTCTATATACCAACAAAAATAAATGAAAAAATTAGTTTAAAATATGATATAACTTGCAGTAAAACAAAACTATGAATTAATTAAAGAATTAGCTTATCAGGATTCTCAAGGGTCTATGAAAAAAATTAAATATACACTTTAATTAAAAAGGAGAAAGTCTTAGAGAAATGAGAAGAAAAATCTCATTCATGGAATAGATTATTTAGATTATAAAACATTAATTTACACTGAGTGAATCTACAATCTCAATTTAGATTCCTGATTTCAAAAGTTTTATTGATGAATTTGACTACTTTGTCTTAATTTATATAGAAGAATATATCTCTATAGAAGATACCACAATTTTTAAAAATAAAAGCATGAAGATGAAATCCATTATTTAAAAGTTAAAGACACTCTATAAAGCCAAAGTATTTTTAAGGGGTGACACTGATGTGACAACATAAAAACAGAGCAATGGAAAAGATTAGAGAACCTCACAAAAATGCATATGGCAAATGACATATGATAGAGCTGGCAACACAAACCAGTGAGTAAACAATATATTATTTAAACAGATGGTATTGGGAAAACTGAGACACTACATTGAAAAAACAGTTTTATTCCTACTTCACACAACATAAATGGGTAACTAAAATTATAAAACTAATATAATAAAAATATTAAGAATAGAACCTTAGGATGGAAAATAAATTCTTAAATAAAACACAAACACAAAAATATACAGAAACTATTGATTTTTATAAAGAATATCCAAAGAGATATTGAAAATCATTATAAGAAATGTGTAACACTCATCCATTCACACATCCTCACCACCCAACACACATATACATAAAATGATACTAGACTATTCAGAAAGGAGGAAACCTGAATGGCAAGTGAGCATTTAAAGACATCCTCTGTCAAAGTAATCAAAGGAACAATAGTTAAACAACAAAAGATATATCAGAGTGGCAAATAATAAAACCTTAATTATCATAAATATTGACATTTTACGGGGATGTGGGAAATTTTAGTAGACTTCTGATGTTAGTTTCTTAGTGACATTGTGAGTGTTTACTAACATTAAGTTCCCCCATGTCTTACTACCTGAAATCCAAACAAGGAAGATCAAATATGTGTCCTTTTGGGGATATGTATAAGGATTTCCTCACTACATCATTATTTGTGGTAGTGGAAGAGTCAGAAGCTGACTAGGGTAATAGACATATGAAATATGGTAGACACTTCTATAGAACACTCTGCAACAGTCAAAAGCAAATTACAAGTACATACCATAATAAGAATAGATCTTAACAGCATATTTTTAAGTTAAAAAAGTCATGAATAAGTACAAGATATATAGTGTAACAATATGTACATGAAATTAAAACACATTTAAAATGACACTGTATATTTTTCATTTTTTAAAAATGGTTTTATTTATTTGAGAGAGAGAGATAGAGAGACCAGACAGAGGATGAGCAGGGATCAGGGACAGAGGGAGAGGGACAGGCAGACTCCCTGCTGAGCTCGATTCTAGGACCCCAGGATCATGACCTTAGCCAGTCAGATGCTTACTTAACTGAGCCAGCGAGGCACCCCATCACTGTATATTTTTAAAATGTCTACATAGGGGCACAGGGGTGGCTCAGTGGGTTAAGCCTCTGCCTTTGGCTCAGGTCATGATCTCAGGGTCTTTGGCTCGAGCCCTGCTTCCCCCTCTCTCTCTGCCTGCTTATGATTTCTCTCTCTCTCTCTGTCAAATAAATAAATAAAATCTTTAAAAAAAAATGTCTGTATAGCCAAGCATTTGTACCAAACACCTACAACATAAGTTTAGAAGAATGAGATGAGCCTCCGAATAAAGTACAATCAAATAAGAAAGGAGATATGGCAAAAAACAAAACAAAACAAACAAATATCTACTACGTGGGAAAAGTGTCTGAAACAGATACAGAGGAAGGTCATTGATAATCACGTTTGCTTTGAGTCATATCCATCCCACATCAATTTAAATCCAGTTTGGTCCTCATTTACTAAACTGGCAGAGAACCTAACTTGAGTTATTTTTTAAGGTGTCATTCCTGTCCCTGTTGATTTTATAATAACCCGTTAGGCTTTTAGGATCCAACAAATTTTCTAGAGTTTCCCACGACTTAAGCTTGCCATGGACATTGATGCTCTTTAGCTTGCCACCACTCTGTCAACAGCTACACTTTAATTTCGCTTTGTACTGTAGGTCCTCAGGGTATGTTTCTGAAATGCCTGCTTTCTGTAGCCCACCTTACTATTGTAGGCAGTCCTTAATGGGGCCATTACACTTTTCTCCCTGTGAGTTTAGGCTCTTTCATCAAGCTGGGTACTTGTTTATCTTCCATTTTCCCAACCAATCTTCCAAGGTAGCTCAGGACAAGTAATGATGAAACCAACCATTGGAGTTATTAAGAACCTGAATCATAGAACAGAAAAGCCCACTTTCCTTTCAGTGAGGAAAGGGTGGAGTCAAAGAATAGGAGAATATTACCATTTTACATAGATGTACCTTATAGCTACCGGAACCTGTGCAAATCGATGTCTTTATGGATCAGCCAGGCATAGATATGAACCTGGCTTCTTTACTTCAAGACTTCCCATACTATTTATTTTGTCAAAGAAATACAAGGTAATCTATGCACAAAATTTCATAAATTTATTTGCTCTTGGATTTTTGTCTCTTGGAGTATAGTACAAAACGCTGTTTGGCAGGGGGGAGTCCCAATTTGGTAAATTCTAAATTAAGGAATTGCCTTATCTCATTAGAGGTTGCCATTGTATGGCTAACTTCAACTCGAAAACTGAGCTACACATGTTATTTGATATCCCAGAATTCCTGCAAGCCCAGAATAGAGTTGTTATTTCTAAAGTCCTTCCTATATCATAGATCTTCAATGATGAAATAGTGACATCTTCCAGTTTTTCCAGATACAGCAGAAGAAATTGATTCTGTCACATGGCTAACTAGGAATCAATACTACTTGATCTTATGCAATTCACTGGTGATTTGCTCAATTAGCTCTTATAGAAGCATGCTATTCGCTCTGTAGGATGTAGTCATTTTGTGTTAAGTACAATTTGGAATAAAAACTGAGGTTTCCATACAGGTAAAAATATTTTTCTTTTCTTGTTATTATTATTACTTACAGTAATATTAAGTGACAGGATCCCAATAATTGTCACTAATAAGTTAGTATTAAAGAACTTTAAAGTTATAGTTTTCTTACAAACAAATAAGCTTTTTATTGTCAGATTCTTTATGTCTTCACCAAATATGGCCCATCTTAGCAACACATTGGAGAAGTAAGGTAAAAGTGGATACAGTCTTTTTAAATTTAACTTTTTTGGTGATAATAATTTATGTTTACATAGCCTATAAGTACAAAACAAAATGTTTATAGAATTCTAGACTGGAGTAAAACATGAGCCTAATTGCAGGGAGAAACGTAAAAGACATCAAAAAGTGTTTTGGATGCTTTTCATAGAACAATGAGAAGCTAAGAGATGTTATAAACCTATTTTTCTCAATTTGTTTTGCCAATAGGCTAGAAATTGGTAACATCTACCTAGTTACTTTAAGTGTGTGTAGAGGAACATAGCAAAGTGACAAATATATGTGTGTGTGTATATACACACATATATATATACCCTCATTGAACATAAACAACTGTGACAAATCACAAAATCATAGGCTTACATATATACAAAGACGTAAGTACAAAATTGAGTAGACTAGTATAATTTTAGTAGCTTAAAAACTAGAAATTATCCAAACTATCCACCAAGGGTGTAATAGATAAGTCAACTGTGGTATATTTGAGCATTAGGGTATTAAAGAAAAATTAAATAGAATATATATATATATATATAATTTATATAACATCCACAAATTTCATAGACATAATATTAGGTGAAATGAGTCAGCCACAAACAACTACATTTTATATGTGTTGTGTGTGTTTGTGTCCTTTATTATAATTTACGTAGGCATAAATAAATAAATTATGGCACTAGAAATAAAAATATCCTTTAACTCTGGGAAGAATAAAACGGTAGTGATTTAAAGAGGTTACAGATGGGGATGTCTTCTGAAGTATTGGCAATATTCTCTTTTTTTAATCTGAATTGTGATTACAAGTGGATTGTGCATTACAGATAATCCATTCTCTTTTACATTTTTTGTGTACTTTCCTTAAAAATTCATATATTTTATTTTTTATGACAAATGATGATTTTTTAATATTAAAAATCTAGCCCAGTTTGAACATTTGACTTATTCACATCTTGTTTCCTTCCCATGAGCCATGTATTTATATTTACTGATGACTCTCAAGGTGTATTTACATAAAGGGATTATCTGCAAAGTTTTCTCTTCCTTGATTTTCAATTAAAATTTTTTAAAAAAGATTTTATGTATCTATTTGACAAAGAGAGATAGAGTACAAGCAGAGATAGAGGCCGATAGAGGGAGAAGCAGCCTCCCTACTGAGCAAGGAGCTTGACTTGGGGCTTGATCCCAGAACCTTGAGATCATGACCTGAGCCAAAGACAGACTTTTAACTGACTGAGCCACTGAAGTGCCTAAATTTGAAAAAAAAAAAAAATTTAAGACTTATTTATTTATTTATTAGAAAGACAGAGATTGTGTACAAACAGGGAAGGGGTGGAGGGAAAGAATCTCAAGCACACCCCTCGCTGAGCACTGAGCCTAATGTTAAGTCTTGGTCCAACCGCCCTGTGATCATGACCTGTGCCAAAACCAAGAGTCAGATGCTTAACCAACTGAGCCACCCAGATTCCCCTATATTTTTTAAGATTTATTTATTTTTTTATTTGACAGAGAGAGAGAGATCACAAGTAGGCAGAGAGGCAGGCGTGGGGGGCGGGAAGCAGTCTCCCTGTTGAGGAGAGAGCCCGATGAGGGGCTCGATCCCAGAACCCTGAGATCATGACCTGAGCCAGAGGCAGAGGCTAAACACACTGAGCCACCCAGGTGCCTCTACTTTTTTATTTTTATTTTTTAAAGCTTTAATTTAAATTTTAGTTAGGTAATGTACAGTGTAATATTACTTTCAGGTACAGAAATTTGTGACTCAACACTTACATGCAACACCTGGTGTTCATCACAATGAGTGCACTCCTTAATCTCTATCATCTATTTCACCCATTCCCTTCCCCCCATCTCCCCTTTGGTAACCATCGGTTTGTTCTCTATATTTAAGAGTCTGTTTCTTGGCTTGCCTCTCTCTTCTTTTCCCAACAGACATATGAAAAGATGCTTAACATCGCTCATTATCAGAAAATGCAAATCAAAACTATAATGAGATATCACCTCACACCTGTCAGAATGGCTAAAATTAACAACAGAAGAAACAACAGGTGCTGGTGAGGATGTGGAGAAAGGGGAATTCTCTTACACTGTTGGTGGGAATGCAAACTGGTACAGGCTACTCTGGAAAACGTATGCAGGTTCCTTAAAAAGTTAAAAATAGAACTACCTTATGATCCAGCAACTGCACTACTAAGTATTTACGTAAAGAATACAAAAATACTGGGATGCCTGGGTGGCTCAGTTGGTTAAGCATCTGCCTTCAGCTCAGTCATGATCCCAGACTCCTGGGATCAAGCCCAGCATTGGGCTCCCTGCTCAGTGGACAGTCTGCTTCTCCCTTTCCCTTTGCTTGCTGCTCTGCCTACTTGTGCTCTTTGTCAAATAAATAAATGAAGTCTTAAAAAAAAAAAAGAATACAAAAATACTAACCCACAGGGATACATATACCTCAATGGTTATAACAGCATGATCAACAATAGCCAAATTATGGGAAAATGTCATCTATTTTAAAAAGAGTTTAACAACCCCACTTAAAAAAGCATGAAGCTGGGGATAGACCATTATGATTTCAAATCCTGAATGTGCCACACATTAGTGTCCGTGGCCTTGGGAAAATGTTATTTAACTGCCAGACTCTTGGTTTCCTCATTTGTAAAATGGAATTTATTATAACTACTTGGGATTGTGTCATAGGATTTAGTGGGATTCCATGTAATAAGTGTCTTTGCCTCAGTGGGACTTTAATAAAATTAACAAAAACTAACCACCCATCCTCAACTTTGAACATTCTATTTCATAACATGAGGATGAAGACTATATGGTCACACTATTCTGCCATCTTAAAAATTGAGATTCTAAGCCAGCTGGTCTAGGAAAACAAAGTTCTCTATCCAGCATTAGCCCATCAGAAGGCACAGCAAGGGACCTAGTTACAAGACTAGGCAGATTAAAAAGTCTTGGCTGAAACACTCAATTTAATTCATAGACCAATATTGATCTATCAATTCAATTTAAGTAGTAACACTGATCTACTAATGAGCTGAGACTCCATAGCTTCATTTAGACAAAAATCTTCACTCTTAAGAAAATCTACCAGGACACCCGGGTGGCTCAGTGGGTTAAGTGTCTACCTTCGGCTTGGGTCATGATCCTGGGGTCCTGAGCCCTGCATCGAGCTCCCTGCTTGATGGAGATTCTCCCTCTCCCTTTGCTCCTCCTCCTGGCTTGTGCTTTCTCTCTCTCTCTTTCTCACACACACACTTGCTCTCTCAAAATGAATAAATAAAATCTTAAAAAAAAAGAAAATTCACAAAGTTTGCTCTTTTTTGAATGTTTACATCATACCTTTGACTTTCACATTCAGTGACAATTATGCTGACTACACCAGCTTTTCTGGTAGTATTTTTTTATTCTGTTCCAAGGTTCACACTAAAACCCACATTGCCTTTATTAATGACTTCTTAGTCTCCTCCAAACTGATAATTTCTCACTCTTAATCTTTTATGACTTTGACCTGTTCAGAAAACAGGTCACTTATTTCTCTTTCTCACCTCAATTTGGGAGTTTTATGATTAGACTGAAGTTACGTTTTATTAAGACTTACTCCTAAAAAAAAAAAAAAAAAAAAAAAAAAAGACTTACTCCTCAGATGCAATATGATCTTCACCATACATCGTTCCATTGGGTACATTACATCAATATATCTCATTCCTGATGACATCATCATGTAACCTTGGTCACATGGTTAAGGTGGCATCTGTTGTCATGCTTTTCTACTGTAGAGTTTCTGTTTTCCCTCTGTAATTAATAAATATTAGGGTGAGGGTAATATTTGGAGAATGCAAATATATTTTTTCTCCTTCCACTTTTACCTACTTAGTTTTAGCATGTGTCCTGACTGCAGCAGTTATTACATAGTGTTCTAAATGTGCATTTCTGTTTTTTTTTTTAATTTCTTCTACATTTAGTAATTGAAATCTGTCCTGAAGATCTTTCCTTCCTCCCTCCCTCCCTCTCTCCCTTCTTTCTCTTTCTCTCTCTCTCTCTTTTTTCTTTCTTTCTTCTTTGACAGTATGGGCTTATAGATATTTCTTTTATTCTTTTTATTATAATCTATTACTACATTTTTTCTTAAATTTTCCAGGATTTGGCTATTGGAAACTCTTTTAGGGTGACTCTGTGTTTTCTGACCCCTGTGTTTTTTGTTTGTTTGTTTTTGACAAGGCTCATTTTCTCCTTACTTTCCTATTTTTCTTTTTCTTTTTTCTTTTTTCCCTATATTCTGGCACCAGCAATATTCTGAAACTTCTCTTGGACTTTTTGCGCCTGAGAATTAGAATCTACTTTTTCAAGAATCTCTGGCCCCTTTTATTGAAAAGTATTTAGAATCCAAGATCCAGCTGCTGCATGCACTCATTAACAATTGGATGTCACTGCGTCTAGACCCACTCAGCAGACACATGCAAGCATACACACACACACATACAAACACACACGTATATATACACAAAAAAACTTCAGTAGTCATAACCTTGAGTCTGATTTAGCATCAGAGGGCTCTAGCTTTCCTCCTTTCTTTAAAACTTTTTTTTTTCTGACAATGAAAAGCTCGGTTCTAATTATCTGGGCTACATTTGTTTACATGTGCAATTCTATACCCCAAAATATTGCTAACTCATACATTTTTGAAAAACAATTTACCATCTAGAACACAATATTGATGTAGTGTTACCTTTTTGTCTTTATCTTTATAACATCCAGTCAAAACACTGTTCTTTAAAATTAATTAGATCAGCTCCTTTCTTCCTTGCCCCTTTCAGTGTGCCTTATTCCAAATTTTTGTCATACATTTAAGTTTCATTAGTTATAATGTTCAGTTTATCTTAGGATTCCCCACATGATGGTTGTTACTTTAAAAGGTATGTACAGTAAAACTCACTATCTTTGATATAAACTTGTGTGAATTTTGACAAAACACCATCATTTTCCTATTTAAAAAATTCTATCTCCTGCTAAACTGTCCCAAGGTGACTTTTTGTGGTCAACCCAGTAATTGGCAACACTGACCTGTTTTCCGTCCATACAGTTTTGTTCTTTCAACAATGCTGTAAAGGTAGAATGATAAAACATGTAACACTTTGGTTCTTCTCACTTTCACTTAGCAAAAAGAATCCAAGTTTCATCTATGTTGTTGCATGAGTCAATTATTTTATTCCTTTTTATCGATAAGAGTATACCACTGTCTTGATGTATCAATTTGTTCATTCACTTCTTGAAAAAATATCTGGGCTGTTTCCAGTTTTGGGGGTTTATAAAAAAATTGTTATAACATTTATGTATCATTTTTGTAAACATAAGTTCTCTTTTCTTTTGAAAAGATACCTAGATGTGAGATTGCTGAATCAAATAGTAGACATATATTTAAATATATGAAACTTTCAAACTGTTTTCTAAAATAGAAATACCACTGCAAATTTCCTAAGCAATGTATAGGATACCAGTTTCTCTACACTCTCACCAATATTTATCATCGGGATTTTTTTTTTCTTGTTCTTTCTTGCGTGTCCACATGTTCTCTCTCTCTCTCTCTCACTCCCTCTCTCTCCCATTCCAATAGTTGTGACATCTCATTGTATTTTGATTTAAAATTTTCTAATAACTAATGATTTTAAGCCTTGTTTCATATATTTGTTTATCATCCACACTTGTTCTTTCATGAAGTGTCAGTTCAGATTTTTGCCCATTATTTTAAAATGAAAAATTTGTATTTTGAAATAATTGTATATTCATATACAGTTGTAGGAAATAAAGCAGACAGATTTCATATACTTTTACACATTTTGTGCCAATGGTAACATCTTGTAAAATTATAGTACAACATCACACCAGTGTCTTGACATTGGTATAGTCAAGATACAGAACATTTCCATACCCACAAACAGCAGTTATGGTACCCTTTTAGCTATACCTGCTTTCCTCCCACCATTATGTAGAGCTCTCTTTTACTCTGGTAATTTTCTTTGCTCTGAGTTTGCTTTATCTAATATTAATATAACTATTCCTGCTTTCATTCCTGCTTTCATGTTTTCATGACATAGCTTCCCATTTTTCACTTTCACTCTGTTTTGTCATTATATTTAAAGGGAATTTCTTGTAGATAGCATATAGTTGGGTCATATTTTATTTACCTTGTTAATTTCTTTTAATTGTCAAATTTTGCCTTCTAATTATGTGGAGAATTTTCATTGGATATGTTAGGGTTTAAATCTTGTATTTTGTTTTGTTTTGCTGTCTTTGGTTTTAATCTGTTCTCTTTTTTAACATCTTAATCTAATTTTATGTTTTTCAGTGTTCCAACATTCATTGTTTATGCACCACCCCCTGCACTCCATGCAACACATGCTCTTCTTTTTTATGCTTTTCTGTGGCTTACAATTTTTTTTTGTGGCTTATAATTTTTAAGTGTTCCCCTTTATTTATGTATTTCATTTTGACTACATTTCTTTGCATGTCTTTAAAATGGTTTTTGTAGGTATTATATCAAAAATTTATCACAGACTGCAATGTCACTATTATACCAGTTTCAGTATAGTGTAGAAATCTTCTTATCTTAGGGTCCATTTATACTCCTCTATAATAAAATTACCTTAAATATTTACTATATTTACTACTTATTCTACAAACATTGACCTTCAGAATTACATTAGACAGTGCTATTCCTGTTATTTCAACTGTCAAATAATTTAGAAAACTCAAGAGGAGGAGGAATATGTATTTTACCCAGATTTTTTATTCTTTCCATCATTCTTTCTCCTTTCCTCATTCCTAGATTTCTTTTGTCATCACTTTCTTTCCTTTTTAGAAAACCTCCTTCAGTCATTCTTTTAGGGTAGGTCTTCTAGTAACAAATTATTTTAGTTTTATTCATCTGAGGGTATCTTTATTTGCCCTAATTCCTGGAAGATACTTTCACTGATTTACAATTTTGAGTTGACAGTTCTGTTTATTCTTCACTTGAGAAATGTTGTGTCACTTCCTTCCAGTCTCCATGGTTTCTGACAAGACATATGCTATTACTAGAGTTATGTTTCTTCTATAGTTAAAGTGTCATTTCTCTCTCATTGCTTTCAAAGTGTTTACTTTTTTTTCCCCCCAAAAGTTTGACTCTCATGTGACTTGGTGTGCATTTGTCTTTTTGGTTTTTTGGGTTTTTGTTGTTGTTGTTGTTTTGCTTTGTTTTTCTGTTTTTTTTTTTTGTTTGTTTGTTTTTTTTTTTTTTTTGTTGTTGTTGTTCATTTGTTTGTTTTCTTCTTCTTTTAAGTTTTTCCTATCTGGAGTTTACTCAGTTTGAATCTGAAGGTTTTTTGTCAAATTTGGGAAATTTTCAGGATTTTTTTTTTTTTTTTGAGGATATTTTCTGTTTCACTCTCTCCTCTCTTTCTGGAACCCTGAGGAAGGAATACTAGATCTTTTATTAGAGTCCTATAGATCTCTGAGATGCTGCTCACTTTTTTTTTCGCATCTATTTTCTCTCTGTTGCTCAGATTGGGTAATTCCTATAGTTTTATCTTCTAGTTCATTAACATTTTTATCATTATTATCCTATTTTATGTCTTTATTCCTTCTTAAGTCTATTTTTTCTGAGATTTATATAGTCACTCCAGCTCTCTTTTGGTTAGTGTTGCACAGTGTATATTTACTAATAATTTACTTACAACTTATCTATGTATTTATAAAGTTAATTTACTGTAAATGACATATAGTGGATTGTTGCTTTTTAAAATCCAATCTGATAGTATCTGAGATATAAGTAGGACTTGAGACCACTGAAATATAATATAATTATTGATATGCTTGGATTAAAACATACCATCTTAGTAGCTGCTTTCTATTTAACCAACCATCTGTTCTTTTCTTTCTCATCCTTTTTCTATCTTGTTTTTGATTAATTGAGCATGTGTTATAATTCAAATTTATACTTTGCGTTGACTTACTATACTTTTTATTGATTTTTTCAGTGACACACCCTAGGGTTTACAATATCCATCTTTAATTAATCGGAGAGTACCTTCAAATTATACTGTAGATTTAATGTGTAAAGACCTTACAGAAGTATATTCCTAATTATTTTCTTTCATCCCCTGTGCTATTCTTGCCATGCATTTTAGTTTTTCATATGCTATAAGCATACAACACATTACTATCAATTTTGCTTGGCAGTGAATTACCTATTAAAAATTTAACTAAAATATATTATTTCCCTTCCTTAATTGCACATCAGCTTTTGTACAGTTTTTTTTTTGCCTGATACCATACTCCTTTTGTCTGAAAAAATATTCTTTAATGTTTTTTGTAAGTAGGTCCTCTGTCAATTTCCTGTTTTGTTTGAGAAAAAGATTTATTTATCCATTTTTTCTGAAAGACAGTTTCACTGGATAAAAAGTCAAGGCTGACATTTTTTTTTTTCTTTCTGTAAATAAAAAATGATGCTATTCTATTGTTTTTTAGCTTACATGGTTTCTGGTGAGAAAAATATTATACAGACACTTCTCCAAAGAAGACATACAAATAGCTAACAGACCCATGAAAAAATGTTCATCATCATTAGCCATCAGGAAGATTCAAATCAAAACCACATTGAGATATCACCATACACCAGTTAGAATGACCAACATTAACAAGACAGTAAACAACATGTGTTGGAGAGGATGTGGAGAAAGGGGAACCCTTTTACACTGTTGGTGGGAATACAAGTTGGTGCAACCACTTTGGAAAACAGTGTGGAGATTCCTTAAGAAATGAAAAATAGAGCTACCCTATGACCCTGCAATTGCACTACTGGGTATTTACCCCAAAGATACAGATGTAGTAAAAAGAAGGGCCATCTATCCCCCAGTGTTCATAGCAGCAATGGCCATAATCACCAAACTATGGAAAGAACCAAGATGCCCTTCAACAGATGAATGGATAAAGAAGATGTCATCCGTATATACTATGGAGTATTATGCCTCCATCAGAAAGGATGAATGTCCAACTTTTGTATCAACATGGACGAGCCTGGAAGAGATTATTCTGAGTGAAATAAGTCAAGCAGAGAGAGTTGATTATATTATGGTCTCACTTACTGTGGAGCATAAGAAATAACATGGAGGACATGGGGTGATGGAGAGGATAAGTGAGTTTGTGGATATTGGTGGGGGAGATGAAGCATGAGAGACTGTGGACTCTGAGAAACAAACTGAGGGTTTTGGAGGGGAGGGGAATGGGGGTTTGGGTGAGCCCGGTGGTGGGTATTAAGGAGGGCACATATTGTGTGGAGCACTGGGTGTGGTGCATAAACAATGAATTTTGGATCACTGAAAAAAAAATTAAATTAAATTAAAAAAAATAAAGACATAATAAATTGATCTATGACAAAAAGAAAAAAGAAAAGAAAAATATTATACTTTATTTTTTTGCCCCTCTCTATCCAATGAAGGTTTTATCTCTGGCTGTCCTCAAGATTTTTTTTTTTTAAATTTTAGCAGTTGAATGTGTGTGTGTGTGTGTGTGTGTGTGTGTGTGTGTATTACTTATTCTGCTTGGATTTCTCTGAGTGTCATATCTCAGACCTCTGGTTTGGTGTCCTTCATAAATTTTGAACATTCAGCCATTGCTTCTACATATCTTCATATTTTTTATACTCTGGTCTTTCTTTTTATTCCTAGTATTCCAATATGCAAATGTTAGACCATTTAATATTGTCCCACAGCTCTTAGGTGCTCTGCTCTCGTTTTTTTTTTTTACTTATTTTATTCTTTTTATTTCAATTTGAGTAATTTCTAGTAACTGTCTTGAAGTTCACTGATTTTTTTTCTCAGCTATGATTGATGAGTTCATTAAAGGCATCCTTTATCTCTGTTACTGTTTCTCTTTTTTTAACATTTCCATTTGATTTCTTATCATTTATATCTGTCAAGGAAATTAACCATGTGATTTTTTTTTTTTAAAGATTTTATTTATTTATTTGACAGAGAGAAATCACAAGTAAGCAGAGAGGCAGGCAGAGAGAGAGGAGGAAGCAGGCTCCCCGCTGAGCAGAAAGCCCGACGTGGGGCTCGAACCCAGGATCTGGGATCATGACCTGAGCTGAAGGCAGCGGCTTAACCCACTGAGCCACCCAGGCGCCCCTGTGATCTTGTAGTCATACACCTTTCCTGTTTGATCAGAGGTTTGAAAATATTTTCTTATAAATGGTCAAGTAGTAGATGTTTTAGGCTTTCCCATCTATGTGGTCTCTGTCAAAATCAACCTTCCTGTTGTAGCAGAAAAGCAGCTACATATAATACATAAATGAGAATGATTGTATTTCAAAAATTTATTTAAGGATACTGAACTTTGAAATTCATGTAAATTTTACATGAATTGAAACATTATTCTTCTTTTGATTTTTTTCTCCAAATCTTTAAAAATATAAAATCTATTCTTAGCTCATGGACCATAGAAAAGCATGTTGGAGAGATTGTTCTTGGAGCCATGCTTTGCTCACCCTTGTATTAGAGCCTTTAATGTGTTAATCACCATAATTTTAAATTCCCTGTAACCCTAATTGCTGCGGCCACAAGGAGTTTTCCTGGTCTTTATACACTTGATCTCTAACAACTTTCCAGACATTCTGGCTAAACTTTTCTTGTCAGTGAATGGTTTCATCAATCACAGGTAAGACAATGCTCACATTTCACCTTAGCTCTTATAATTACAAGAAAATTCATAAACCTACAGTTTGTCCAGCTCTTCTGTTGTTGTAAAGTTAGAGGTGACTCTTCTTCCAGCTCTCTAAGTATAGTAAGTATAAAATAGGCATTCCCAATATTCTTTTAACTTTAACTTTCTGATAATATTGAAATCATGTAGAGAATGATTCCCAATTAACTTAATTATAATCATTTGAAATCATGGGGTCCAAAAATGATTTATGATAATACAAGGGTTTTATGTCAGCCTTTTTGGGTCAGATAGACTCTTCATCAAGCTATCTCTTCTTCAGAAGGGAAGAGGAGTGAGAATAAGTAAGAACAGTTAGTTTAAGCATTCTTTTTGACTAAACTTTGTGACCAAGGCTCTTTAGAGAATTACAGAAACTTGATATGGTGTGGGCTTAAGCCCAACATTCAAATTATTAAAAGTTAGAAGACTTCTATGTCTCCTTTGTTAGTCTTTGAATCTGGTGAGTTATGTCTTCAGCAGCTATTCACTCTTGGAGATCTCAGTCTAATTGTGGGTACACACAGCAAAGTAGCAAGAAGAAAAACTCACACAACAGATGAGTATCCTTCTGTAAAAACTTAGCAGAGTATCTAGCACACAATGAGCATTTGAGAATTTTGAAGAGTAGAACTCTCAGAATGTAATTGTCTGCCTGTTTTTGTATTTATCTCCTCTATTAAATGGCTAATTCTCTGACAAAGGGGATTGCATCTTAATTACTTTTGGATCCAAAATACCAAGTCAAGGCCTTGTACATAGTGAGCACTTGATAAATATTAGCTAACTCCATTTGAAAAAAAAAATAATAAGTGATTGCCATGTTCAATTTATGTTTATCTCAGGGTCTCTATTGAATTCTCCATGAAGGTGGAAATCTGTCCATCTTTTTCATTATTCTAGTCAGGTGTCTAAATATGGCTAATGGTAGATGCTTAATAAATATTGATTGCTGAGAATAGTCTCTTTTGACAAATTTCCTTTGCTGACACATCTTTCATATGGCCAAAAATGATGGCTCCACCCAGTGTTTGAGCCTGGATGGTATTTCTAGATCCATCATCAACTAAAAATATACAATTCTCATTTAGATTTGTTTGCTGTTAAAATGGCTCTCTGTTCTTTGGACAATGTATTCTTTCTACAGACAGAATTACTTGTTACAGATCAAATATGTATAAAGCCTCAAAATAGCTTACCCAAGAAGGGGAACTCTGGACAAGGCTAAGTAAGTCAGAATTCTCAGGAAGAAGTCATTTACAGGTTTCAAATATGCAGCTATATAGTCTCATTAAATGTAATGTTGGCAGTAGTCATTTCCACTTCACTGAACTTTTCCAACAATCTAATTTGAAAAGCTCATAAGAATAATTGATGCCCAACTCATTGGTGACAAATATCAGAGAAGTTGAAGAAGTTAGCACTTATTTTAGATGAGTTTATAACCTAGTAGAAAGAACAAGGAGTATACCCTTGAAATGATATAGGCAAAGTTCCATGGAGTGAATGTAAACAAAATTTGAACTGTATCTAAAATGCCCACGTGTCTCCAGTTCTGATAGCAGGGGTAAATTGGTACACACATTTTTTTTTTCAGTATAGAAATAAAAAATACAAACAAAAATGAAAGTATGAGATATATGAAATCATTTGCAGGACTGATGGGATTTGGACTTCTTCCTTTCCTTTGATATTAGTTTAATAAATTATGCAGTAGATATTTTACTTTTAAAGGAATAAAGTATGAAAGATTAATAAATGTCTAAAGAAATGACTTTCTAAATTAAGAGTATTTGGGGTAGATTAAAAGCATCTTTCTTTTATCAAGTGGTTACTGTATGATAAGTATTCTATGTTCTTTGTAATTATCACACCATTTATTTCTTGGAAACATTATAAGTAGAAACATTTATCATCACCATTTTAGAGGTGAAGAGACTGAGGCATGGAGAAGTTTGGTAAGCAAGTAAGTAAGGAGCCAGGATATTCAGTTGGTAGCCTGAATCTAGGGTCCATAGCTTTCACTACAGGAGTATGGAAGGTTGCCAGAGTCCACTCCCAGGCCTCGGCAGATGGTGGGATACAATTTCATAAGAACTAACCTCTGAAAAGAGAGAGGAGATAAGAAGGCACAGAATTAATGTAACACTTATGAAAGGTGGAGGACACAAACAAACCCCCAATAATACTTTTTGAGCAAAGAACTTTTGTAGTGATTCAGAGGGAGAAGTCAGGGTAATTCCTGTAAGATCCTCTAGTCCAACAGGTACAAAAATTCAGGCTTTGAGTGGGAAATGTTATTTTGGAAGTTCCCACTACTCTGGAATATAGAGATGATGCTGGATCCCAGATAACCCCTTGTTTAACTCATTAGGTTCAGGTATGCTGTGTGGGCTAGGGGTTGGCAGATTATCAAAGACTGGGCATAACAAGAAACCTTTAAGAGCAGGCACAAACATTTAAGTATTAAGGTGGTGAAAATGGAAACTACAGTTATGTTATTTATACATCACATCATTTCAAATTTAATGTTCATTTGGGGGTACTGCTTACATTGCCAACCTAAAGTCTCTGGAAACAACCAGTGGATAATTAAACAGACTGGAAATATAATTTCAAAAGACACATACTCTGGAATCACATAGTTGAAAGTAAAAATTCAGTTTGGTAAATACCTAATATTTTGATTTACCTAAATTGCTAATCAGGATCACTAACAAAACAAAAACAAAAACAAAAACAAAAACAAAAAACAAAGGTAGTTGGACACTTGAATAAGTAGAATTGGTTGTCTATCCTGTTTTCATTTTTGGGAAATGTTAGGTCTCTTCTCATTATAAAGTTGTATGCTTTTATGCACCACTCTGAACTTTCCTTAAAATCTGCAGGAAAAATTAGCTTGAATTCTGTATTTGTTATATATCATGGAACCTCATTACTACATAATTCACATTCTAACAGAAGATGAAGAAAATTAGTCCCAACAGTTTAGCAATGCTTGCGTTTAAGAGGCCATACCAAAATGTTCTTCCGACCATCCTGATTACCCTGACATTACAAAGGGAGAAAAATGAAATCTATTTGTGGTTGCATAAACTTCATGAAATAGCTCAGTAAAAGGATTCTTGCTCTTTGCAGGACAAGTTTGAGACTAGTGTTTTTATGGAGTAAGGGGGCATAATTTTTTCACCATGTGTTTGTTTACTAAAACAATTTTTATGAAGGGTTAATTCCCCTATGGACCAGCTCCTAAAGAAAGTTCTTGATTCATGCCCATTGATAAAGCTGTCTTCTATCTTCTGCATAATGCTATAGCTTTGCAACAAATCCATATTTTATGACTAATTTGGAGTTGTTTGATTCAAATACTGCTGAGCTTAGTAGCTTTTTTTCTTCTGATCAATGAGCACCCCGCCCCACTTTAAACTTGTCAAATTGAAAACTATCATGAAGGTGTAAATAATCACTGGTTGTTATATTTATTTAAGTGGAATCTTTCCTTAGGAGTCAGACCACATGCCTGGAATTTCACACATTTTCCACTTTCACATGAACCTTTGAGAGAGTCTTCATTTGAGATGAAATAATGAATTGCAGGGAAGATGAAAAATCTTTGAAAATACATTGGGGAATAGCCATTTAATGAAAGGGGTTAAAAACAAAGAGTCCACCAATTTTACTCTTAAGAATAAAATAAACTTTTCCTAGCTGGGGAGTTTTAGGGAAAGGTTGAGGCTTACTAAGCCTTAATTTGCTTTATTGTTTTTTATAAAAGGAGGCATAACTCTTGTTATCAAATGAGGTTATGCATTAACTTTCAAAATGTTATAAAATGTGTTATTATTATTGCCATATCTTGTTCAATTATTTTCCATTGCATTTTATTCAGGTCAAAATGTCACAGTGATACACTCTTTCTATAGTTATGTACACAAACTTGAACCCGACATTGTTCTAGGTTCTGTAGACAAAGCATTAACCTCTCTTGCAGCTCCAATGAGAGAAACAGATGAAAACATAATGTCGGGTGCTGTCAAATGCTAAAAAGAAACAAAAGGAGCAAAGCAAGGAAAGAGCAAATAATGAGAAAGGTGCTATTTTGGATTGGGTAAATGGAAAAGTCTTCTCTGATTAGGTCCCATTTGAGAATAGATCACAACTAAGTGAGGGAATAAGTTAAATATTGGAAGAATGTTGCAGCAGAGGGCATAGCAAGTGCAAAGGCACTGAAGCAGGAGCATGCTCTATGTGTTTCAGTAAGAAAAAGGAGGTCACTATAGATAGAACAAAGTAAGTAAAAGGGCAGCTTGGTAGAAGATGAAGTTAGAAAGCAAGGGGCAGGATGATGTAGGGCTTTGAAGTCTGTTAAAGAGTTGAGATTTTATTCTGGGACAGATGTGAAGCATTGGAGGGTTTTGAGCAGAGGAGTGACATGATCTGATATGGATTTTTCTATTTTCTGGAGGAAAAACTACAAAGGGGCAAGAGTGTATGCAATTATAAACAAAAGACCAGATGGCAGGTGATAGAAGTAGTGAAGATAGTGACAAGTGATCAGATTCTGAATATATTCTGCAGACAGAGCTGACAGTATCCTGAAACACTGCATTGAGGGGCATGAAAGCAAGAGTAGTCAGCTTACATTGCTGCCTATAAAAATTGTAGGTAATTATTTGAAAGTGATGTTCCTAACCCACACAAATGCTTGTCCTATCATGCATACAGAGGTTAGTTTACCTCTATTTTACTTGATTTTTATTTTACTTTTATTACATTTTCACTTTAGTTTTACTTTATTTTAATATTTGAGAATCTCAGGAGCATAGAATTGAATTAATTATGTGTCTTTGTTTCTTGAATATCATTATCATTAAGGCAGGCAAGCTCTATTTTACCTTATTTAACTTTATTTTAATATTTTAGCCCCTTTCATCTGTGAATATTGTTTTCTCTTTTAGCTTCTCCTCTAGTACACAGTAAAATACATTTGGTATTTGTCCTCATTTGTTTAATCTTTGAAAAATATGTGGTGGTGCTTGCAAATCTATGATAATATACTATAGATTGTATTTTCTTATTTCTTTTTTTTAAATAGATCTAGATTTTTAATAATTTACTCATGTTGCTTTGTATGATCTTAGTACTTTGTTTCAGAGTGCTGCAGAGCATTCCATACAGGATTGTGTATCAACTCTGCTTAACTCACCCGTTTGCCTAGTTGTTAAAGGATAAATAAGTAAATAAGTTTATTTTAATTGAGATAAGGACAGTTTAGTAGATTATATAATGCTTCTGTACTCAGCTTTCGAAATTTAAAATTGAGACTAAGTTTGCTACTTGGATAAAGAGGGTGCATATCTCAATACAATAAAGGCCATACATGACAAGTCCATGGCTAACATCATACTGAATGGTGAATAGCTGAAAGGCCTTCCTTTATTATCAGGAACAAGACAACTGTGCCCACTCTCACCATTTTTCTTCACCATAGTATTGGAAGTTCTAGCCAGAGCAATTAGGCAAGAAAAAGAAATAAAAGGCATCCAAACTGGAAGGAAAGAAATAAAACTGTCACTATTTACAGATGTCATGATGTTACATATAGAAAACCCTAAAGACTTCATCAAAAAACAGAACTAATAAATGGGTTCTATAAAGTCTCAGGATTAAAAAATACACAAATATTTGTTGTGTTTCTATGTACTAATAATAAACTATCAGAAAGAGGAATAAACACAGTAATCTCATTTACAATCACATCAAAAAGAATAAAATATCTGGGAATAATTTTAACATAGGTAAAAGACCTGTATGCTGAAAATCACGACATTAATGGAAGAAATTGAAGAGGACACAAATAAATGGGAAGGTGTTCTGTGCTTGTGAATTAGAAGAATCAATATTGTTAAAACATCCATACTACCAAAAGCAACCTAGAGATTCAGTGCAATCCCTATCAAAATTCTGATAACATTTTTCAAAAAATAGGGCAATAATCATAAATTTTCTTGAAATCACACACACACACACACACACACACACACATACACAGAACCCCAAATAGCCAAAGCAATGTTGAGAAAGAAGGATAAAACTAAAGACATCACATTCTCTGACTTCCAGCTATACCATGAAACTTTAGCAATTAAAACAGTATGTTTAGCAATTAAAACAGTATGGCATTGGCATAAAAACAGATACATAGGTTGATAGATGAAAATAGAGAGCCCAGAAATAAACCAACCTTTATATGGTCAATTAATTTTAAAAAAGGAACCAAGAATATACAATGAAGAAAGGATAATCCTTCAATAAATGGTGTTGAAAAAAACTGGACAGTCACATGCAAAATAATGAAACTTGACCACTATCTTACACCATAAACAAAATTCACTCAGAACAGAGTAAAAACTTGAATATGAGACCCGAAACCATAAAAATTCTAGAAGAAAACATAGGCACTTGACATAGGTCTTGGCAATTATCTTTTTAATATACCATCAAAAGTTAAAAAAAAAAAAAAGTAGGACTACCTATATCATCCTGAAAACAGGATTCATATTTCTTTTTTTTTTTTTTTCAGTAAAAAAGCAATTCCCTTAACAACATGCACATTATGGTACAATGTTCACTCTTCAGACTCACCATATTTCTGTGTAGCTCTGAATTTTTTGTTGTGCTCCTTAAGTAAACAACAGTTGAGCCTTCAGAGGTCACCCTACATTGTGTTTGCTCACAGAAAGTGCAAGCAGCGAACCACTTCCCTGAAGTCCAAATCTTTGATAATCCTGAGTGGCCTTCAGTATGGGCCATGAAGAGACAAAGCCTGAGATTCTTCAACATGCTAAGGCAACAAATCAAGATCGAGACCACTGGCATTGCTGGGTGTACCACTCTCCTCCTCCCCATGCTGGTTATACACATTCTTAAGAGAAAATGAGATGATGGTAGTTGATGATGAAGATGATGCTGGCAGATGGAAATGCAAATTCTCACCCAGCAGATGAAGACTCAGTCAAGGAATCCTGAGGAAGGCAAAGTCTATTATTTCTGATGCTAAATTTCTTCAGATCTCTGAGTCAAGGGAAAGCTCATGCATGGCTTTAACATACGGACTTACAGACCAGTTAACTGTCAGGATTTTGATTTAATGTCTTTCTGCTAGCCTTATAGTTAACACAGGGAAAAACAGACAAATTTTTAAAAGGGACTGAAATTTGGAATAAAAATAATAAAATGTTAAAATTTATTCTCTTGTTTTAATGAAGTAGTGGCTGGTTTCAGCTGAAAAGAATTAACTGCTTCCAGATTAGCTGTGCTGTTACACAGTGACAGGCAACGCAGCAGGGGTTAGGAAGTTTCATTCTGGAACCAGACCACCCGGACTCATATTTTGGTTGTGTCACTGCTATCATGTCCTTGGACAAATTTTTAACTTTTTCATACCTCTGTTTCCTCATCTAAATAATCAGGAAAATAATAGTTGCCTTGATTTTTTTTGAACATGTGGTGATGTATGTCCAATGGCAGCTCCCCAAACATCACTAATACAATCAGTTGATAAGACAAAACTGAGTGTGTTGATCCTGTGAAAAGGGAGAACATGACCTCCACAGAAGTGAGGTATGTCATTGCAAGGAAGGCAATATCACACATATATTGAGAACTTGAGTTTAATTGAAAGCAGAAGCTTAGTCAGGTTTGGGTGAAGGTTACACTAATACTCTTCTGGATGGGTAGAAACAGCAAGTTCAGGGTTCTGAAATATAAACTGTCCATTGATGCTTCTTATCGAAAAGTGGATGGATTGTTCTGGAAGTTCTTAAAATAAACAATCAAGTTATTGGTCTGGGTAAGAGTGTCCCAAAATGGTAACGTTGTGCTATTATAGACAGTAAGCTGTGTGTCTGTGTGTTTAAATGATTCCAGTTTTTAATTAATGTGTATAAAGAATTTACTCCCTTGTTTAGCATAGAGTGAAAGTTCAAAAATATTGATTCATATTTATTTTTCTTAGATATATTTCAACTGCATAGAAAAATTATGAATTTTAAAACTGATAAAGCTACTCTCTACCCAATTTTATCCATATAATTGATAAAGTATGTGACAAGTGTTCAAGAAAGTGATGAGTTGAGGGGTAATAGATTAGGAATCAGGAAAATCGACTCTAGCCCCATCTTCGTTACTAACAATTTATGCAACCCTGACAACTCATTTAGCTTTTTCTAAATCTAGTCTTCCCTCTTAATAATGGTGGATGTGATATCCGTACTGATATGGTGAAGGAGTTTGATTATATGATGTCAAGGCCCTGGCCATTTCTAAGAGTTTAAGAAATATTGTATTTATTTATGTGCTATTAAAATTAAAACTCACCAGGCTGAAAATGACTAAGAACTGTAAAGAAATAAAACATTAAGCAAGGGGTGCCTTGGTGTCCCAGTGGGTTAAAGCCTCTGCCTTCAGCTCTAGTCATGATCTCAGGGTCGTGGGATCGAGCCCCACATTGGGTTCTCTGCTCAGCAGGGAGCCTGCTTCCTCCTCCCTCTCTCTGCTTGCCTTTCTGCCTACTTGTGATCTCTGTCTGTCAAATAAATAAATAAAATCTTTAAAAAAGAAAAACAACAACAACAACAAAACATTAAGCGAATCACATTTCCTGGTGTGTGAAGTCTCCAAACAACAGGGAAGGTGCTGCTGAAAGTGTAGGCCCTCCTTCTAATTGCAAGGACACCATTTAATGTAAAGTGGATAAAGTTAAAAAATGTCCTCAAGCTGGTTCATGTTGGTTGAAGTTAGAATGTAGACACTTCTTACTAATAAAAACAATCTAATTTATAGATGGAATTTACTCAAGCTATTACTCATTTCTTTAGAGTTTAGAAAAATTTTTCATAAATAAGAATTTTTTTCTTACGTACATTATGTAAAAGTATTTTATCCACTCAAATTTTCTATTGGATATGTACTTTGTACCAGATACCCTATACCTAACACCAAGTCCGTGCCTTGAATGTATGCATATTTAGTTGAGAAAATAGACAAAGAAAAAAGACAAGTAAATGGATTGATCTATATTGTAATTTCTGATAAATGTAAGTGTTATGAAGAAGAAATTAAATAGAGACTTACAAAGCAGGTTTACAGAGAGGCTGAGGTCAAGTCACCATTTTAGGTTGGAAGACAGGGTCCCTTTTCTATACAGGCAATATTTGAGTAGAAATATAGTAAAGTAAGCATGAAATGTGAAAGTCTAGGTTAAAGCATCCCAGAGAGAGGGAACAGGTAAAGAAGGTCTGAGGAAAAATTAACTTAGCATATTCAAGAACAATGAGGAAGTTAGACGTTAGGGGCTAGGGTGGAGTGATAGAGGTAGAACAGAGGGCAGGTAGCCAGGATCCCAGTTATGTAGGGACATTTAGGAAAAGGAGAAAGGATTGTAATCCATAGCTATTACAAAATGTTGTTTGAAGGTTTTAACCAGTAGTGTGAGATAATCAATATACATTTTAAAAGGTTCACTCTGACAATGTAGAAAACACAGATCATAAGGCAGAATGCAGGCTTAAGAGGTCAGTTAGGCACTATTGGAGTAGCAGGGCAGAAGTAGAGGCTTGGACAGGATGATGAGGTGGAGATGGGGAAAAGTCATAGGATTTGGGCACCTGTGGAAATAGATGAATGGAATCTGCAACTGTGGAAATAAGAGAAATCTTGTACAACCTGAGGCTTTGGGTTGAGCAGTTATTTGAAGGGCACTGGTACTGACTTTTATGATAAACTGAGAGAAAGACCAAGGAAATCTTTGGAGTAAGAGAGGGTGAAATTTGTACAACCTTTTACCTTGTGTCTGCTCTACCTTGCTAGGATCTGGTCATAGCACACTACACCTGGCCTCAAGATGTTATTTGTGTAATTACAAAGGCAATTCTACTCTCCAGTTATCTCCTCAAAGTGCCTAAAAATCTTCAAGTGTTTATATATATATATATGTACATATATATATATTATATTATATATTACATACACACACATACACATACAACCAAGTACCTACACACACACACACACACACACACACACACACACACACAGCTTATATCCTTGAGGTGGTGAGAAAGGAAACAATAAGGAGAAAGTGGGAAAGTAGGAAAATCTAAATATATGACTCTAAATCACAGTTTTGCCTGAAACAAACCCAAATATGATCTATCAAAAACAAAGCTCTGTCATCCACTTTGTCATAATAACCTATATGTGGGGGAAAATGCCCTTTTAAGTATCATATATTCTGTTTTAAATTGATAGTGAAAGGTAGAAATGTATGTACTTTTAGTTGAACAAATTTTATTTTATTTCTAATGTGGAGAAAATGTCTTCACTTTAAGTAGCATCATGACCTATAAATAATTAGAAATAATTAGAATTCTTGGTAGAATATACCCAATTAATGTTCATTTTCTTCCTTTGCACCTTCCTTTGTTCAAAACACAAAGTCAGGTCTTAGAATATTTCTTCTTCCATTCATGTCTTCACTGTTCCTTGCTAGTTGGATGGTTTCTGACTATGAAGGGACTATCAAGCAACTCAAATGAAAGTTTTGCCTGAGTGCAACAGATAATGGCTTTGTATAGTTAAGAGTAATCTCCGACCTTAATAGGAGACTGGACAATGGTGACATTCTGGGGAAGTTCAGGGAGTTGAAGATTTGAAGCTTCCTGTTGCATCTGGAATACTGAAGCTGTTTCAAATACTCAAATGAGTCTGTATGTCTAGAAAAAGTTGTACAAAATGTATTGCTGAGCTCCTTTGAACAAAGAAAAAGTCTGAAATCCAAAAGTGAAAACAACTTTTACTTTCAATATTTAGTCCATTAAAAAAATCATATCTCTATAAATGTTCCACAGTAGGTGGAGGAGTCAAGATGGCGGAGAAGTAGCAGGCTGAGACTACTTCAGGTAGCGGGAGATCAGCTAGATAGCTTATCTAAAGATTGCAAACACCTACAAATCCAACGGGAGATCGAAGAGAAGAAGAACAGCAACTCTAGAAACAGAAAATCAACCACTTTCGGAAAGGTAGGACGGGCGGAGAAGTGAATCCAAAGCGACGGGAAGATAGACCGCAGGGGGAGGGGCCGGCTCCCGGCAAGCGGCGGAGCAACAGAGCACAAAATCGGGACTTTTAAAAGTCTGTTCCGCTGAGGGACATCGCTCCAGAGGCTTAACCAGGGTGAAGCCCACGCAGGGTCAGCGTGGCCTCAGGTCCCGCAGGGTCACAGAAGAATCGGGGGTGTCTGAGTGTCGCAGAGCTTACAGGTATTAGAACAGGGAAGCCGGCTACAGAGACAGAGCCGAGGAGTAAGCTCTAAGCTCGGGGTTACCTTGAACCGGTCGCAGGCTCGGTCAGCTCAGAGCGCGGCCGGAGAAAGGGTGACGGGACTAAATCGGCGCTGTTCTCTGAGGGCGCACTGAGGAGTGGGGCCCCGGTCTCTCGGCTCCTCCGGGCCGGAGACCGGGAGGCCGCCATCTTCATTCCCGCCCTCCGGAACTCTACGGAAAGCGCTCAGGGAACAAAAGCTCCCGAAAGCAAACCCGAGGGGTTTATTCAGCCCGGCCCCTGGTAAGGGCGTTGCAACTCCGCCCAGGGCAAAGACACTTGAGAATCACTACAACAGGCCCCTCCTCCAGAACATCAACAAGAAACCCAGCCAGGACCAAGTTCACCTACCAAGGAGTGCAGTTTCAATACC
>NW_019154150.1:8183137-8238992 GCF_002288905.1 Enhydra lutris kenyoni
TAATTGTTTCTTTCTTTCTTTTTTTTTTTTTTCTTCTTTCTGAACCTTTTTTTATCCCCTATCTCCCCCTCACGATTTGGGATCTCTTCTGATTTGGCTAAAGCATATTTTCCTGGGGTTGTTGCCACCCTTTTAGTATTTCACTTGCTCCTTCATATACTCTTACTGGACAAAATGACAAGGCGGAAAAATTCACCACAAAAAAAAGAACAAGAGGCAGTACCAAAGGCTAGGGACCTAATCAATACAGACATTGGTAATATGTCAGATCTAGAGTTCAGAACGACGATTCTCAAGGTTCTAGCTGGGCTCAAAAAAGGCATGGAAGATATTAGAGAAACCCTCTCCGGAGAGATAAAAGCCCTTTCTGTAGAAATAAAAGAACTAAAATCGAACCAAGTTGAAATCAAAAAAGCTATTAATGAGGTGCAATCAAAAATGGAGGCTCTCACTGCTAGGATAAATGAGGCAGAAGAAAGAATTAGCGATATAGAAGACCAAATGACAGAGAATAAAGAAGCTGAGCAAAAGAGGGACAAACAGCTACTGGACCATGAGGGGAGAATTCGAGAGATAAGTGACACCATAAGATGAAACAACATTAGAATAATTGGGATTCCAGAAGAAGAGGAAACAGAGAGGGGGGCAGAAGGTATATTGGAGAGAATTATTGGAGAGAATTTCCCCAATATGGCAAAGGGAACAAGCATCAAAATCCAGGAGGTTCAGAGAACCGCCCTCAAAATCAATAAGAATAGGTCCACACACCGTCACCTAATAGTAAAATTTACAAGTCTTAGTGACAAAGAGAAGATCCTGAAAGCAGCCCGGGAAAAGAAGTCTGTAACATACAATGGTAAAAATATTAGATTGGCAGCAGACTTATCTACAGAGACCTGGCAGGCCAGAAAGAGCTGGCATGATATATTCAGAGTACTAAACGAGAAAACATGGAGGAAGAATACTATATCCAGCTAGGCTATCATTGAAAATAGAAGGAGAGATTAAAAGCTTCCAGGACAAACAAAAACTGAAAGAATTTGCAAATACCAAACCAGCTCTACAGGAAATATTGAAAGGGGTCCTCTAAGCAAAGAGAGACCCTAAAAGTAGTAGATCAGAAAGAAACAGAGACAATATACAATAACAGTCACCTTACAGGCAATACAATGGCACTAAATTCATATCTCTCAATACTTACCCTGATGTTAATGGGCTAAATGCCCCAATCAAAAGACACAGGGTATCAGAATGGATAAAAGAACAAAACCCATCTATATGTTGCCTACAAGAAACTCATCTTAAACCTGAAGACACCTCCAGATTTAAAGTAAGGGGGTGCAAAAGAATTTACCATGCTAATGGACATCAGAAGAAAGCAGGAGTGGCAATCCTTATATCAGATCAATTAGATTTTAAGCCAAAGACTATAATAAGAGATGAGGAAGGATACTATATCATACTCAAAGGAACTGTCCAACAAGAAGATCTAACAATTTTAAATATCTATGCCCCTAACGTGGGAGCAGCCAACTATATAAAGCAATTAATAACAAAATCAAAGAAACACATCGACAATAATACAATAATCATAGGGGACTTTCACACTCCCCTCACTAAAATGGACAGATCATCCAAGCAAAAGATCAACAAGGAAATCAAGGCCTTAAATGACACACTGGACCAGATGGACATCACAGATATATTCAGAACATTTCATCCCAAAGCAACAGAATACACATTCTTCTTTAGTGCACATGGAACATTCTCCAGAATAGATCACATCCTCGGTCCTAAATCAGGTCTCAACCAGTATCAAAAGATTGGGATCATTCCCTGCATATTTTCAGACCACAATGCTCTGAAGCTAGAACTCAATCACAAGAGGAAATTTGGAAAGAACCCAAATACATGAAGACTAAACAGCATCCTTCTAAAGAATGAATGAGTCAACCAGGAAATTAAAGAAGAGTTGAAAAAATTCATGGAAACAAATGATAATGAAAACACAACGGTTCAAAATCTGTGGGACACAACAAAGGCAGTCCTGAGAGGAAAATATATAGCGGTACAAGCCTTTCTCAAGAAACAAGAAAGGTCTCAGGTACACAACCTAACCCTACACCTAAAAGAGCTAGAGAAAGAACAAGAAAGAAACCCTAAACCCAGCAGGAGAAGAGAAATCATAAAGATCAGAGCAGAAATCAATGAAATAGAAACCAAAAAAACAATAGAACAAATCAACGAAACTAGGAGCTGGTTCTTTGAAAGAATTAATAAGATCGATAAACCCCTGGCCAGACTTATCAAAAAGAAAAGAGAAAGGACCCAAATAAATAAAATCATGAATGAAAGAGGAGAGATCACAACTAACACCAAAGAAATACAGACAATAATAAGAACATACTATGAGCAACTCTACGCCAACAAATTTGACAATCTGGAAGAAATGGATGCATTCCTAGAGACATATAAACTACCACAACTGAACCAGGAAGAAATAGAAAGCCTGAACAGACCCATAACCAGTAAGGAGATTGAAACAGTCATCAAAAATCTCCAAACAAACAAAAGCCTAAAAGGGCCAGATGGCTTCCCGGGGGAATTCTACCAAACATTTAAAGAAGAACTAATTCCTATTCTCCTGAAACTGTTCCAAAAAATAGAAATGGAAGGAAAACTTCCAAACTCATTTTATGAGGCCAGCATCACCTTGATCCCAAAACCAGACAAGGATCCCATCAAAAAAGAGAACTACAGACCAATATCCTTGATGAACACAGATGCAAAAATTCTCGCCAAAATACTAGCCAATAGGATTCAACAGTACATTAAAAGGATTATTTACCACGACCAAGTGGGATTTATTCCAGGGCTGCAAGGTTGGTTCAACATCCGCAAATCAATCAATGTGATACAACACATTAATAAAAGAAAGAACAAGAACCATATGATACTCTCCATAGATGCTGAAAAAGCATTTGACAAAGTACAGCATCCCTTCCTGATCAAAACTCTTCAAAGTGTAGGGATAGAGGGCACATACCTCAATATTATCAAAGCCATCTATGAAAAACCCACCGCAAATATCATTCTCAATGGAGAAAAACTGAAAGCTTTTCCGCTCAGGTCAGGAACACAGCAGGGATGTCCGTTATCACCACTGCTCTTCAACATAGTACTAGAAGTCCTAGCCTCAGCAATCAGACAACAAAAGGAAATTAAATGCTTCCAAATTGGCAAAGAAGAAGTCAAACTATCACTCTTCGCAGATGATATGATACTATATGCAGAAAACCCAAAAGACTCCACTCCAAAACTGCAAGAATTTGTACAGGAATTCAGTAAAGTGTAGGATATAAAATCAATGCCCAGAAATCAGTTGCATTTCTCTACACCAACAACAAGACAGAAGAAAGAGAAATTAAGGAGTCCATCCCATTTACAATTGCACCCAAAACTATAAGATACCTAGGAATAAATCTAACCAAAGAGACTAAGAATCTATACACAGAAAACTATAAAGTACTCATGAAAGAAATTGAGGTAGACACAAAGAAATGGAAAAATGCTCCATGCTCCTGGATTGGAAGAATAAATATTGTGAAAATGTCTATGCTACCTAAAGCAATCTACACATTTAATGCAATTCCTATCAAAGTACCATCCATTTTTTTCAAAGAAATGGAACAAATAATCCTAAAATTTATATGGAACCAGAAAAGACCTTGAATAGCCAAAGCAATATTGAAAAAGAAAGTCAAAGGTGGTGGCATCACAATTCCGGACTTCAAGCTCTATTACATCAATCTATTATATCATCAAGACAGCATGGTACTGGCACAAAAACAGACACATAGATCAATGGAACAGAATAGAGAGCCCAGAAATAGACCCTCAACTCTATGGTCAACTCATCTTCGACAAAGCAGGAAAGAAAATCCAATGGAAAAAAGACAGCCTCTTCAACAAATGGTGTTGGGAAAATTGGACAGCCACATGCAGAAAAATGAAATTGGATCATTTCCTTACACCACACACAAAAATAGACTCAAAATGGATGAAGGATCTCAATGTGAGAAAGGAATCCATCAAAATCCTTGAGGAAAACACAGGCAGCAACCTCTTCGACCTCAGCCGCAGCAACATCTTCCTAGGAACATCTCCAAAGGCAAGGGAAGCGAGGGCAAAAATGAACTATTGGGATTTCATCAAGATCAAAAGCTTTTGCACAGCAAAGGAAACAGTTAACAAAACCAAAAGACAACTGACAGAATGGGAGAAGATATCTGCAAATGACATATCAGATAAAGGGCTAGTGTCCAAAATCTATAAAGAACTTAGCAAACTCAACACCCAAAGAACAAATAATCCAATCAAGAAATGGGCAGAGGACATGAACAGACATTTCTGCAAAGAAGACATCCAGATGGCCAACAGACACATGAAAAAGTGCTCCACATCACTCGGCATCAGGGAAATACAAATCAAAACCACAATGAGATACCACCTCACACCAGTCAGAATGGCTAAAATTAGCAAGTCAGGAAATGACAGATGCTGGCGAGGATGCGGAGAAAGGGGAACTCTCCTACACTGTTGGTGGGAATGCAAGCTGGTGCAACCCCTCTGGAAAACAGCATGGAGGTTCCTCAAAATGTTGAAAATAGAACTACCCTATGACCCAGCAATTGCACTGCTGGGTATTTACCCTAAAGATACAAACGTAGTGATCCGAAGGGGCACGTGCACCTGAATGTTTATAGCAGCAATGTCTACAATAGCCAAACTATGGAAAGAACCTAGATGTCCATCAACAGACGAATGGATAAAGAAGATGGGGTATATATACACAATGGAATACTATGCAGCCATCAAAAGAAATGAAATCTTGCCATTTGCGACGACATGGATGGAACTAGAGGGTATCATGCTTAGCGAAATAAGTCAATCAGAGAAAGACAACTATCATATGATCTCCCTGATATGAGGGAGAGGAGATGCAACATGGTGGGTTAAGGGGGTAGGAGAAGAGTAAATGAAACAAGAAGGGATTGGGAGGGAGACAAACCATAGGTGACTCTTAATCTCACAAAACAAACTGAGGGTTAATGGGGGGAGGGGGGCTGGGGGGGTGGGATTATGGACATTGGGGAGGGTATATGCTATGGTGAGTGTTGTGAAGTGTGTAAACCTGGCGATTCACAGACCTGTACCCCTGGGAATAAAAATATATTATATGTTTATAAAAAATAAAATTAAAAAAAAATGTTCCACAGTAGGCTCATTTTACAACTGACTATCAGGTTCATTCGGGAAAAAAAACAAAATAACTTTTTTATTTTTTAAAGCACAAACAATCCTGTATCTTATTCATGCTCTGCTAGAACATTTAAAAGTGTGTGTTTTCACTAACCCTAAACTACTCCATGAAAGAGAACACATCGAGAGATTGAGATAAAAGGGCACAAGAGCTCAGAAGTTACCTGCAAAACTCAAATTTGTTGAAAGAATTTTGTGCTAAGTATTACTGCCTTTTTTGTTTGTTTCTCTTTTGGTTTTCCTTTCATAGAATTTGGGATAGCAACTTTTCTTCCTCTTCCCCTTCTCCCCCCCAATAAAAGAAAAAAAAAAAAAAGACAAATATTGCTGCCAGAGACACAAACTTCTTTTTCCAAACAATGTGAAAAACTACAAGCTACTGGGTGAAAACGAGAAATCAGAAAGTCAGATTGTCTCAAAATAGTTCATATTTCAGCCAGCAGCAATAATTGGGACACCAGTTCCAAAGAGCAACCACATTCCTAAGCTCCTGCACATTCTTAATGCCAGGAAATCTACAACATGATTTTTTGACAATTTCTGAGTAATTTCTCAAAACTATTCAGTATGATATAGGAAGGTAGCTCTTCAAATATACCCTATAGGAAAGTAGTTCTTCGGGGCGCCTGGGTGGCTCAGCGGGTTAAGGCCTCCTCCTTCGGCTCAGGTCATGATCCCAGGATCCTGGGATCGAGCCCTACATCGGGCTCTCTGCTCGGTGGGGAGCCTGCTTCCTCCTCTCTCTCTGCCTGCCTCTCTGCCTACTTGTGATCTCTGTCTGTCAAATAAATAAATAAAATCTTAAAAAAAAAAAAAGTAGTTCTTCCAATATACTCTTGCTTTGTGAGGACTTGTGTAAAGAATTTTTAATTACATTATTCAAATTATTCTTGTTAGTATTAGCTCAGGTTTGGGATAAGTTCACCAGGTCTGCATGATTTTTGCTAATTGCAGAACTTTTTTCTATGTATGTTCTAGTAAATGTTTTCATTAAGAAAAAGCAACTCTTCCTTTGAATCTCTTACAAAATTTTCCTACTAACCACTAGATAAATGTCTTTGTGAAAGCTTACATACAACACATACCATTAGCAAACAATTTAGAAATTCCTGTGAAAAAATTTTTTTCTTCTTAAAGTCTATGTTGTAAAATATTTTAAGTATTTAGAATTTGAGCTTATCATCTACTTTTCTTCAGTAATTTTAATATTATCTGAATTATCAATATTGTCTTATATAAATAAAGGAGATGAAGTTCTTCCTTTCTAAGTACTCAGAGCCAGGTGGATAAATAGAGATTATTATTGGAAAATGTGAAATATTTATACTTTTTCAAATAATTCAAAAGGTAAGGTATTGTCATAATTCAATAAGAATAAAGGACTCTTTGAACAGTGCCACCTTTTATAGGGAACTTGCTAACTATGGGAGTCCTCCTGGAAAGGTATCATACCTTCAAGTCTATGTCACCAAGACATAGCCCATCAGAATAGCAGGGTGTTTATTTCAGTACAGGTCAGTCAGTGATCTCGACAAACTGAATATGTATCTTTAGTTCAATACAGGTATTTATAAAGACAGCAAATACATCGATCTGAACTTAAATATCAAATAAAATATTTTCAGTTTTCTGAAAGTTAAGCATACAGACTTGGAAGATATATTATAGCATATATCACAGCTGAATAGCAAATACTCTTCATTAAACTATTTGGGACATCTGGCCAGTAGTGTCTCTTTCCTGGTCATGGTTCCATCCCTGCTTATCTGTCTTGTCTAATCTTGTTTAGGTGGAATTTCTTGGAAGCAGAGCCTGAATTGTGGGTTCTGGGTCACATAATTTTTTGTGGGAGTGCTCTCAGGCGAAGTAGAGGTGAGGGAAACAAGATGGGGCAAGAGAAGGAGCTTCTTGTGGACATCCAAGGCAGAGCAAAAGCATGAATTGTCCCACTTTGATACCCATGGATCACTTACTCATTGCCATGAGCTAACTTTTGGGAGGTTGCAAGGAATTAAGTTGCTCAGTAGCTTCTGTTGACCTGGGGCAATTTTCTAGGCAAGGTAGCAGCTTGGAGATGGATATAACAATCTGGTAAGGGGGATGTAGACAGTGTGCCAACAGTGCCTACTATAGATCTGCCACCTACATCAGCAACTCCAGTGCTTCAAGCCTGCTCACAAAAGGCAAAACCATGAGCTTCTTATCATCCAGAGGACAAAGCTGTGCAAGGCAAGAACAAAAGATAACTCATGCTTGGGGAAATTCTCCAATTGCCCTAACATGTCTGGCGAACATGACAGCTGCTATAGGAGGAAAGGGGATAGACCCTCTGTTATAGGTACAGGCAAAGAAAATGAAGTTAACTCAGCTAAATATTACTAGGAAAGCTCTTCTATATTTCAAATATTCTTTACTTGGTGGTTCCCAACTTTCACATAAAGAAAAAACAAAAACAAATAAAAAAAAATGAAAACACAACCTTCCTTAATTTAGTAATTTGGACTAAAAGATTTTCCTTTGCAAATTATAATAATAATTGATATATATTGGGTACTTAAAAGATTCTGAACCCTGTTCTGAGCAATATATGTTCATTGTCTATTTTACCTTCAGTTCAGCACTTAAAGTTGGTGATTTAATCATCATCTGTACTTTCCACAGGAAGAAACTGAGGCAAGGGAACATTAACCAGCTTTCTGAAAGTTATCCAGCTGGGGGTAATAATCTGAACCCAAAGTAGTGGTGCTGAAACTTTAATATGTATGTGAATTTCCTGAGGATCTTATTAAAATGCAGATTCTGATTTAGTAGATCTGGAATAGGATTGCAGAATGGAGATTCTGCATTCCTAAAAAACCCCAGATCATGCAGCTATTTATTAGCCACGATCATGACCCAGTGACCTCATTTTTACTAAAAAGAGTCTAGAACATTATATCATGCAGCTTTCCAAAAATATTTCCTATGAGGATGTGCCCTGCAGTTCTGTTTTTAATTGTTTCATGCTTACTATAAATAAGTGAATTTTATTTTGTCTCACAATCATTCACACTTGTCATGATGTGATGATGTGGATGTTTGTATGTACCTAAAAATTGTTGTTTAGTCCTAAATTTTAGGATGAACAAAGTATCCTTAAGCAGTTAAACATCTTCACCAACAGTTTGAATTCATGAGTCTTAGCTGATCCTGTATTTGGCTGCCTGAGACAGGCCTTAATCCTCCAGAAAATATCTAATTTGCAGTCTGAAGCACTAAGCTGCAAATAAGAAATGGCTGCTTGGCTTCTTGTTGCCTGCTCTTCCTCTCGTCCCAGAGGACCCAAACTACAAGGAAATGGCAAATGCCTTCTATTCACACTGTATGAATAGAGCAAGCAGCTCCCGTGTATTTTGCTGGAGGTGGCTATGGTATGGAGGCTTCTCTCTGTTTTATATCACACTGGGAATCATGGGGAAAGAACAAACAAACAAACAAAAACAGCAACCCTCCAACATGATGCAATTCCTCAAAATATATTAGGGATGTCTAGATGTGCACAGCAATTCAACTGCTAATTGCCAAGTGTCTACATGTGTGCCAAACCCTGTGTTGAATGCTGCAGATTCGATAGTGAACAAGGCCACAATGACCAACATTGTCTGATGATGAAGTTAATTTTAACTTTGGCATTGCAGAATGTTCCTAATATTCCCAGGCCTAACACCTTTATTAGCTAGTTACAGAAGCTTAGGGAAGGAAGTCCTTTCTCAGCCTCCAGCTACATCCTTAATTCTGGCCAGCTTTGTGTTACTGTTGGTATTAGCCTGGATTCTAGCATTGTCATACACAAACAAATATCCTCAGGATGTTTTCCAGCTCCATGAAAGACTTAGAAATATGGGAGTTGAGTGTGGAATTGAGGTTACAGCGTTGGACTTGGTCTCTCAAGCTTTGAGCTAGGTTCCAGCACACTGATGGGCTCTTCTATTGTTCTGACTCCCAGCAGCTCCATCAGTCTGCTCTCTGCGGGGCCTTACAGCACACAGGTTCCTAGGGGCCTAGAAACAACCCACATAAGTCTGTGAGTCTTACTCAGATACACATAAGGTTTCTCTCTAGGGTTGAGGTAGTGGAATTTCATTCAGTTTCTAATTTAACTATCCTACCCCCCAACGCATATACTCTTTCCAGCAGGAGCTATAGAGATACTGATTAAGCAGCAATTAAACATCCTTACACTGTCATTATCTTTCCTTAAGTAGCCACTTCAGCCATGAGGAGAGCATTAACTAAATCAGAATTTAATTTTCCAAGGGTGTAGGTAGGCTTTCAATTTTCTTGATTCTGGGTTTGTCAAAAGGAACATGGAGCCTTTTGTTTATCCTAAGAGACCCTTCAGATTGAATTTTACATTCATGGGGATGGAGTTTCTGTCTTTAGATCACAATATTTGTAAAATATATTTCCATCCAACAGTAAAGCTGTGTCTGCAGGGAAGAAACTGCATTTTGAACGGTCTGTTAATGCTCTGTCAGGTCGGCATTGATTGGGCAAGCAGGTGGCCCATTGATCAGCAGTGACTCTGCAAGGCCCATGACCTTAGTAGGATGGCTTCTATTTGTTCATTAACCCACTGTGAATTGTGGGCTCAGAAATCTAGGACCTTCTGCAGACTTCTCTAGAAAGAGAGCTACTCAGTTGTTTCTATACTTTTCTAGACTGAGTGCCCATTCTAGTTATTCCTTTGTGCTGCTCCGAAATTGTTTTTTTTTTTTTTTTCATGATATTTAATGGTTACATTTCAACACAGTAAGGTTTCACTAATGTTAGGACCCACTTTCCACAGGCTGTGACAATTTGGGAGCCTGAGATACTCTGTAAGGAAAATAGAGGGCTATTTGATTTGGAGAATGTAATGTGATTTTGTTCCATGGCATGGTTACAATTACCATTCCAATTCACCTTGTGCCTCTGATCTACTTGTCAGGCAGCTTCTTCTAGTCCCATAATATTTTTTGTCCCTGTAACTAACCAGGATGATTCCCACAGTAGAGCCTCTATAGACTGTTCTCACTCCTTGCTTGTTCTTTATTCTGAACTTCTCATATCTGGCTTGTCTCATCCATTTGAATATCCCCTTAATGTCTTCTTAGTGGCACTTTCTGAGTTTCCAATAACAGTCCCCACCTAGTTATTCCTTTCATTTTTTGGTATGTTTTGCATGGGTAACTTTTAAATATTTTTTTTTTTTTAATTTGACATAGAGAGAGAAGCAAGAGCGAGCACAGGCAGACAGAGCGGCAGGTAGAGGCAGAGGGAGAAGCAGGCTCCCTGCCAAGCAAGGAGCCCGATGCGGGACTCGATCCCAGGATGCTGGGATCATGACCTGAGCCGAAGGCAGCCTCTCAACCAACTGAGCCACCCAGGCATCCCTGCATGGGTAACTTTTAATTTTAGTACCATATTTTGATTTTCATGCTGAAAAAATGAAATAATCTTCATCCTGAATTCAATATCTACCCTTGTTTTCTTCTGTAATTATTTCAACATAAGCCTAGGACAAGAGGTTTCGTGGGTTTACTGGCAAAGCTCAAACAGGCCTTGAAGAAGTCATGTGTTATTACAAATTCTTTTGGTAATTGAATGAAGTGGGAGATCCCTCCTGAACCATTTTCACTGCTAAGAACATCTGGATCCTGAAAGAGTAGACTTTCATGTTTAGAAAAGATTGCCTATAGCCAACATTATTTTTTGAAGAGTATGACTTGAAAGAGCCTCAAAGCACTGCCAAATGGTGACTAACAAAATTTAGATTAATTATCTTGGGCACTGGGAGGATCTCCCGTAGGTCCCTAAAAAGATTAGACCCCGAGATTGGTATTTTTACCCTTGAGGATTCCCCAGGGCCTTGTCCAATTCACAGGTCTGAAATCATTGAGAAAGTTTCTAAAGAGCTTCCATTATGCAATTCAGTGCAGTTTAGCAAACATTCATCACATGAGCGGTGTCCTGTGGGACAATACAAATAAGAAGATTTAGCTTCTGCTTCAAAAAGTTCACAGAGAGACAGACACATAAATTTATGATTGGGAGCACCAGGCACATTACAGAACAAAAGTTCTAACCAAAGAACCAAGGAAAGACAGACAAAGAAGAGATGAATCCCAGATGGTGCATCTGGCAGGCCCCACACTGTTCATCACATAATACATTTAGGGAAAGAGGCTTAAAATAAATGTCACTCATGTGCCAGTGTTGGAGAGGTTGTCAGTCTATAATTCAGCATTTCAAATACTCATAGCTTCTGATAAGCTTAGCATTCTTAACATTAGGCTAAGAATAGCACAAGGCAGGCAGTGATGCCTGAGATCAGCACTCTGGTTCCACTGCCAGAGAGCCCGGGAGGAATGAGGCGCTCCAGGCTGTCCACAGAAACTGATAATTCAATAGTCCTTCATTTGAAAAGCTGTTTACAATTGCCATCTGTAAAACAACACTTTTATATCATTCAAAAAGTTTGGAAAAAGTGGGCTTTATCTAAATTTAGTTTACTCTCTCCACATTCTTATCCTTTCTAGTACCCAAAAGTCTCAAAGTATTGATAAAGAATTATGTTACTAAACTAATTTTGTGGTTGTAGTAGATAGTCTTTACTCAAGGAAAGCATCAAAAGTTGTTTCTACTTGAATAACACACATTAAGGTGTTTCATTACATAGTATCTCCTGGATTTTATCAAAGGTAAATCTTCAGAAATGACATGATTCTTTTTCTAAAAACATTATATTTATTTATCTTAGAGATAGAGAGCAAAAGTGGGGGAAAGGGCAGAGGGAAAGAAAGAATCTCAAGCAGACTACACACTGAACAGGGAGTCCAACACAGGGCTCGAACTCACAACCTGAGTTGACCTGAGCTGACATTGAGTCAGAGACTAACTGATTGAGCCACCCAAGTATCCCCAGAAATAGTAAAATTCTTTACAGTAGTTTTTAGATACTTGTCCTTTACCCACGTGGGTTTTGTGTCCTTTTTTTTTTTTTCTTTTTAATGTTCTATTTATTTGTTTATTTGAGAGAGAGAGAGCATGCATGTGAGTATGTGATGGGGGGAGGGACAGAGGGAGAGAATCCCAGGCCTACTCTGTGTTGAGAAAGGAGCCCAACTTGGGGTTTGATCTCATAATCCTGAGATCCTGAGCTGAAACCAAAAGTTGGCCCTTAACTGATTGAGCCACCAGACCCCCTACCCATGTGGGTTTTGTGTCTTTACTTCCTTAATTGATTATGTTATAAGCTTAGAATCCAAACAGACAAGGGACTTTGGGTGGCAGCTACCTAAGAACAATTTTGTTTCTGATTAGTCACTTTCCTCTACATACATTATGACTTAGTAAGATATGACAGTGCAGAAGACCAAAATGTCCAATGGTGGTGTCCGAAGGTATTCGCGGAGTCTAAGAATGGAAGCAACTGGTTCACCATGGGAATCTCTATGGAGAAAATGAGCCCAAAGTCCTTGCATTAGATTGAGTCAGGGAAAATAGAATAAAATTGTGTATTTTAGCCAAAAATTTGGAAAATAAAATTGCTGCATATATCAAGTTAAATGAATTTTTTATTATTTTTCATATGTTAAGATATTATTTAAAACACAGTAAGATATTCAAAGTGAAGTTATCTTGATGTGATATCCTTAGATTCTATTGAATTTTATGGCCTGCTACAAAATATTTTTCATTACCATATTTATCTTCCCTAAAGGGATATATTGTCATTATCTTGTAGAAACACAGTGTTCAGGCCTGTTTCTTATGTCACCAGAGATATCTGGAGTTCTATAGTTATCAAGTATTCTATGGAAGGCAGAAAGACAGAAGAAAGGGGCGCCTGGGTGGCTCAGTAGGTTAAAGCCTTTGCCTTCGGCTCAGGTCATGATCCCAGGGTCCTGGGATCGAGCCCCGCATCGGGCTCTCTGCTCCTCGGGGAGCCTGCTTCCTCCTCTCTCTCTCTGCTTGCCTCTCTGCCTACTTGTGATCTCTGTCTGTCAAATTAAAAAAAAAATTAAAAAATTAAAGAAAGACAGAAGAAAAAAGATTGTATATTCAGTTGATCTGAGAAAATAATTGGGGCAATATTAATCAGAAGAACTTTGAGCATGGTCCCCTCTTTTATTTAAGCGCTCAGTGTAGCTTCACCAGCTGTAGTTAAAGCCACAATCAAAGCAAGGGAGCATAAGGCTCTTGGTAATCTCTTCCTAAGCGACCTTTCTAGCTCTGATCTACTAGTGGACTGAGATGTCACATTCTCCCTAATCTTGCCTTAATGAAAATTTGCCATTACAAATTTGAGCCACATTTTTTGGTTCTCCAGCAATTTTTGTTCATGTTCTTTCTCTACTTTTAATAAATTTCACCCTTTCATTTGCTCTTTCTTCAGGTGTAGTTCCTTTGACATCTTGGTAAAAGTTTCTGCTAATGATGGCATTTCTACTCTGTTCCAAGAGCACTTGACTCAAACTATTGTCCTTAGTGCTTAGCTCAAGTAATTATTATTAGTTTCACATTGTCTTCTTTATCTCCTTACTGTATCTTCCAAATTTCATACATTTTGTATTTTTATGTTTCACAAAACAAGTACCATCCAGTAGAACTAACAATAATTCAATATTAATTGAACTAATGTATTATTTTTAAGAAAAAAATAACCTATTACGGAAAAATAATTATCTATATCAAAGTGAGTAACATTTAATAAATTTGTTATATCTGCCTATATGCATATATAATTAAAGTAACAGTAGTCTAGATAAATGATTTTCATAGTAAGAATGTAAGCATTTCAAAGAATAAATTATATTTCCAGCTATTAACAAAATTATTCAGCTCTATAATTGGATGGGTACCTTAGAGACTGCACAGGCTGAGCTCCATGTCTTTCAAGAAACAGACTCAGGGAGGTTAAATGGTATATGACCTCATGCATGTTCATGATCTTGATTACCAAATGAATGCCAACAATTAAAAAACAGCTGTGATTTTATCAGTAACCTCTTCTCTATGTCAGAGAAATTTCTATCCAAGTCCTTTGTGAATATCTCCATTAGGATGTCCTAGAGACACTCAAATAAATGTCTAAAACTGAACTCAACATCTATTACTATATTAAAAATCTTTTGCTTCTTATATTTGACCATAGCAATCACTATCCTAATAATAATTACACTCTCAATAAAAAAAAATTGCCTCTGAATCACCTTTTCTGTGTATCCAATGGATTAATAACCTCTTCCAATTTTCTCTGCAAGTATTTCTCAAATTTCTCTTCTCAGTCTCCACTCACTCAACCTTAATTTGCTCCTCCATAATATGGGTTGATTTCATAGCTTCCTTATTTTTTCCCTTTATTCAAACTGTTCCCTCCAGTCCATCCCATGCATTGCAACATGAATGATCATTCTGTGACTTCCCTTCTCAAAAATAAAGGCCAAATTCTTTAGTATGATTTTTTCATGATATTGCTCAATGCCACATTATATTTAAATCCTTTTCTTATCCTGTGCCTATACTATCCTCATGACATCCTCACCTACCAATAGTTTTTCAAACACACATGCCCAGTCACACATTTCTTGTTAGACAATTTTTGAGTTTTATTCATCATTCTGCCTAAGTCCTTTGTCAAATAATATAACATGTGATAGTTTCTCAATAGATATTTGTAAAACTTAAACTAAAAAGGAATGGAAAACATGTCTTGAGGAGCATAGCTCTTTCCATTACATTCTGTTCCCAATATAGCTGACAGAAGTATTTGCAGTCACTTATAAAGACCATTCAACTCAACTCTATGGCATTCAATTTTTTGAATAATCTAGATCATTTTGTCCCTTGTGCCTCAATGAGTCATAGTTTCCTTTGGGTATTGTATAATTAATGAGATAAGGCATTGTATAATATATATTATATTTTTATCGCAAGGTCATCAGTTCAAACCTTAGTGCCTCAGACATATAAGCTGTGTGATCTTAAATATGTAGATAAATACATCTGAATGTTAGTTTTCTGATTAACAAAGTGATATAATTATAATTATTGCATAGAGTTATTTAAATTGTGGATAATAGCATACATAGGCATGCAGTATACCAAGTACACTCAATAAATGTTTGCTTTCTTTTTTATTGTTTTGTGACCATAGTCTAGTTTGGCCTGAGATGTATTAGAAAATCTGAACAGAGTTTTATTTGAGAAGATGTTTGAACAATGGCCAAAAGCAGAATATTGAAACATATAGCTTTCTTATTCATTGTCTTTCATCCACTACATTGCTTTAGGTATTCAGATATTGTCTGCATTGTCAAATACACATTAGGGTGATAAATTGAGAGTGAAGAAATGATATCTAAAGTGGTTTGAGAAAGAAACATTTGATTTGCTCTGGCATATTGGGAAGAGCACTGAATGAAATTATGGAAACTGGAGATTTTATCTCAGCACTATTATTATTTGAATTTGGACAGTTTGCTCATATTTGTGGGGGTAGACTATTCATCTGTACAATAAGATAATAGAGTAGATAACACTTAGTAGAAGGGCAATGTTTGACATAGCTCAAACATTTAAAAACGCTGATTCTCTCAATGCCTATCAAATAAAGTCAACCATAAGGGCCATAAACAGAAAATTAATTTTTAAATGATTAGAACATAATAAGATAATCCTGTAATAGATGATTTTCTCTCTCCTTGTCAACACAAAGGTATTTTTAGCTTACAAGAAATACTTTATTAGAATTATCCTTTATATATCTATCATCATTGATGTTAAATGAATTAAAAAGTGATGCTAGTGGAAAAGTTTCACAGAAAAAGATGCTGAGTTAATCAGTTTTTAATGTGACTAGGAAGAAATTCTGTAATGTAATTAAGAAGAAAGTACTTTATGTAGAATATTTTGTCACAGCTTTATTTGGTCCATTTTCTAATATTAAAAAGGAAAACACTTTACAAAGGAAATGAATGGACAATAATACATGTCCTTTGCCAGTTGGAATGATGGATGGGCTCCAAGAAGAAATAGCCAATGTCCACAATAGGCTTGTGATAATAGTGAGTCCTCATTTCTTCGTAACAAACAGAAGTGAATGTGTTTAATGATCCCCTCCAACAAATGAGTAACTTCATTATCTGTCAGCATTCTTTTGTTTTCATTTCTTTACATTATTCTATTCAACTTGGTTTTCTAGTTTTATAATTAAAAGTCCTTGAATATGAGTAGAAGAGAAAGAGAAAAATCCTAAATGGGAATAATTTTGTAAAGGGAAGAATTGCCTTTCAGAAAATTTAGGAAATTATCACTCTTTGCAATAGAGAAGGAGAGTATTTTGATTGAGTAATGATGGATCTATCTGAATGTAATGAAAAATACTTACTTTTCATTAAACCACACAGTTTTTTGGAATTTTAAATATAACTTTTGATGCCCCTTGGTCAACGAAATGATTTTATGTACTATGTGGCAGACAGTAATCTAATTCCCAGGCAATACATAAAACAAGGGAGCTCTGATGAGACAGCCCAGGTAGATGAGAGAGGAAGGGAACCTGATCAAAGGGCTTGCCCTGAAGTTGCATAGCCACTGGTCTGAAAGCAGTAACCCAAACAAGCATAGTTATTTTGGGGTTTTGGAGGGGTGCAAAGGAGATCCAGCCTGGATCAAAGAGGTCCAGGGCATTTTCAGATAGAATCAATATTTGAAGTTATTAGGTAATAATGCCATGGTTCTGAGTGTTCTAATTAATTACAGTAGAGCCCCATCCTGCACTGAAATGGAGGAAAATGCATTCCCATGAGATGTGCTGGTTTTTAAGTTATTTTCTTTTAGTTTCAGAGCCACCCTCTAGAATTCTCCTGAGTTAGCAAAGCACATTTCTCCATTGGATACTAGGTTTATGTTAGATTTGCCAATAGGGCTTAAGGGGAAGACCAAAGTTCTGATCAAATTAAAGGATAAATGCAGGATCACTAATAGGATTGCCTTAGTTTGAGTTAGATGGTACCATGAAGAAACTTCTACTTTTTTTTCTGCTTGGGAGTTAAAATCATGCAGTGCAAAATAAAGGAGAGATATATTGTTTTGTATACTCATTTTTTTACTAAGTAGCCTCTGAGCCTGTTTCTTACTCCTGCTTCCCATCATATATCCCTCTCTGGGTCCAGAGACTCTCTTGATCCCAGATTAAAACATCTTATACTTCTTTTGCAGCTTCATCATGGTTGCATTCTTCTCTCAGTCAACACTCTTTCATTCCATTTCTCTCTATAGTCCAAGATTTTCAGGAAGTTTCTTATCTATTGCTGATTCCAATTTGTTTGACCTTTATGGGTTTGCACCTTTTGAGAACTCTAAACTTTTTTACGAGAGACAGCACATGCGTGTGAGCAGGGGGAGAGGCAGAAGGAAAGGGAGAGAGAGAATCTCAAGCAGACTTCCCACTGAACACAGAGCCACAAGCTGAGTCTGATGTGGGGCTCAATTTTTTGATCCTGAGATCATGACCTGAGCTGAATTCAGGAGTCAGACACTTAACTGAGTGAGCCACCCAGACACCCCAATAACTCTATACTTTTATTTCATTTGAATCTGGGTGTGAGAAAGATGAAAAAAATATATATACATATATATATATGTTCTATCCTCCACCTTAAATCTAAATGTTTCAATTTTTCTTAAATAAAACCTTATATAAAACAAATTATAATTGCCATTGATTTTTGCCCATGTCTCATTCATTCAGTAGAAAAGTACTTTGATGATGTCTTAAGTTTTCACTATCATTACATTATTTTTAGGTAAATTGTTACTATTATTCAGAGATTGCACATAGAGTTTATACTCTGTGCAAGAAAATATGTGAAGAGTGTGCATGGAATAGACTGTAATCTCTGTTATATCTTCTTGTTTGAGATTCACTTCTTGCTTAGTATTTGACATTAGCAAGTCACTTAACCTCTCTGAGCCTCCAATTTCCTCATCTGTAAAATGAGGGTAATAATACTTATCACATAAATTCAAATAGATAATGTATCTACTGAAGCAAAAGAATTATCAGGAAACCAAGGAATTTTGAAAGAGAGTATATTATTAAGATCATACAGGCAGACTATATTCATAGTATAGTTCTAGATATAAAGTGATAAATGTGGTCCTAGCTATACATACCCATTTTTTTATTTAAGAAAATGAAGACCTAGAAAATTTAAATGCACTATTTTCCATATATAGCAGGCATTAATTTAGAATAGAAGCAGCAGCAATTGTCTGAGAAGGTTGAAAAGGATTTATATTTGTGATGATTTTAGAAAGAAATTTTGTAGCTCAAGAAGGAGGGATGAGCCAGCCACATACATCTAACTGAATTACTGTTGTTGGCAGAATAACCCCACAAAGATGGCCATGCCCCAGATTCTGAAACCTGTGAATATGTTATATTACATTCCAAAAGAATCTTTGCAGATGAAGCTAAGGTTATTGGTCTTAAAATAAGATGCTTATTCTGGATTAACCTTGTTTACGTAATCATATTAGACCTTAAGAATGTAGTCTCCTGGGGCGCCTGGGTGGCTCAGTGGGTTAAGCCTCTGCCTTCGGCTCAGGTCATGATCTCAGGGTTCTGGGATCAAGCCCCGCGTCGGGCTCTCTGCTCAGCAGGGAGCCTGCTTCCTCCTCTCTCTCTGCCTGCCTCTCTGCCTGCTTGTGATCTCTCTCTGTCAAATAAATAAATAAAAAAAATCTTTAAAAAAAAAAAAAAAAGAATGTAGTCTCCTGGCTGAAGTCAGAAAAATGTAGTATAAGGGGCTCCTGGGTGGCTCAGTTGTTAAGCAGCTGCCTTTTGCTCAGGTCATGATCCCAAGGTCCTGGGATCAAGGCCCGCATTGGCCTCCCTGCTCAGTGGGAAGGCTGCTTCCCTTCCCTGCTCCCACTGCTTGTGTTCCCTCTCTCTCTCTGTCAATAAATAAAGTCTTAAAAAGAGAGAAAGATGTAGTATAAGAGGAAGTCAGAGAGAAGATGGAGGTAGCTAAGAATCTCAGTCCAACAAGCACAAGTTACTGAATTCTGCCAACCACCTGATTAAGGTTGGATGTAGATTACTGTCTAGAGCCTCCAGAAAGGAATGCAGACCTCCCTGTCAACACTTTATTTTGCCCTTCAGATTCTAAATAGAATAGTCAGCTAAGCCTGTCTGAGATTCTGACCTATAAAACCATGAGCTAATTGACTGATTTTGTTTTAAGCCAATTAATCTCTGATCATTTGTTATGCAGAGAAAAAAAAACTAATACAACAAAGAAGTGGGCAGAATGTCATAGAGGAACTTACTCTAGGTTAGGTAGAACAGTGGGTAGAAGGTGTAATTTGAAATGCTATGTAGGGGAAGAATTTTCTCATTATCTTCTTAACAATGGAAAATTACTACAGAATTTAAAAGAGAGGAACTATGAGATCAGAACTCAGTAAAAGGAAACCCTGTTGGCAATGAATCAAGTGCTATGCAATTTTCTGGAAAATGCATTTTGGGTATGACGTGAAAATGGAGAGATGAGATTTGGGGATGTGATGTATGTTGGGAAAGATAAGAAATCTTATAGATTTCTAACTTGGTCTCAGTCGATAATGAGGTGGTTGAACCAGATAGAAAATGCAAAGGAGGGTACAGTCTTTGTGGTAAATGAGAGCTAAATATTTACTCACTGTGGACCTCAGTTGTCATATCTGAAAATGGGTATAATAATAATGCTGAATTCTAGGGTGATCATGAGGATTACATGATATGATGTATATTTGTCTTTTAAGATTATTGTATCATTATGTAGTATGACACAGGCGAATCTTGTCTCAATGTGCTGTCACCTAGAGAGTAATAAATTAAGATAGGACATAATAATCTTTATTTCAATAACTAGTGACAAAGCTGTGGCTACAGCTGGCTCACCTGACGTGCTATTGCAGTCTTTCCCCACCTATGATTTCCTGCCTCCAGAAAAAGGATGGATTAACTGTCCTTTTCTTTCTTAAAATAGACTTTTCTTAAATTAGATTCTCCAATTATTCAAGTTGTCTCATACTCAGAGATTTTTCTTACTGAAAATCTAATGGTACTGGCTAAGAAAAGTGGTGGCAAATTCTTTTTCAGATAAGAGTAACTCCATAATATTAAACAATTGACTCACTTTTTAAAAAGATCTACTTTTCTCTCATCCATAGACAAGTTTGCATCAAGTCTCACAATATCAATTAAAATGTCTTTGCCAAATACCCTTTTTTAATGAGCTGTTTTTCAAATTCAAATAGTGGAGTTGTTACCATTAGAGAATCTAGGCTTAAAACCACAGCTGGAATGCATGAAAGGGAGCAGATTCACAAAGACACATAGCTCTGACTACTGGGAGTATTAAACATGCTGTTTTATGGAAGGAAAAATATCCACAATATGGACCTTGAAATATATATTTAAAACATTTCCAAGTCATTTTCGGCTATTTTAAACACATTATTTTCAAGATGTTAGTCATAGATTTCATTCCTTAAAATATAAATGGGGAAAAGGGAATGACAATGCTTACTTTAAGATTAGGAGATAATTTGGAGTGAGTAGTAGATTCATCCCTTGTTTGTTGATGCTTTAAAAAAATACCAGGAGGGGGCACAGAGTTTTATAAATGTAAATCTTAACAAGCCTTAAAAAGTTCCCAAGGATATAAATTTTCCCAACATAATAAATTCAATTTTGGTCTCATTTGCTTGTCTATTTTTATTGTATGTATTTATTCATAACCTGACTTGTTAAAAAATAATGTGAAGTGTCCCATAAAGAGGCATGTCTTCAAGCAGAATTAGAGAAAGAAGTGAAAAAGTTTGAAATAAAGGAAGAAATGCAGAAAGTAAGACAGAACCAGCTGATAGATAAACAACTTCAAAGCTTCTATATTTTGCTCAAGGTGCCATGCATTTGAATCTACACTTTGCTCAGGGAAAGCATGCTCCTTCCTTGTTTTGAGAAAATTGTTATGTTTCTTCTGTTGGTCCCCATGAATAGAAAACTCCAAAAAATCATGAACACCATCCTCAACAATGCCTGCATATTAAACATAGCTGTAAGTTAAATAGCCCTGGTTCTTTCAACTTTTTGAATACAGATAGCTAGCATGATATCAATACACATTTCAACAAACATGATTTTTTTAATGCTCTGATATTATTCTGCCCATATTATTCAGGGGAATAACTAGAAGATTTTAGAAGAACTAGAAGATTAAATGGATGTGCATTTTTCAGACTCATTTTCCATTAAAACACTTCTTTTAGATTATTTTTCTTGAGCAGTTAGGGGTTCAATATTATCTTCCCTGAGGGGTTCCTGAAATACAGCTACTCTGTTCCTGTTTTAAATCATCTGAGCCAGGGAGAAGACTGACCTTCTCTTAGAGAACACAAGGAATCTGTTTTATAGTTAAAACTACATTATTTTAAATTAATTAATTAATTAATTTTAAAATTTTAGGTTGGGGTATTGGGTGGCTCAGTCAATTAAACATCCAACTCTTGATTTTGTTCAGGTCATGATTTCAGGGTTCTGAGACCAAGCCCCAGATTGGACTCTGCACTGGGCATGGAGTCTGTTTAAGATTCTCTCTCTCCATATGGTTTCACTTGTGGGAGCATAAGGAATAACATGCAGGACATTGGGACTTGGAGAGGAGAAGTGAGTTGGGAGAAATTGGAGGGGGAGACGAACCATGAGAGACTGTGGACTCTGAGAAACAAACTGAGGGTTTTGGAGGGCAGGGTGGTGGGGGGGTTGGGTGAGCCTGATGGTGGGTATTAAGGAGGGCACATATTGCCAAAGCTCTGGGTGTGGTGCATAAACAATGAATCTTGGAACATTGGGAAAAAAAAATAAAATAGGGGCACCTGGGTGGCTCAGTCATTAGGCGTCTGCCTTCAGCTCAGGTTGTGGTCCCAGGGTCCTGGGATCGAGCCCCACATTGGGCTGCCTGCTCAGCAGGGAGCCTGCTTCTCCCTCTCCCTCTCCCCCTGCTTGCATTCCCTCTCTCGCTGTGTCTCTCTCTGTCAAATAAATAAATAAATAAATAAATAAATAAATAAAATCTTAAAAAAAAATAAAATTACAAAAAAAAAACCCCTCTACTATTAAATTCATGGTTCTCTCCCTACTTATTTAGTAGAAAGGTGCTCTATAAATCAATTCATTGGGAAAGTATACAGAGATAAAAAGTTTACCCATATAAATAAGTGTTAAATATTTATTGAGGTTCTCTTAGCCCTCAGGCAGTTTTTCTGGATATCACAATGATTGTAAAATAAATAAAATTTAAGACCTCAAAAATTTTATACTCTTGGGAGATACTGTACATAGAATGAATTAAGCAAGGAGAAATTGATGAAGGCCAAAAAGGAAGGATGGGTAAATTGTTTATTAAGTTCAAAGGAAAGTTCAAAAGAACATGGCATGCACATATTTGGGGGCCAGAAGGAGGATAATCCATAGAAGAAGACAAAGGGTGAATAAAGAAGAAGGGCAAGGATATGATTTAGAATTGGCAGCAGTGCTACACAGCATTGCAGGGACATCATCCTTCCTCTTTGACTTCTAATACTCTCTTGGAATTCCAGGCTTCCCACTGGTGTTGTCAGAACACCAAAGTTCCATAGGTGGGACTCAGGTATGCCATGAGACAAGAATATCCCCTGCAGTCTCACAACTATTTGGTTCTAGCAGAGAGAAAACATGAGGTGCAATATTCAGATATTGCTATCCTGGGCCAACACTGGGTGGATGCCCAAAAGGAGGATCTGCAACTGTACCTGTAGGCGTGTTGTCCACTCTGACTCCATCTTGGGCCCTCCATCTTGTTCATGCCTACACAGTGACCTCCCTTGTGGCAATGTGTTTCAGGTCCAGTGGAGGTTAATATATGCCCTGACCACATGCAGGAAGCCTTGTTCTGATCTTCCCTAAAGTGACCCACAGATGGTACCACTCAAGATAACTACTTTTAACTTACCCCATGCCCCTCATTCTATAAAAGCTGTGGGTTAAGTTCTGGACTCATAAAGAATGGGGACAGGGAATAGTTGCATAACTGCCTAGATTGTCAATCCATGCAATCCCATCAATAAGTTACCCTGAATAAAACTCTGTATAAATGGTATGGGATGACTTGTGTTGTTCTTCAGTATTAAAGTGCCTTCTCAGTAGAGGATACATTACTGACCCTCCTCCTCCATCTTCTGACAGTGCCCCTATTTTAGCAGTCATCAGGGGGTCCTATAAAGCATGCGGACATAGGTCTCATGGAACTGCTACATGAGAAGTTCATGGTTCCAGTGTCCAAGGTATAACCAGGAAGGACTGAAGATAATTCCTTTCAACCATGAACATAACTTGTCCCAATATCTCCAAATTTTTTTTAATTTAAAATCAATTAGCCAACATATAGTACATCATTAGTTTCAGGTGTAGTGTTCAATAATCCATCATTTGCATATAATACCCATTGCTTATCGTATCACATGCCCTCCTTAAGTCTCATCACCCAATTGCCCCATCCACATCACCTACCTTCCCTTCAGCAACCCTCAGTTCATTTCTCAGAATTAAGATTCTCCCATAGTTTGTCTCCCTCTCTGATTTCTTCATAATTTTCCCTTCCTTCCCTATGACCCTCTGCATTATTTCTTATATTCCACGTATGAGTGAAACTATATGGTAATTGTCTTTCTCTGAATGACTTATTTCACTTAGTATAATACCCTCCAGTTCCATCCTTGTTGATGTAAATGGTAGGTATTCATCCTTTCTGATGGCTGAGTCATATTCAATTATATATATAAACCACATATTTTTTATCCATTCATTGGTCGAAAGACATCTCAGCTCCTTCCACAGTTCGGTTATTGTGAACATTGCTGCTATGAACAATGGGGTTCAGATATCCTTTCATTTCATTACATCTGTATCTTTGGGGTGAATACCCAGGAGTGCAATTGCAGAGTCAGAGGGTAGCTCTATTTTTAATTTCTTAAGGAACCTCCACACTGTTTTCCAAAGTGGCTGCACCAACTTGCATTCCCACCAACAGTGTAAGAGAGTTCCCCTTTCTCCACATCCTTGCCAACATTTGTTGTTTACTGTCTTGTTTATTTTATCCATTCTAAGGGCTGTAAGGTGGTATCTCATTGTGGTTTTGATTTGTATTTCCCCGATGACAGGTGCCTTTGAGCATTTATTTTTAATGTGTCTGTTGTCCATTTGTATGTCTTCTTTTAAGAAATATCTGTTCATGTCTTCAGCTCATTTCTTGACTGGATTATTTGGTTTTTTTGGTTTCTGAGTTTGAGAAGTTCTTTTTTTTTTTTTAAGATTTTATTTATTTATTTGACAGAGAGAGAAATGACAATTAGGCAGGGAGGCAGGCAGAGAGAAAGAGGGGAGCGGGCTCCCTGTTGAGCAGAGAGCCCAACGAGGGGCTCAATCCCAGGACACTGAGACCACAACCTAAGCCAAAGGCAGAGGCTTAACTCACTGAGCCACCCAGGTGCCTTTGAGAAGTTCTTTGTAGATCTTGGATACCAGCCCCTTATCTGAAATGTCACTTGCAAATATCTTCTGCCATTCCGTGCGTTGCCTTTTAGTTTTGTTGACTGTTTCCTTTGCTCTGCAGAAGCTTTTTATCTTGATACAGTCCCAATAGTTCATTTTTGCTTTTGTTTCCCTTGCCTTTAGAGACATGTCTTGTAAGAAGTTACTGCAGCTGAGATTGAAGAGGTTGCTGCCTGTGTTTTCCTCTGGAGTTTTGATGGATACCTGTCTCACATTGAGATCTTTCACCTATTTTGATGTTTATCTTTGTGTATGGTGTAAGGAAATGATCCAGTTTCATTCCTCTGCATGTGGCTGTTCCAGGTTTCCCAGCACCATTTATTGAAGAGACTGTCCTTTTTCCGTTGGACATTCTTTCCTGCTATGTTGAGGATTAGTTGATCATAGAGTTGAGATCCATTTCTAGGTTCTCTTTTTTGTTCCATTGATCTATGTGTCTGTTTTTGTGTCAGTACCATTGCTGTCTTGATCACAGCTTTGTAATTCAGCTTGAAGTCAGGCATTGTGATGTCCCAGCTTTGGCTTTCTTTTCCAACATTCCTCTGGCTATTTGGGTTCTTTCTGTGTTCCATACATATTTTAGGACTGATTGTTCCAGCCCTGTGAAAAATTTCTATGGTATTTTGATAGGGATTGCATTGAATGTGTAGATTACTCTTGGTACCATAGACATTTTAACAATGAAAGAGGAGAGAAATCACGACCAACACCAAGGAAATACAAACAATTTTCAGAACATATGAAAAACTATATGCCAACAAATTATGTAATCTGGAAGAAATGGATACATTCCTAGAAATTTATAAACTACCAAAACTGAAACAGGAAGATATTGAAAATCTGAACAGTCCAATAACCAGTAAGGAAATTGAAGCAGTAATCAAAAACCTACCAAAAAACAAGAGTCCAGGGACCGGTGATTTCTGAGGGGCATTCTACCAAATATTTAAAGAAGAAATAATACCTATTCTACTGAAACTGTTTCAAAAACTAGAAATGGAAGGAAAACTTCCAAACTCATTCCATGAGTCCAGCATTACCTTGATCCCAAAACCAGACAAAGACTTCATCAAAAAGGAGAATTACAGACCATTATCCATGATGAATATGGATGCAAAAATACTCACCAAGATCATAGTCAATAAGAACATTAAAATAAGTACATTACAAGGATTAAAAGTACATTAAAAGGATTATTCACCACAACCAAGTAGGATTTATTCCTGAACTGTAAGGATAGGTCAACATCTGTAACTCAATCATCAATGTGATACACCACATTAACAAAAGAAAGGACAAGAACTATATGATCCTCTCAATAGATGCAGAAAAAGCATTTGACAAAATACAGCATTCTTGCTTGATAAAAATCCTTTGCCGAGGGGTGCCTGGGTTGTTCAGTTTGGCTAAGTGTCTGCGTTTAGCTCAGGTCGTGATCCCAGCGTCCTGAGATTGAGACCTCCATCAGGCTCCTACTCAGTAGGAGCCTCTTTCTCTTTCTCTCTCTGCTGCTCCTGCTGTTTGTGTTCTCTCTGTGTCAAATAAACAAATAAAATATTTTTTAAAAAAATACCTCTCGAGGGAGGAGTCAAGATGGCGGAGAAGTAGCAGTCTGAGACTACTTCAGGTAGTGGGAGATCACCTAGATAGCTTATCTAAAGATTGCAAACACCTACAAATCCAACGGGAGATCGAAGAGAAGAAGAACAGCAACTCTAGAAACAGAAAATCAACCACTTTCTGAAAGGTAGGACGGGCGGAGAAGTGAATCCAAAGCGACGGGAAGATAGACCGCGGGGGGAGGGGCCGGCTCCCGGCAAGCGGCGGAGCAACAGAGCACAAAATCGGGACTTTTAAAAGTCTGTTCCGCTGAGGGACATCGCTCCAGAGGCTTAACCGGGGTGAAGCCCACGCAGGGTCAGCATGGCCTCAGGTCCCGCAGGGTCACAGAAGGATCAGGGGTGTCTGAGTGTCGCAGAGCTTACAGGTATTAGAACAGGGAAGCCGGCTACAGAGACAGAGCCGAGGAGTAAGCTCTAAGCTCGGGGATACCTTGAACCGGTTGCAGGCTCGGTCAGCTTGGAGCGCGGCCGGAGGCAGGGTGAAGGGAGTAAATCGGCGCTGTTCTCTGAAGGCTCACTGAGGAGTGGGGCCCCGGGCTCTCGGTTCCTCCGGGCCGGAGACCGGCAGGCCGCCATCTTCATTCCCGCCCTCTGGAACTCTACGGAAAGCGCTCAGGGAACAAAAGCTCCCGAAAGCAAACCCAAGCAGATTACTCAGTCCGGCCCCGGGTAAGGGCGGTGCAACTCCGCCCGGAGCAAAGACACTTGAGAATCACTACAACAGGCCCCTCCCCCAGAAGATCAACAAGAAGCCCAGCCAGGACCAAGTTCACCTACCAAGGAGTGCAGTTTCAATACCAAGGAGAGCTGTGGAATTCCAGAGGAGGAGAAAGCAAAGCACGGAACTCATGGCTTTCTCCCCATGATTCTTTAGCCTTGCAGTTAATTTAATTTTTTTTCTTTTTTTTTTTTCAATTTATTTTTCTTCTTCTGCTAAATTTTTTAACTTTTACCCTTTTCTTTTTTAACGTTTTTTAACTAGTTTATCTAATATATATATACATTTTTTTTTCCTTTTTATATTTTTTTCTTTATTGGTTTTCTTTTTTTAACTCTTTCTTTCTTTCTTTTTTCTTTTTTTTTTTTTTTCTTCTTTCTGAACCTCTTTTTATCACCTTTCTCCCCCTCACGATTTGGGATCTCTTCTGATTTGGCTAAAGCATATTTTCCTGGGGTTGTTGCCACCCTTTTAGTATTTTACTTGCTCCTTCATCTGCTCTTATCTGGACAAAATGACAAGGCGGAAAAATTCACCACAAAAAAAAGAACAAGAGGCAGTACCAAAGGCTAGGGACCTAATCAATACAGACATTGGTAATATGTCAGATCTAGAGTTCAGAATGACGATTCTCAAGGTTCTAGCCGGGCTTGAAAAAGGCATAGAAGATATTAGAGAAACCCTCTCGGGAGATATAAAAGCCCTTTCTGAAGAAATAAAAGAACTAAAATCTAACCAAGTTGAAATAAAAAAAGCTATTAGTGAGGTGCAATCAAAAATGGAGGCTCTCACTGCTAGGATAAATGAGGCAGAAGAAAGAATTAGCGATATAGAAGACCAAATGACAGAGAATAAAGAAGCTGAGCAAAAGAGGGACAAACAGCTACTGGACCATGAGGGGAGAATTCGAGAGATAAGTGACACCATAAGACGAAACAACATTAGAATAATTGGGATTCCAGAAGAAGAGGAAACAGAGAGGGGGGCAGAAGGTATATTGGAGAGAATTATTGGAGAGAATTTCCCCAATATGGCAAAGGGAACAAGCATCAAAATCCAGGAGGTTCAGAGAACCGCCCTCAAAATCAATAAGAATAGGTCCACACACCGTCACCTAATAGTAAAATTTACAAGTCTTAGTGACAAAGAGAAGATCCTGAAAGCAGCCCGGGAAAAGAAGTCTGTAACATACAATGGTAAAAATATTAGATTGGCAGCAGACTTATCTACAGAGACCTGGCAGGCCAGAAAGAGCTGGCATGATATATTCAGAGTACTAAACGAGAAAACATGCAGGAAGAATACTATATCCAGCTAGGCTATCATTGAAAATAGAAGGAGAGATTAAAAGCTTCCAGGACAAACAAAAACTGAAAGAATTTGCAAATACCAAACCAGCTCTACAGGAAATATTGAAAGGGGTCCTCTAAGCAAAGAGAGACCCTAAAAGTAGTAGATCAGAAAGAAACAGAGACAATATACAATAACAGTCACCTTACAGGCAATACAATGGCACTAAATTCATATCTCTCAATACTTACCCTGAATGTTAATGGGCTAAATGCCCGAATCAAAAGACACAGGGTATCAGAATGGATAGAAAAACAAAACCCATCTATATGTTGCCTACAAGAAACTCATCTTAAACCTGAAGACACCTCCAGATTTAAAGTGAGGGGGTGGAAAAGAATTTACCATGCTAATGGACATCAGAAGAAAGTAGGAGTGGCAATCCTTATATCAGATCAATTAGATTTTAAGCCAAAGACTATAATAAGAGATGAGGAAGGACACTATATCGTACTCAAAGGAACTGTCCAACAAGAAGATCTAACAATTTTAAATATCTATGCCCCTAACGTGGGAGCAGCCAACTATATAAACCAATTAATAACAAAATCAAAGAAACACATCAACAATAATACAATAATCGTAGGGGACTTTAACACTCCCCTCATTGAAATGGACAGATCATCCAAGCAAAAGATCAACAAGGAAATCAAGGCCTTAAATGACACACTGGACCAGATGGACATCACAGATATATTCAGAACATTTCATCCCAAAGCAACAGAATACAATTCTTCTCTAGTGCACATGGAACATTCTCCAGAATAGATCATATTCTCAGTCCTAAATCAGGTCTCAACCATTATCAAAAGATTGGAATCATTCCCTGCATATTTTCAGACCACAATGCTCTGAAGCTAGAACTCAATCACAAGAGGAAATTTGGAAAGAACCCAAATACATGGAGACTAAACAGCATCCTTCTAAAGAATGAATGGGTCAACCAGGAAATTAAAGAAGAGTTGAAAAAATTCAAGGAAACAAATGATAATGAAAACACAACGGTTCAAAATCTGTGGGACACAACAAAGGCAGTCCTGAGAGGAAAATATATAGCGGTACAAGCCTTTCTCAAGAAACAAGAAAGGTCTCAGGTACACAACCTAACCCTACACCTAAAAGAGCTAGAGAAAGAAAAAGAAAGAAACCCTAAACCCAGCAGGAGAAGAGAAATCATAAAGATCAGAGCAGAAATCAATGAAACAGAAACCAAAAAAACAATAGAACAAATCAACGAAACTAGGAGCTGGTTCTTTGAAAGAATTAATAAGATCGATAAACCCCTGGCCAGACTTATCAAAAAGAAAAGAGAAAGGACCCAAATAAATAAAATCATGAATGAAAGAGGAGAGATCACAACTAACACCAAAGAAATACAGACAATTATAAGAACATACTATGAGCAACTCTACGCCAACAAATTTGACAATCTGGAAGAAATGGATGCATTCCTAGAGACATATAAACTGCCACAACTGAACCAGGAAGAAATAGAAAGCCTGAACAGACCCATAACCAGTAAGGAGATTGAAACAGTCATCAAAAATCTCCAAACAAACAAAAGCCTGGGGCCAGATCGCTTCCCGGGGGAATTCTACCAAACATTTAAAGAAGAACTAATTCCTATTCTCCTGAAACTGTTCCAAAAAATAGAAATGGAAGGAAAACTTCCAAACTCATTTTATGAGGCCAGCATCACCTTGATCCCAAAACCAGACAAGGATCCCATCAAAAAAGAGAACTACAGACCAATATCCTTGATGAACACAGATGCGAAAATTCTCGCCAAAATACTAGCCAATAGGATTCAACAGTACATTAGAAGGATTATTCACCACGACCAAGTGGGATTTATTCCAGGGCTGCAAGGTTGGTTCAACATCCGCAAATCAATCAATGTGATACAACACATTAATAAAAGAAAGAACAAGAACCATATGATACTCTCCATAGATGCTGAAAAAGCATTTGACAAAGTACAGCATCCCTTTCTGATCAAAACTCTTCAAAGTGTAGGGATAGAGGGCACATACCTCAATATTATCAAAGCCATCTATGAAAAACCCACTGCAAATATCATTCTCAATGGAGAAAAACTGAAAGCTTTTCCGCTCAGGTCAGGAACACGGCAGGGATGTCCGTTATCACCACTGCTCTTCAACATAGTACTAGAAGTCCTAGCCTCAGCAATCAGACAACAAAAGGAAATTAAAGGCATCCAAATTGGCAAAGAAGAAGTCAAACTATCACTCTTCGCAGATGATATGATACTATATGTGGAAAACCCAAAAGACTCCACTCCAAAACTGCAAGAATTTGTACAGGAATTCAGTAAAGTGTCAGGATATAAAATCAATGCCCAGAAATCAGTTGCATTTCTCTACACCAACAACAAGACAGAAGAAAGAGAAATTAAGGAGTCCATCCCATTTACAATTGCACCCAAAACTATAAGATATCTAGGAATAAATCTAACCAAAGAGACTAAGAATCTATACACAGAAAACTATAAAGTACTCATGAAAGAAATTGAGGTAGACACAAAGAAATGGAAAAATGTTCCATGCTCCTGGATTGGAAGAATAAATATTGTGAAAATGTCTATGCTACCTAAAGCAATCTACACATTTAATGCAATTCCTATCAAAGTACCATCCATTTTTTTCAAAGAAATGGAACAAATAATCCTAAAATTTATATGGAACCAGAAAAGACCTCGAATAGCCAAAGCAATATTGAAAAAGAAAGTCAAAGGTGGTGGCATCACAATTCCGGACTTCAAGCTCTATTACAAAGCTGTCATCATCAAGACAGCATGGTACTGGCACAAAAACAGACACATAGATCAATGGAACAGAATAGAGAGCCCAGAAATAGACCCTCAACTCTATGGTCAACTCATCTTCGACAAAGCAGGAAAGAAAATCCAATGGAAAAAAGACAGCCTCTTCAACAAATGGTGTTGGGAAAATTGGACAGCCACATGCAGAAAAATGAAATTGAATCATTTCCTTACACCACACACAAAAATAGACTCAAAATGGATGAAGGATCTCAATGTGAGAAAGGAATCCATCAAAATCCTTGAGGAGAACACAGGCAGCAACCTCTTCGACCTCAGCCGCAGCAACATCTTCCTAGGAACATTGCCAAAGGCAAGGGAAGCGAGGGCAAAAATGAACTATTTGGATTTCATCAAGATCAAAAGCTTTTGCACAGCAAAGGAAACAGTTAACAAAACCAAAAGACAACTGACAGAATGGGAGAAGATATTTGCAAATGACATATTGGATAAAGGGCTAGTGTCCAAAATCTATAAAGAACTTAGCAAACTCAACACCCAAAGAACAAATAATCCAATCAAGAAATGGGCAGAGGACATGAACAGACATTTCTGCAAAGAAGACATCCAGATGGCCAACAGACACATGAAAAAGTGCTCCACATCACTCGGCATCAGGGAAATACAAATCAAAACCACAATGAGATACCACCTCACACCAGTCAGAATGGCTAAAATTAACAAGTCAGGAAATGACAGATGCTGGCAAGGATGCGGAGAAAGGGGAACCCTCCTACACTGTTGGTGGGAATGCAAGCTGGTGCAACCCCTCTGGAAAACAGCATGGAGGTTCCTCAAAATGTTGAAAATAGAACTACCCTATGACCCAGCAATTGCACTGCTGGGTATTTACCCTAAAGATACAAACGTAGTGATCCGAAGGGGCACGTGCACCCGAATGTTTATAGCAGCAATGTCTACAATAGCCAAACTATGGAAAGAACCTAGATGTCCATCAACAGACGAATGGATAAAGAAGAAGTGGTATATATATACAATGGAATACTATGCAGCCATCAAAAGAAATGAAATCTTGCCATTTGCGACGACATGGATGGAACTAGAGGGTATCATGCTTAGCGAAATAAGTCAATCGGAGAAAGACAACTATCATATGATCTCCCTGATATGAGGGAGAGGAGATGCAACATGGGGGGTTAAGGGGGTAGGAGAAGAGTAAATGAAACAAGATGGGATTGGGAGGGAGACAAACCATAAGTGACTCTTAATCTCACAAAACAAACTGAAGGTTGATGGAGGGAGGGGGGTTGGGAGAGGGGGGGTTGGGAGAGGGGGGGTGGGATTATGGACATTGGGGAGGGTATGTGCTATGGTGAGTGCTGTGAAGTGTGTAAACCTGGCGATTCACAGACCTGTACCCCTGGGGATAAAAAGATATTATATGTTTATGAAAAATAAATTAAAAAAAAAAAACCCTCTGCTGAGTATGGGTAGAGAGAGCATACTTCTTAATATCATAAAAGCCATATATAAAAAACCCAGAGTGAATATCATCCTTACAGTTTTCCCCCTAAAGTCAGGAACATAACAGGGATGTCCCCTTACCTCTGTTCAATATAGTAATGGAAGTCCTAGCCTTAGCTATCAGACAACAAAAAGAAATAAAAGGCATTCAAACTGGCAAAGAAGAAGTGAAATTCTTACTCTCCGCAGATGACATGATTCTTCATGTAGAAAACCCAAAAGACTCTACCCCCCAAATTGCTAGAACTCATACAGTAATTCAGCAATGTGGCAGGATACAAAATCAATGCACAGAAATCAGTTGTATTTCTGTACACTAACAACAAGACTGAAGAAAGAGAAATTAAGGAATTGATCACATTTACAATTGTACCAAAAACCATAAGATACATAAGAAAAAAAAAAAAACTAATCAAAGAGGCAAAGGATCTGTACTTTAAAAACCACAGAACAGGGCACCTGGGTGGCTCAGTGGGTTAAGCCACTGTCTTTGGCTCAGGTCATGATCTCAGGGTCCTGGGATTGAGTCCTGAATTGGGCTCTCTGCTCAGCAAGGAGCCTGCTTCCCTCTCTCTCTCTCTCTCTCTCTCTCTGCCTACTTGTGATCTCTCTCTGTCAAATAAATAAATAAAATCTTTAAAAAAAAAATAAAAACCACAGGACATTTATCAGAGAATTTAAGGAAGACACAAAGAGATGGAAAAACATTCCATGTGCATACATTGGAAGAATAAATATTGCTAAAATGTCTATGCTATCTAAAATTTTGAACATTCTTTAGGATAATATACCCTAAATTCATTTTCATTGCATTAAATTATATAGCAGAAATGTTAAAAATTTAGTGTTTTAAGATGTTCAAAGTGGTTTAAGATGTTTAAAGTGGTTTAAGCTTTCCCTTCCTCCCTATTTTTTTCTCTATGTGCTTTGTAAGTATACACATATGTAGTATATGGATATGCATTCTACATGCATGTGTAATCTATTCTAAATATATTACATATTTTTGTATGTATATATTCCAAATATATATCTTATTCAACACAAAATATTTAGTAACTAAATATATTTGAGAATCTATTCTATAAAATATTTAAAATAGTATTTTTTAAAATTTTTATTTAAAATTTTAATTTAAATTCCAGTTAGTTAACATACAGTGTAAATTAGTTTCAGGCATAGAATTTAGTGATTCATCAGTTACATACAACCAATCCTCATCACGAGTGCCCTCCTTAATAACCATCACCTACTTAACCCATCAACCTACCCACCACCCCTCCAGCAACGCTTAGTTTGTTATCTATAGTTAAGAGTCTGTTTCCTGATTTCTCTCTCTCTTTTTCCCCCATATGCTCATTCTCTTTTGTTTCTTAAATTCCATATTTGAGTTAAATCATATGGTATTTGTCTTTCTCTAACTTACTTATAGCATAACAGTGTCTAGCTTTAGCCACATCCTTGCAAATGACAAGATTTCATTCTTTTTTATGGCTGAATAAAACAGAAAAATAATGGAGTGCATAAGAAGAAACAGTAACCAAATTTATACATTCTACTTTTAAACCATTTGGTTACAGGTAACTTATAAGGTCAAATCCCAAATAATTTGTTTAATATTTCAAAATTATAATATGTATATAGATAGATGCACAAAGATGATACTTGTGAGTCCTATCTATTTTTCATGGACTCTTTTGTAACTATACTAACCTCTAAATGAATTTGAAGCCATTGTTATACTAATGGAAAGACTTTCTTTCTTTCTTTCTTTCTTTCTTTCTTTTTTTAAGATTTAATTTATTTATTTGACAGAGAGAGACCACAAGTAGGCAGAGAGGCAGGCAGAGAGTGGGGGGGAAGCAGGCTTCCCATCGAGCAGAGAGCCTGATGTGGGGCTCAATCCCAGGACCCTGAAATCATGACCTGAGCTGACAGCAGAGGTTTAACCCACCAAGCCACCCAGGCGCCCCTGGAAAGACTTTCTGATAAAAGGATGAGTTTTTTTTTTAAATAATAATTTATTTTGTAAAACTGAATTATATTTATAGGAATATATAAATATATATAGAGCCTCTATAAAACCCTCCCTCTCAACATACACACAGTTTCCACTGTAAATAACATCTTGCATTAGTGTGGTACATCTGTCACGACTGGTAAACCAATGTTGGTACATTATATTAACTGAAGTCCATAGTCTACATTAGATTCACTCTTTGCGTTGTCAGTTCTATGGGTTTAGACAAATGTATAAAGTCACATACCCACAATTATAGTATTCTTTAGAATAATTTTACTGCCATAAAAATACCCTGTGCTGGAACTATTCATCTCTCTACCTCCTCACAAGCCCTTGGCAACTGATGGTATTTTTTACTGTTTCTACAATTTTTCCTTTTCTAGAATGTCATATAGTTACAATCATACAACATGTGGCTTTTACAGGCTGGCTTCTTTTTTTTTTAATGATATGCATTTAATGTTCCTCCATGTCCTTCCATGGCTTGAGAACTTCTTTCTTTTTGTTACTGAATAATATTCCATTGTCTGGATGTATTACAGGTTATTCCCCTATTGTAGGACTTCTAGGTTACTTTCAAGTTTGAGGAACTATGAATAAAGCTGCTAAAACAATGTGCAGGTTTTTGTGGAGACATCCATTTCTGAATTATTTGAGTAAATATCAAAGAGAGTTTAAGGTCCTTTGTATACTGTGGATGCAAGTCCTTTATCAAGTATGTGTTCTGCAAATATTTTCTCTAGTCTGTAGGTCTTGTCTTTTCAATCTCTTAACAGTGTCAATTGAAGGGCAGTTTTTTTTTTTTTTTTAATGTTTAACTTGCTTATTATTTCTTTCAAAGATCAGGTGTTTTGGTGTTGTATCCAAAAAGTCCTAGCCTAACCTGTCTCTTGGGTTTTTTTCATATGTTATCTTCCAGAAGTTTTATAGTTTTGCAATTTCCATTTAGGTCTCTGGTCCATTTTGAGTTAATTGAGGGTATGAATTCTGTAGTAAATTATCTCTCTCTCTCTCTTCCCCTCTCTTTGCATATGGATGATCAGTTGTTCCAACATCATTTGTTGAAAAGATCTTTTCTCCATTTAATTGTCTTTACTTCTTTGTCAACAATTGATGGACTGTATGTGTGTGGATTCATTTCTGGGATATCTTTTCTGTTCCAGAAATCTATTCAGGTATTATTTCCCAAATGTCCCACTGTCTGGATTACTGTAGCTTTAGAGTAAGTCTTGAGGTTCAGTACTAGCTGTCCAACTTTGTTCTTTAGTATTATGTTTTGCTTTTCCATGTAAACTTTAAAATTAGTTTCTTAATATTCAAATAATAACTTGTTTGTATTTTGATTAGAATTGCATTGAATCTAGAAATCAGTGGGATATATTAGTGATGTCAAGTCTTCACAATTTGGGATCTAGACTTATTATTTGAAGATATAGCTACTGAAACACAGAAGTTATTTCCAGGAACTAAAGAACAAATCTGTCTGAGGTTAAGTAGATTGTAGTAAAATTAAAATATATAGTCTATTTTGCTTCTGAAAATACATTGACATGTATCAATCTCCAGAGGGACATCATAACCAGTATCTGCAAGATCATGGAAAATTTGGTCAGAGTCACATCTTATAGTATGAAATGCAAAAATCTCATTTATTTTGGAAGCTGAAAAATGGAATAATGGGTTGCTGAAGCTCACAGAACTTGCTTTGTATTCTCCAAAAACGCCAGTACTTTACACACAATAATCATAAAAATGCCATCACAAGCACATTTAACCTGCAAAAGGTGATGTTGATATTGCTTCCTGGCATTTATTGAAAAGGCTTCACAGGTTTATTGAAAAGCATTTATTTATTTAAAAAGCTTTTAACGGGTTTATTGAAAAGGCTTTAACAGGTTTTAAAGTTAGTCAACTTTTATACTTCTGTCAAAGAAGCTCAACCACTAGGGTGGTGTATGCTAAATGTTCTATAACTATTCTACATTATGTATGTTAAATGTTCTATAACTATTCTACATTAGCAGTTGCTGCTTTATCCACATTTCTATTGACAATATGGAAGGAATCCTTAGATTAAAGCCATCATTGTTTGTTCCATAAAAATAAGTGTTGATTTATTTTTTCAAAAGATTTTATTTATTTGAGAGAAAGAGTGAGAGAGAGCATGAGCAGGGCAGAGACAGAGAGAGAAGCAGACTCCCCGCTGAGCAAGGATTTCCCCCCTCCCCCAACCCTCAATGCTGGACTCAATCCCAGGACTCTGGGATCATAACCTGAGCCGAAGGCAGATGCTTAACCGACTGAACCACCCCTGCTTAACCATCCCTGACATAAGGGTTGATTTAAAACTCATTCTTCTTCCTAATCTCCAAGACACCAATCTCTGGATAACAGTAAGACCACCCTTTTTTGTGTCATAAAAATGAGGAGGTAAAATATGTGTCAATGGAAGGAACAATAGAGGGCGTGCTGGATTTTATTTATATACAACCTGCCCTTTCTAAGTCTTCTGACATTTTTGCTCATAGACCCATCAAAGCATTTTGAAATAATATTCATTCTCTCACATATTTAGTTAATATCTAAATTTGTTACCATAAGTACAAAGAGTTTCAAGTTCATTGTTTCTGTTGATTTATGAAGATTAGATTTTAAAATTAAAACCATTACATCACTCTTATTTTTTGTATTCATTAAATCATAAATACATATTTTATGTAATAAGATAAAAACATATTCAAAATTAAAAAAAAAAAAACTTATGGAGGGGCACCTGGTTGGCTCAGTCTGTTAAGCATCAGACTCTTGATTTCAGCTTAGGTCATGGTCTCAGATTTGTGAGATCAAGCTCTGTTGGGGTTCTGTGCTGGGCATGGAACCTGTTTGGGATGCTCTCTCTCCTTCTCCTTCTTTCCACTTTCCCCCCACCAAAACAAAACCAGTACCACCACCACCAACAACAAAAACTTGTGGTAAGCAAAGTTTGTGAGGTGTGGAATTATGAAATTGTCCTGTTTTGCCTTCTTACTTGATTTGTTATTTATTATTTTTTTAGTTCTTCTTTCAAATAAATTTGCACTCAGAAATTGAAAATTACAGTATATTTTTCTCAAAACGCATTCTTTCTCAAATGTTTCTAAGGAATCATTTATTTTTCTTGTTCTAAGATACATTTAAGATTTTTCTCATGATATTTTAAACACTGGAGTATGTATTTCATTATTTTTTTTTCCTCTCCAGTATTTCTGTTTTATCCCTTGGGAACTCACAGTACACACACGTTGGAACTTCCAGATGTACATTCTATGTTTGTACATTTGTTTCTGCCATACTTTCCATTTATTTATTTCTTTTATTCTTTATTCAGGGATGATCACTAGGTTCAGCATTCCAGTTCATTGATCCATTTTCTATCTTTTTTTTTTTGTTGTTGTTCTTCTACAATCTATTTAATTTTTTAGTTTCAATGTCCCTACTTTTATATTGTAAGATCATTAATTTATTTTGCAGTGATGTACTAGTCTTCTATTCTCTGTGAATATTCAGTAAGTTCACTTTTTTTTTTTAAAGATTTTATTTATTTATTTGACAGAGAGATCACAAGTAGGCAGAGAGGCAGTCAGAGAGAAAGGAGGAAGCAGGCTCCCCGCTGAGCAGAGAGCCCGATGCGGGCCTCGATCCCAGGACTCTGGGACCATGACTTGAGCCAAAGGCAGAGGCTTTAACCCACTGAGCCACCCAGGCGCCCAGGAAGTTAACTTTTTTATTGAAAATAATTGGTGTGTAACATTGTATAAAAGTAGGTATACAGCATGTTACTTTGATGCATGTATATTTTAGAACTGCTGATATGACCATATTTATCATATTACATAATTATAAGGTGATGCTATTGTCCATATTCATTACACTATGCCTTAGGTCTCTATGGCTTATTTAATACTTTTTACATATTTGTACCCTGAAATACCATCACTTATCCACACCCCGATTCCCTGGTAACCACTATTTTACTCTGTTTTCTATGGGTTTAACTTTTTTTAGATTACACATATAAATTATATACATGGTATTTGCCTTTTTATCTCTGACTTGTCTCACTTAGCATAATGTGCTCAAGTCCATCATGTTGTCCCAAATGAGAGGATATCTTCTTTTTCATGGCTGAATAATATTCCATTGTGTATATGTACCATATCTTTTTTATCCATTCATCTGTTCATGGGCATTTGGGTTGTTTCCATATCTTGGCTAGTGAATAATGCTGTGACAAATGTGAGAGTGTATATATCTCATCAAAATCCAACTTTCATTTCCTCGTGTATATACCCAGAAGTGGAATTGCTGGACTGTATGGTGGCTATATTTTTAATTTTGGGGGGGCCTCCATATTGTTTATCATAATGATCAGACCTATACACATTTCCACCACATCCTCATAAGCACCTGTTGTTTCTTATCTTCTTGAGTCTAGCCATTCTAACAGGGGTGAGGTGATATCTCATTGTGGTTCTGATTTGCAATTCTCTGATGATGAGTGATGTTAAATATCTCATTATATGTCCATTGGTCATCTTGATGTCTAGTTTTTCCACCCATTTTTTTTTAATTTGGATTCTTTGTTTTGTTATTGTTATTGAGTTGACTGAGTTCTTTATAATTTTAAGATATTTGCCCCTATCCAATAAGTGGTGCAAAAATGCCTCCTATTCTGTAGGTTGTCTTTTCATTCTATTAATTGTTTCTTTTGTTTTGTATAAACATTTGAGTTTGACGTAATCCCATTGGTTAATTTTTTTCTTTTGTTGTTTGTGCTTTTGACATCTTGCCCAAAAAATCATTGTCAATATCAATGAGCTTCTTCCCTAGATTTTCTTATAGCAGTTTTATGGTATTAGTTCTTATGTTTAAATCTTTGATCAATTTTGAGTTAATTTTTATGAGCAGTATGACATAGAGGTCCAATTTAATTGTACTGCATGTGTTTCTCTAGTTTTCCCAGCACCATTTATTGAAGATCCAATCCTTTTCCTATTAGGTATTCTTGGTTCCCTTATAGAATATTAGTTGACCATATATATTAGGGTTTAATTCTAGGCTCCTTATTCTGTTCCATTGGTTAAGGTGTTGTTGTTTATTCATTTGTTTTTATCCCATAGTTTTATTTTATTACAGTGTCTTTTAGTATCCTTTGAAATCTGTAAATATGATAACTTCAGCTTTGTTCTTTTTTCTCAGGATTGCTTTGGTTATCTTTTGTGTTTCTTTTTCTTTTGTGGGTCTTTTGTGGTTTCACACAAATTTTAGGCTATTCTATTTCTTTGACGAATGCCTTTAGTACTTTGATGGAGATTGGAGTCAATCTGTAGATGGGTTGGAGTACTATGGCTATTTTAATGACATCAATTCTAATCCATGAACTGGGATATCTTCCCATTTGTTTATGTCCTCTTCAATGTCTTTCAACAAATTTTGTAGTTTCCATTTTACAGATTTTTTACTTCCTTGGTTAAATTTATATCTAAGTATTTTATTGTTTTTGATGCTATTATGAATGGGATGGTTTTCTTTATTTCTCGTTAAGATGTTTCATCATTAGTACAAAGGAATGCAATTGATTTCTGCATGTTGATTTTGAATCCTGCCACTTTACTGAAATTGATAATTCCAACAATTTTTTGACTAATTCTTTGGGAGATATAAATATAAATATATATATAATAAAATAATGTCATCACCAAATAATGACAGCTTATTTCCTCTTTCCCGGTTTGGATGCCTTTTATTTCAATTATGCCTAGTTGCTCTAGGTGGAACTTCCAGTACTATATTGAATGGGAGTGGTGAGAAAGGGTGTCCTTGACTTGTTCCTGATCTTAAGGATAACACTTAACTTTTGTCCAATGACTATAAAGTTAGCTGTGGGCTTGTCATATATGGACCTTATTATGCCCAGTTATGTTCCTTCTATTCTCGGTTTGTTGAAGGTTTTTATCATGAAAAAATGCTGCATTTTGTCAAATGCTTTTTCTGCATATACTCAGATAATCATATAGATTTTATCTTTTATTTTATCAATGTGACATATTACACCTATTGATTTATTTTAAACTATTCTTTCATCCCAGAAATAAACACTACTTGGTCATGGTGTATAATCCTTTCAATATGTTTTTGAATTCTGTTTGTTAATATTTTCTTGAGAATTTTTACATCTGTATTCATCAAGGAATATTGACGACTACCACAGTCTATACTTTTCTTTTTGTGTGGTATCCTTTTCTATTTTTGGTATAAAAATAATGCTTACCTTGTAGAATGAGTTTGGATGTGTTCACTCCTCCTTGATGTTTTTGACCAGTTTGAGGATTAGTGTTAATTCTTCTTTAAATGTTTGACAGACCTCCAGGGAAGCTGCCTGGTTCTGAAGTTTTCTGTGTTGGGAGTTTTTTGATTACTGATTCAATTTTTTTACTTGTAATTGGTCTGCTTAGATTTCCTATGTCTTTCTGATTTAGTCTTGATGAGTTGTTTTATTTCTAGAAATGCATCAGTTTCTTCTAGGTTATGTAATTTGTTGTCACATAATTGTTCACTGTAATCTCTTATGATTTGATGTATTTTGTAGTATCTGTTTTCATATCTCTTCTTTTATTTATATTTTTATGTATGTGTTCTCTTTTTTTCTTAGATAATCTAGCTAAGGGTTTGCCAATTTAGTTTATGTTTTCAAATAGCATTTAGTTTCTTTGATCCTTTCTATTGTTTTTCTGGTCTCTATTTCATTTATTTTCACTCTGATCCATATTATTTCCTTCCTTCTGCTAACTTTCAGCTTAATTTGTTGGGAGTGTATATATTTCTGATTGTTTTATCTTCTTGATGTACTGACCCCCTTATCATTATATATAAAGAACTTTGTCTTTTGTTACCCTTGGCTTAAAGTCCTTTTTGTCTGATATAAGTATGGCTATGCTTTAGCTCACTGTTTTTTTAAAGTTGTATTAAAAAAAAAACTTTTAATTGAAGTATGGTTGACACATAATATATATTAGTTTCAGATATAAGCTCACCTTTAATTATTCTATTTATCAATTGTTTATTTTGGTGTTCCTCTATTTACTTCGAAGCCCCTATCTATTGTTTTTTCTTTCTGGTTTATGAAATTGCCAGTTGTTTGCATATATCTGCTGTTTAGATTTCCTGACTAATTTTTTTAAATGTTGGTTCTGATTATAATGACTTGTCCTTTGAGATTTTAGTTGTAATATAGGGGTTAGTCAGCATAAGAGGCTTTATTGGACACTCTGTCCTGTCTCTCCATTTTGAAGACAAACATGCTGTGCTTTAGTCAGAGCATATGCATCCCTATAGACTACAGGAGAGTACAGGAGGAAGAATGCTAGTGTCTTGAAAGCTCATCTTTCCTGAATGCTCTTCCACAGGATACCACTTAGAGGGATATCCAGCTTTCCTCCTTTGCTCCATGAACTAACTCACATTTTGAGCCTGAAGATTACCTGGAACCAGCCATGCTTCTCTCATAGCAACCTCCTGAATACAGTTTCATCTCAGATCTATTTAAGTCCTACTTCTCCAAAGGCATAACTCGTTATGCTTTCAATCTTTTAGAAATTATTCAAAGTGGCAGGCCAACTATTGCATTCCTTTTTTGTTGTCCAGCTTTATAATAGACTTAAATTCTTGTGAAGTGCATTTTCTGTCATTTCTCATGATATTGTGTGCGAGGTAGGTAGACATGTTCTCAGTCTGTTTCCTTGATCCAATTTCTGCTTTATTCTCCAAAGAAACTCTCATGTCAAATTAAAATGCAATTATTTTCTTATCTTGATAATACCCCGTAATTTCTCTAATGCAGTTTCAGAGGAATGATAAAAGCAAATGGGTACTGCATCTCCTAAAAGAGCCATAAACCAAGGGGAAGAGAGTTGCATATGTCAAGGATTTAACATTGATACATTTTATGCCATCTTGAACTCCACCAGGAAGCATCATCCTTCCTCAATGAGTTTCTTGGGGCCAGCTATTTCAATTAAGTTGTTTATATTACCAAGCCCATTTGTACAAGCACATGATTAGCTGCCCTGCATGATAGCATAATGGACGGGTTAAATGGTGGAGATAAAGCTTTCTATCTAGCTGAAGTCCTTGTGTGTGTATATTCACATGTAGACCTACACACACATAAATTTCTTCTCAAGACCAGACACATTGCACATACATTGCTTCAGGACTTAACACTGGTATCTCATATTATATGAGGCTATTTTTGATCCCTTTAGGATTGGACATGTGCTCTTTTATTGTGCTGCAAGCACTCTATTATTCCAATTTCTATGGCTCACATCAATTACTGTACTGTAATTTTTTTTCTCTGTTTGACCTTCTCCAATCCCTTACCTTTCATTGCATCTGAACTCTTTGAGCACAAGACTGATGGGTACTCTATTCATCCGTATCTTTCAAAGATGACTTAAAATAGTCTGTCACATAGTGAATATTATGGGCTCAATAAATATAACTTTAAGACTGATACAAACACATATATACATAGAGATAGATATTTACATATAATGTCTGCCATATAGACAATAAATGCAGTTGTTATAATAAATAATTCTATTTTGTTTTAGCTACTTGACCATAGATATACTTAAAAGCTATTTGTTTATAGATATGATTGGTACACATTTACATAAATTTACACATTTACATATCCCCTGTTTCTTCATATAAAGTATATATAAACTTAAGCTACCCGGGTGGTTTCATCTTAATAATTTTAAATATTTATAATATGAATTTTATAGTCTCTGTAAATATGTACACACATATATTTGTATACATATACACACATACACACTCACACACAGAATATGTTATTTCAAAAGATAATGAGTGATTAAGTGAGGGAAAAGGGAAGAACTGCTTCTTACTACTGTATTACTATGAGAAATTGGATGTCAGAAGTTTGTGTTTTTGGTTGCTCTGATGTTTTATTTTATTTTATTTATTTTATTTTACTTTATTTTATTATTATTTTGTATTTTCTTTCTAGAATTAGGAATTGACTGAGTGGAAAAGAAGTATTCTGGACTTTGAGGTTGTGGGATGCTTACATGCACTGTAAAGTATTACATGTATTTACACATATTGTATGTGGTTTGGTACATTGTTTAGCAAGTTTTATTTTGTTTTAGACATGGGAGTCAAGTGTTTTATTAAAACAAGTCCAAAAAAGGATCATTTTGTGGTATTTGCTGACTGGCCTCCAAAAGTAAAAACAAAACAAAACAAAAAATTACATCTACATAAAAGTTGAGAAGCAAATGAGAAGAATCAAAAGAAATGGGCAAGAGTATTACTTGAGAATCAAAGAGGAAAGGGTACCTACACACAATTGGCTTTTGAAAAATACACTCTGGGCATATGGGTGGTTCAGTGGGTTAAATCCTCTGCCTTCAGCTCTGGTCATGAACTCAGGGTCCTGGGATTGAGCCCTGCATCAGGCTCTCTGCTCAGCAGGGAGCCTGCTTCCTCCCTGCCCCAGCCTGCCTCTCTGCCTACTGGTGATTTCTTTCTGTCAAATAAATAAAATCTTTAAAAAAAAAAAACAAAAAAAATATATATATATATATATATATATATATTTTATATACTTCAAATAAATACATCTGGATCTGTTTGAATTTAAACAATGCCTATAATCTCTGATATCTATTGATATGAAATATAAATGAATCTCTTGTTTATAGATAAAAACATCCAGTAATTTTCTCCAGGTTCTCCAAAGTTTTTGACAGTTATCTTGATTGAGCATTCCAGTAGAGAGGTTGCATTCATGCCTTAGTATTGAGATGTCAGGGTCCTGTGAAAGATCTGGAGGGAAGTGTGTATCACAGCCGTATTCTTACGTGTATAATAAGAGCTATAGAAATCGCACCAGCTTTTGATACAAAACAAACAGAAGCTTGAAAGTAAAGCTATCTTTTTAACAGTGCTTCAGTTTAATATACTTATTTCCTATTTTAGATCAAAAAGTGTTTAGGAGGGAAGATTTTGAAACCAAGTACTATATACTGAGCACTATGTATTTCTTTGTTTTCAGGTTCAGCTCTTAGTTCTTGGGACACTATAATCAACTAGCCAATGCTAATAATCCCTTCAGGTTGAGCAAACTGCACCTGTCCTTCACCCTGGTGTATCTACCAGTTAAAAGCTACCTGAGGCCTCTGGCACTCCTGGATTCCATCATTGTATCAGTATCTCCTAACATTATCTCCAGTCTACAGAAGATAAGCACCACAGTGATTTACAAAGATGCTGGTGTTCCTTTTGTTAATGCACTCTTTAGTACTTTTGTTATGGGAGGGTCCTCGGAATCCTCCTGTGGGAAATGTTGGGCAGGTGGGTATGTAGGTCTCATAAAATAAATTCTCTCTAAAATTTCTATTACCCTGAACCTTGATATTCCTTCCTCTGTCTCTGTCTCTCCCAATTCCTCCCCTCCAATTTTCCCACTTCTTGTCTGCCTTCCTTCCCCCACCATCACAGAAATCGTGGCATTCCCTTTTTCTTTAATGTAGGAAAGCATTTTTTTAGTCAACTAAGCAAACTGTTAGAGCCACTTCCAACTGTATAGCTAACATTTATTTTAAAAATCTCTAATATGTAATCCTATTTCTGTAGATTCATCCCAATCCAGCATTATATCTTCTTCGACATAGTGTCTTAGAATATATTTGCAAACATATACCCCAAATTTCTAAATACTTTTGTAATTCTTTTAATATTTAAACTATTTCAAGTACATATTTTGTATATTTCCTTCTTGGGTTTGCTAGAATCTGCCTCAGATTAGAATCTGAAGACAATGATGGGTGCCAGAGTTTCACTATGAGAAGAATAGACATCTCTTTACAAATTATTTGCTTCACACAAGGTTATCACAGAAGAGAAGGCTATTTAATTCAGACATGGTGAGGGAGGCTCAAGGGGGATTTGGGGATTCAAATATTACCTTTCCAAATCTTCTCAATCTGCGCCACAATTTTCACATATAAGACTCATGAGCCTGTGAATTCAACAGGTACTTAAAATTTAAACATGCACTATAAAACTTGTGGTCAGATTTTTAGCTATGTGTGCACTGTGTGAACTATGAATATGGTATTATTTGGAGGATTCCATAGAAGCTCTGTGGTTTTCTGACTACACTTTGAGCTCATTCTTATTACTGCCTTTTTATAAACTTTTTCATTAACCAGATACAAAAGACTATCACAAAAAACTTGTGGTCAAAATATTATAAGAAATGAGGATAACAAGTGGTTGGTATCATAGTTTTTCCTCAATGTGCACTTTATGTCAAATGTACACAGGTGGCAATTTGTTATGTTATTGCATGTTGTGAATTACCCTAGGATCCCATTTTCTAATGATGACTGGGTCATGCTTGGACTTATTTTCTGTCATTTCATTATCTTATCAGTATCCCATCTTTGAAAGTCTACTTCCTGGTACCAAGCAGTGTTTCAATTAGGGTCATGATCAATATAGAAAGAACGTCACATATTTCAAGCAGAGGAAATTTTTAAAAAAAGGAATTGATCAGATGCCTGTTGGATATATTGCAAGAGGAAAAGACAAAAGTGAAAGTTGGAGAAAAACAAAATAGAACAAACAAAAACAAAAGGAAGAATGGAAATATCCAGACACCAAAACCTGCACATACTCTCATTTTCATTGTTGTTCATAACATTGACTTTTCCACATTTGCTATAGTTATCAGTTAACTTCCGATAATCTCACCATAAGCCCTTTGCAGCAATGTTCCTGCCTACTTTAACTGCATTCCCAAATTAAAAGTGAGTATCATTTTTAGTTCTCTATTGTACTTCCCAAATTTCAGTAGTTGTATCAAATTTTTCTCTCAACTTCTTTATTGACTGCAATAGCTTGTAATGCCAGACGGTCTTTTGGGGTGTAGGGTTGTTTTAGATTAATGACTTTACAATTGTTTTTCACCTGTTTCTCCTTCTCATGGAATATAGGAACTTCCCATCAGGGCTGCATGGTTTATATGCTATTTTTGAGTTGGCAGTTCTGAGACAGGGGAGCAATAGTTTTCTTAGGTGGGCGTACTACTGATTACTTCCTACAGCTTGATTGTTAGGTGACAGAGGATTCATAACATGCCATTCTGTGTGCACCAATTTTAAACTTACAAAGCAGTATTGTTTAAGAGTTTTCTTGTCCCCAGACTTAGACTGGAATGATGCACTCTTCACTTCAGGGTTTGGACCTTATAGGTGAGAAACTAGACAATTGATGTGATTCTGCTATTATGCCTCTTATTTAATGCCCATGCATTGTTTCTGTTTCTGTTTTTTGTTTTTCTTTAGTGTTTGTTAGTTGCCATGAAGACTAGATCCTTTATAATCTACCTCCTCAATTATAATTTGCAAAGAAAAATCACTGAAGTATTAGGCTATGATTAATAATGATGATGATTAAATACAAATAATAACAGTGAATCATTACTATATTTGTTCTTAGCATGCATTACTACATTAATTCTTATAACAATAATTTTACAAAATAATATGATCCTTATTTTACAGATGAGGAATTGAGATTTAGAGAAATTAGGTTTACTATTCTTGTGCTAGGTTTCACACCTAATAAGCTGAGTTACTTCAAATAATGTCATCGTTCACTTTTTTTCCAGCATGAAGGCATATGTGCACACACAAGCACACACATTTCAGTTGGAATTTAATGTAGAGGATAGTTACATTCAAGGCATTGATGACTATATTAAATCAGAAGCCTACAGATTTCCTACTAAAAGTATTTACTATATAATATAAAAGGACTATACATTTCAGAAGGCAACATTGCCTTCTAAAGAATAATATAAGTGACCTATGTTTATAAGTTCTGTGTATTAAAATGACTTTTAGATAATACTGATTAGAGGCATCAAGGAATCCTGGTTTCTGTAAAATTGATCTGTAGTCACTTGACATTACAATAGTTAATTGAAATGAATAAAAATTTTTAAATTTTTTAAAAAATTCCTCCTTCACTCAGTTATTGACCTATATATGCCTGTATATTTATTTGGATTAATTTTTATATTTAAAGTGATATATAAATAAATAAATAATAGTAGTAACCTCCTCTGAGATAAATATCAATTGTCATAATCACTTGCCATGCTGGATATTTATGATCGTATATAGCAGTTTTCTTACTATGCAACTAGTCTTGTAATTTAAACCATTCTAAATTCAAATCTTCTGGGGGAAAAGGAGTATATATTGTGTGTCTTCTGGGGGGAAATTCTCATTTCTAGATGACTAAATAACCTTTAATATTTTGGCATTTCCATCTAGCTAGTTATTATAACTTATGATCTAATTAGCATTTGGTATTTGATATCTCCAGTGACTAACAAGACCATCTAAATTAAAGCATTTCAAATCCTAATGTCTTGTTAGAGAATTCTATTAAAATAGAAGAGCGACAGTGGCTTCTTCCATTCCTCACAGTTTACCTTCAGGTTTGTTGGTTAATGTTTAATTCTCCAATGAAAACTTAATGATCTTGGAATGTCATGTATTATGAAATCCCACGTTGCTCCTTGCTGGGTCTCATCTCTCAACTGAATTCTCTATAGACTTTAAGACTCTATAAAATTTAGCTTCAGTTATTAGGAAATTTTTTTAAAAACTCAACACAATATTCAACAATGAATCCATTTTTATATATTTGAGAACCACCATTATATAGAAAGTAGTTGAAAAGCTCCCCAATTATTGTAGTTTTTTCAAACTTTAATTTTTTCACAGTAATTGTATATAGTACTTTTTTTCAGAGATTTCATGATGCACTCAAATACACACACACACACACACATACACACACATTATGAAATACTGACTAAAGTTTAACTTGTTACATTTACTCCTAGTTAAAAAAAAATCTAGATTTTAAAAGAATTGGTATAAAATCCAGTTGCTCTGGAGCATACCTAGAGAGATGAAGCAAAGTACTATAAATAATGTACTAGGTATCTACATATTTAGTTACACCATGCACCATATAACACACACACACACACACACACACACACACACACACACGTGCACAGAATGGCCCCCAAAAGAGAGTAATTATCATAAGATTTTTAAAATCATTAGGTGTTTTTTTTTTAAAGATTTTATTTATTTTTTTGACAGACAGAGATCACAAGTAGGCAGAGAAGCAGGCAGAGAGAGAGGAGGAAGCAGGCTCCCTGCTGAGCAGAGAGCCCGATGCAGGGCTCGATCCCAGAACCCTGAGCCGAAGGCAGAGGCTTTAACCCACTGAGCCACCCAGGCGCCCCTCATTAGGTGTTTTAAAACTCAGTTTAAATCACAAACTTGCCCTAGAATCATCTACTTAGACCTATACCACAACTTCTGAAACATCCCCAAATTTCTTGAGTTCATACTCAGAAAAACCACAACAATTAAGTACATACAGAAAATGGTAAATAGAACAATAGGTGTTAGTGGTGAAAAAGAAAGGAACAGGGAGCACACAGATTTAAAAACAAGTCCTTGCCTTCAGAGGGTAACATCTATTGGGAAAGTATACAGAGATAAAAAGTTTACCCATATAAATAAGTGTTAAAAAATCACAAATTAATGCTTTAGCTCCACCTACTTCAGCAAGAGGAGAATTGTCATTGTAACAATAGAAAATTCTGAAGGCATGCTTCAGAAGCAATGGCTCCAAAAGGTGTTTTTCTTTCCTGCAAAATTAGGGTGGGTATTCCACAAGGTCAAGTAAGGTGTGGTTTAGGAATTCACAAGTGACCAAATCAAAACCCTTACACAGTTAGGTAACCATCTTTTGCAGAACTATGTGTAGTAATAAATATGATCAGATATATCACATGCCATGCAAATTCTTTGTGAAGATTCTTTTCTTTCACCAATTAATTCTACCTAAGATTTGTTTCCCCCGAAATGAACACAATAGCTGTGGCTGAAGGAGTTTTAAAAATTTGTTTTGGACTAGCATTAGTCAGCACAAGACATCAGCCCACACAGATCAGAGAATGTTACTGAACCATGGAATAAAGAAAAGATGACAAGTTCAGGCTGAAACCCATGTTTTAGAAACTCCTGGCTAATGCCGCAATATCCCAGGAGGAAGTAATTATTAATTCCAAAACCATTCTTTGCTTATAGCTCTTGCATTTGCAATTACTCATTTCCTTATGTTTAAATTAACAATGAAATTATATTAATATAAATATATAACCTATTAAATGAGGGATATTTATTTAGACATATCCTACTTTTACTCCGTTCTCAAGTAATCCTGTCTTAGTAAAATGAAAAGGTTAAATCACACCAAAAAATGTGGGCTTTGGAGTACAAAATATCTAGATTCAAGCTGCATTACCACCACTTATCAGATTTTAGGTAAGTCTTTTGCCTCTTCCTGACAGTTTTGTTGACCATAGAGATAATGATACTATCAGCAGCATATGATTTTGCAATGAGTGAATAGGAGAATCCCTGTATGTTATATTTGCCAAGCTGCCAATATGAGTAAGAACTTACTAAATGTTATCTGTTATAATTATCATCATGATTTGTCTTATTATTCTCAAATTGAATACAAAATTGAAAACTTTTTGAGGCATATGGTCCTATAATATTATTAGACAAGAGACTCGTCTATCTTTAGTCAGAAAAGAACAAGTAACTTTCCTTTCAGAATTTCTACCCAGTTATACCACCCATCAAAAAGTCATAAAAACAGTAAAAATATCCTCAAGAAGACAAATATAAGGACTATGTGAAAAAAGCAAATAAAGTGTTTGGAAATCCAGGGGGAAAAGCAAATAAGGTGTTAGGGAAGAGGAAGAATTTATTGAAGACATAATTTTGAACAAGGACTTTCAGAGAAATAAAATTTAAATGCCAGGCAAGAAACCACAAAGGTCTCACAACTGGAAGATATCAGAGATATATCCCTCATTCTGGCACCTACACTGGCTAGTGAAATATTAGTAACAGATGTTACTGCTGGGAAGAGGCATTTAAAAGTCATGTGCAATTCTTCATTCTCTCTTTTGTGCCTTTATCATTTCCTCCATTCTAAACAGCGGAGCTCTGTCAGCCTGGTCCTGGAGAATGAATGGGCCTAACTCCACTCCTCTCCCAGGCAAGGAGCAAAGACACAGAAGGGATTGAAGAAAGAAATACATCCTCATTGACTAAGCCACTGAGAATCAGAAATTGTCAGTAACCCCAACAAACCTAAAGGATCCAGACTGACACAATGAGAGAATTCAAATTAAAGGATTAAACTAGAGAGGGCATTGTTTTTCCTGACAATATTTTCCTCTCCCCCTCTATACTTGCTTCTTGACCTCATCTTAGGTAAAAGATATGAGGGTAAGATTTCCAATTTTTTTTTACTGTCATCAGAGGCCAAACAGTGAAAGCAAAACTTGTTTTCTGAACCAACACCCAGTGCAATCAATCTAACAGAAATTGTTTTATTTTCATCAAAGCAAAACAGTTTTATCCCTTACTACATCATACTTACACAAATAGGTGCAGAACTAAGTTAAGGTTTCAGAAGGCAAGGGACTCTGAAATGTATTGAAACATGTTTCTTGTATATTACCGTATTTCACTTGGGAATTTAATCTTCCCATTAATTAACTTTTTCTTTTGATGTTATTCAGAGTTAACTCAGCTAAGTGATCAAAATCATTTTCCTTTCATCTTCTGTGTGGAATTTACTGATTCAAATTCAGAATGGCCAAATCTAAAATGAATGTTATAGGAAATCATGATTGAAACAGGTTGTTGTTTTGATGTCCTCTTATTTTGCTGGGCCAAAAATGATATAAACTACCCAAGAAAATGATGGTACACAGGTGTTGTTATTGCCTTTATAGCCCGGTGTGGCTTTTAAATCTTGTTGCTATGGTAACATGATCATTTATAGACTATAATCCCATTAGAAGAAACTGGTGATAAAGTAAGCTCATTATAACAGACCTTATATTGCTTCACTTCCGGTTGTGTCTGTTTTATAGCAAATAACCACTAGTTGAACTATTAAATAAAAAACACATAAGAATGTCACACTTAGTCATAAAATGTTTTGGACAGAGGATATGGGAATTTTGCAAATTACTGCATGGGGTGCCTGGGTGGCTCAGTGGGTTAAAGCCTCTGCCTTCGGCTCAGGTCATGATCCCATGGTCCTGGGATCGAGCCCCACATCGGGCTCTCTGCTCAGTGGGGAGCCTGCTTCCTCCTCTCTCTCTGCCTGCCTCTCTGCCTACTTGTGATCTCTATCTGTCAAATAAATTAAAAAAAAAATCTTAAAGAAAAAAGAAAATTACTGCAGGTTTTTTTAATGGGACCAAAACTTTGCCAACAAATACAAATTATTCAGTTTTAAAAGACTACTAGAGTAATGAAATACATAACACACAGACATAATAAATATATAATATTATAAAATATACACATTTATAATAAAAAATAATATTATGTATTTCATTAGTTTAACATTTCAGTCCTTCCTCCTACAAATATACCAACGGGTTATCTATACACAAGGAAACAGATCCAGACAGGATCCATGACTAGTTCAAGAAGTCAGTGGATTAACTAGCAAAATTTTAGAAAGGGCAACTTTACTTCTAATTTCTTCTTTCTCTTCATTTTATTAGATAATTATTTCATTGCTTAGAATTATGCCAAATAGTTCATGTTTTTAATTTTAAAAATACTGTTTCTGCTAAGCAAAATCAGATTTCCCATCTTGAACTGAGCATGCACATATCTACCTACATAAGATGATACAAGAAATTATACATCTGGTTAAGAGGCTCTGTGGAGATAGAATTTAATGAATTAAAGACTTGGGTTAATTTCAACTTCCAGGATGATGGAGAAATACTTTTCTCAATTTCTCCCCATTCATACAGATAAAAGCTCTAAATATTATATACAAAACAAACACAAAATAACTCTGTTTCAGAGGACACTGAAGACAGGTCAGTCAGGGATCTGGGGACAGAGGAGCACATAATGGTGAATTTCCTCAGTTTTCATTTTTCCCATGTGTCTGAGCCTGGAAGTTGAAGAAGCCATCTGCTTGGAAATACAAGTGTACATGCGCCACACCAGCCCCAAACTAACCTGCTAGCTGCAGCCAAAGAGCCAGGGAAGGGGCATCTGGAGTGGAAGAAAGAGTAGACAGTGAGTGTTCTATTCTAACCAAACAACTAGGGAAATACCGTGGACTGACGCCCACTCCTGCCAGCAAGGACTGAATAGGGAGCCTAGACTCCTACCTTCCCCATCACCAGGTTGTAACAAGGAACTGAGTAGACCAAGTAGGGAGTGAGAACTTTTAGTATTCCTGGGTAACTACAAGGCCCCATCCTGCCCCAACATGGGTGGAGACCACTTGGGGAGTCTAGACTTTTACCAACAAAAGGAAGCAATGAGGAAAAATGGGGAAAGGTCAGAGGAGGTCAAGTAGGGAGTCAAACTTTTACCACCACACAGCAGCAACAAGTCCACCGACTTGTGCTATCAGTAAGGTCATGTGAGGAGAAGTAGAAAGGTATCTTTGCCTTTTCTAGCCAGAGTAACAAAACCCAAAACTTTCATCCTTCTTCAGTACCAACAAGTGATCCTCTCACTGTCAATGGAGGATGTCATTAGAAGCCAAGAGGGGAAACTGGACTTCCATCACAGGGGATAGTTAGGGTGATGGCCCTTTGCCTACTTGAGGTGAGAATGTCACCTTATTTATGGGGTAAGACCAATTTGAATGACAGCAGGCTTCTCCTCAGAAACAAGGGAGATTATAAGGAGGTAATGTGACCTTTTTCAAGTGCTGAAAAAGGCCAGATTTTTTTTATTATTATTATTTTTAGGGGGGAGCAGAGGAAGAGGGAGAGAGAGAATCTTAAGCATGATCTATGCCCAGCGCTGAACCTGAGGCAGAACTCAATCTCACAGCCCTGAGTTCATGACCTGAACTGAAATCAAGAGTCAGAGGCTTAACCAATTGAGCCACCCATTTGCCCCAAGACAGAATTCTATATTAAGTAAAATGTCCGCTTAAATGTGGAATCTAAAAACCAAATGGATAAACAAACAAACAAACAAAAATCAGGCCTATAAACACAGAGAACAAATGTGGTTGCCAGAGGGGAGGGATTGGGGGATGGGCAAAATGGGTGAAGGGAAGTGGGAAGTAGAGGCTTCCAGTTATGGAAAAAGCAACTCATGGGATTAAAATGTATGGAGTAGAAAATGATGTTGTCATAGCAATGAATGGTGGCAGGTGGTAGCTACACTTGTGGTGAGCACAGCATAACATAGAGACATGTCCAATCACAATATTGTACACCAGAAACTAATGTAACATTGTATGTCAACATACTCAATAAAAATAATTAAAAAGAAAAAAAGAAATCAAAGCATTCTCAGATAAAGAAAAATTACAGGCTACATACTGTTTGATTTCATTTATATAACATTTTGGAAATAACAAAACTGCAGAACTAATGAACAGATTAGTTGAAGGAAGGAGTGGGAGAGAAGTGGTGTATTTATACAAAGTCAATGAGAGGGAACCTTGTGCTGATGGGACTGTTATGGGTTTCGAATATTCAGCTTATCATGGTTGTGATATTGTACTATAGATTTATAAGATGCTGCCATTATGAAAACAGGGTAAAGGGTGCATGGGATTTCTCTGCATTATTTCTTACCAACTGCATGTGACTCTATGGTTATCTCAAAAAGAAAAAAAAAGTTTAATTTAAAAAAATTTATAGAGTCTTAATCTCTTTTTTTATTCTGGGACAGGGAGGTTTTACTGCTTCTATGACTGGCCAGGTATATGTATATTTATGTGGCAGTGAAGATGCACATGAAATGTTCTGAAAGCAGAACATTTCAGCCTTATTCACAAAAGTACTTTGGTAGAGTGCTCCTGACAGACATATAAATATTTGTTGAATGATTGAATTAGCAAATGGATTAATGACAAAAATACTCTCCATATAATCTTTGACCAGGCTCTGTTATGATACAGACAAATCCTTTGAGCTAGAATAGCTGGCTTATTCCATCTTCCAATGGACAGCCCTCTAGGATTTGATAAGTGTCATTATTCCTTCCTCCTCTCCAGTGTTTCCTTAACTGTTGCTTCCTTAGCCATTCCCTACATGCAAGAGATTTTTTTATACCACTAAAGAATTTGGTAATCTCACCTTGAAGGTGTTCGGTTTGTCAGTATCCTATATAATATGAGACTCTATAACTAAACATGGTAGGTGAGATGCAGTCTTACAATATGGGTTTTAGGGGCGTCTGGGTGGCTCAGTGGTTTAAAGGCTCTGCCTTCGGCTCAGGTCATGATCCCAAGATCCTGGGATTGAGTCCCGTATGGGATCGTGTCCCCCATCGGCTCAGCAGGGAGCCTGCTTCCCTTCCTCTCTCTCTGTCTGTCAAATAAGTAAATAAATAAATCTTAAAAAAAAAAAAAAACAATATGGGTTTTATATTCTTTTGTTTTTAGGTATTTAATTTTTTGTTTTTTTGTTTTTGTTTTTTAATTTTAATTTTTTATAAACATATAATATATTTTTATCCCCAGGGGTACAGGTCTATGAATCACCAGGTTTACATACTTCACAGCACTCACCATAGCACATACCCTCCCCAATGTCCATAACCCTACCCCCCTTCTC
>NW_019154150.1:8239092-8288193 GCF_002288905.1 Enhydra lutris kenyoni
CCTTCTCGCAACCCTCCTCCCCCCAGCAACCCTCATTTGTTTTGTGAGATTAAGAGTCATTTATGGTTTGTCTCCCTCCCAATCCCATCTTGTTTCATTTATTCTTCTCCTACCCCCTTAACCCCCCATGTTGCATCTCCTCTTCCTCATATCAGGGAGATCATATGATAGTTGTCTTTCTCCGAATGACTTATTTCGCTAAGCATGATACCCTCTAGTTCCATCCACGTCGTTGCAAATGTCAAGATTTCATTTATTTGATGGCTGCACAGTATTCCATTGTGTATATATACCACTTCTTCTTTATCCATTCATCTGTTGATGGACATCTAGGTTCTTTCCATAGTTTGGCTATTGTAGACATTGCTGCTATAAACATTTGGGTGCATGTGCCCCTTTGACCACTACGTTTGTATCTTTAGGGTAAATACCCGGTAGTGCAATTGCTGGGTCATAGGGTAGTTCTATTTTCAACATTTTGAGGAACCTCCATGCTGTTTTCCAGAGTGGTTGCACCAGTTTACATTCCCACCAACAGTGTAGGAGGGTTCCCCTTTCTCCGCATCCTTGCCAGCATCTGTCATTTCCTGACTTGTTAATTGTATCCATTATGACTGGTGTGAGGTGATATCTTATTGTGGTTTTGATTTGTATTTCCCTGATGCCGAGTGATGTGGAGCACTTTTTCATGTGTCTGTTGACCATCTGGATGTCTTCTTTGCAGAAATGTCTGTTCATGTCTTCTGCCCATTTCTTGATTGGATTATTTGTTCTTTGGGTGTTGAGTTTGCTAAGATCTTTATAGATTTTGGAAACTAGCCCTTTTCTGATAAGTCGTTTACAAATATCTTCTCCCATTCTGTCAGTTGTCTTTTGGTTTTGTTAACTGTTTCCTTTGCTGTGCAAAAGCTTTTGATCTTGATAAAATCCCAATAGTTCATTTTTGCCCTCGCTTCCCTTGCCTTTGGCGATGTTCCTAGGAAGAAATTGCCATGGCTGAGGTCGAAGAGGTTGCTGCCTGTGTTCTCCTCAAGGATTTTGATGGATTCCTTTCTCACATTGAGGTCCTTCATCCATTTTGAGTCTATTTTTGTGTGTGGTGTAAGGAAATGGTCCAATTTCATTTTTCTGCATGTGGCTGTCCAATTTTCCCAACACCATTTATTGAAGAGGCTGTCTTTTTTCCATTGGAAATTCTTTCCTGCTTTGTCGAAGATGAGTTGACCATAGAGTTGAGGGTCTATTTCTGGGCTCTCTATTCTGTTCCATTGATCTGTGTGTCTGTTTTTGTGCCAGTACCATGCTGCCTTGATGATGACAGCTTTGTAATAGAGCTTGAAGTCCGGAATTGTGATGCCACCAACTTTGGCTTTCTTTTTCAATATTGCTTTGGCTATTCGAGGTCTTTTCTGGTTCCATATAAATTTTAGGATTATTTGCTCCATTTCTTTGAAAAAAATGGATGGTATTTTGATAGGAATTGCATTAAATGTGTAGATTGCTTTAGGTAGCATAGACATTTTCACAATATTTGTTCTTCCAATCCAGGAGCATGGAACATTTTTCCATTTCTTTGTGTCTTCCTCACTTTCTTTCATGAGTACTTTATAGTTTTCTGAGTATAGATTCTTAGCCTCTTTGGTTAGGTTTATTCCTAGGTATCTTATAGTTTTGGGTGCAATCGTAAATGGGATTGACTCCTTAATTTCTCTTTCTTCTGTCTTGTCGTTGGTGTAGAGAAATGCAACTGATTTCTGGGCATTGATTTTATATCCTGACACTTTATTGAATTCCTGTACAAGTTCTAGCAGTTTTGGAGTGGAGTCTTTTGGGTTTTCCACATATAGTATCATATAATCTGCAAAGAGTGATAGTTTGACTTCTTCTTTGCCGATTTGGATGCCTTTAATTTCCTTTTGTTGTTTGATTGCTGAGGCTAGGACTTCTAGTACTATGTTGAAGAGCAGTGGTGATAATGGACATCCCTGCCGTGTTCCTGACCTGAGCGGAAAAGCTTTCAGTTTTTCTCCATTGAGAACGATATTTGCACTGGGTTTTTCATAGATGGCTTTGATAATATTGAGGTATGTGCCCTCTATCCCTACACTTTGAAGAGTTTTGATCAGGAAGGGATGCTGTACTTTGTCAAATGCTTTTTCAGCATCTATTGAGGGTATCATATGGTTCTTGTTCTTTCTTTTATTAATGTGTTGTATCACATTCATTGATTTGTGGATGTTGAACCAACCTTGCAGCCCTGGAATAAATCCCACTTGGTCGTGGTAAATAATCCTTTTAATGTACTGTTGAATCCTATTGGCTAGTATTTTGGTGAGAATTTTTGCATCTGTGCTCATCAAGGATATTGGTCTGTAGTTCTCTTTCTTGATGGGATCCTTGTCTGGTTTTGGGATCAAGGTGATGCTGGCCTCATAAAATGAGTTTGGAAGTTTTCCTTCCATTTCTATTTTTTGGAACAGTTTCAGGAGAATAGGAATTAGTTCTTCTTTAAATGTTTGGTAGAATTCCCCCGGGAAGCGATCTGGCCCCAGGCTTTTGTTTGTTTGGAGATTTTTGATGACTGTTTCAATCTCCTTACTGGTTATGGGTCTGTTCAGGCTTTCTATTTCTTCCTGGTTCAGTTGTGGTAGTTTATATTTCTCTGGGAATGCATCCATTTCTTCCAGATTGTCAAATTTGTTGGCGTAGAGTTGCTCATAGTATGTTCTTATAATTGTCTGTATTTCTTTGGTGTTCGTTGTGATCTCTCCTCTTTCATTCATGATTTTATTTATTTGGGTCCTTTCTCTTTTCTTTTTGATAAGTCTGGCCAGGGGCTTATCGATCTTATTAATTCTTTCAAAGAACCAGCTCCTAGTTTCGTTGATTTGTTCTATTGTTTTTTTGGTTTCTATTTCATTGATTTCTGCTCTGATCTTTATGATTTCTCTTCTCCTGCTGGGTTTAGGGTTTCTTTCTTTTTCTTTCTCTAGCTCTTTTAGGTGTAGGGTTAGGTTGTGTACCTGAGACCTTTCTTGTTTCTTGAGAAAGGCTTGTACCGCTATATATTTTCCTCTCAGGACTGCCTTTGTTGTGTCCCACAGATTTTGAACCGTTGTGTTTTCATTATTTGTTTCCATGAATTTTTTCTACTCTTCTTTAATTTCCGGGTTGACCCATTCATTCTTTAGAAGGATGCTGTTTAGTCTCCATGTATTTGGGTTCTTTCCAAATTTCCTCTTGTGATTGAGTTCTAGCTTCAGAGCATTGTGGTCTGAAAATATGCAGGGAATGATCCCAATCTTTTGATACTGGTTGAGACCTGATTTAGGACCGAGGATGTGATCTATTCTGGAAAATGTTCCATGTGCACTAGAGAAGAATGTGTATTCTGTTGCTTTGGGATGAAATGTTCTGAATATATCTGTGATGTCCATCTGGTCCAGTGTGTCATTTAGACCTTTATTTCCTTTTTGATCTTTTGCTTGGATGATCTGTCCATTTCAGTGAGGGGAGTGTTCAAGTCCCCTACGATTATTGTATTATTGTTGATGTGTTTCTTTGATTTTGTTATTAATTGATTTATATAGTTGACTGCTCCCATGTTAGGGGCATAGATATTTAAAATTATTAGATCTTCTTGTTGGACAGATCCTTTGAGTATGATATAGTGTCCTTCCTCATCTCTTATTATAGTCTTTGGCTTAAAATCTAATTGATCTGGTATAAGGATTGCCACTCCTGCTTTCTTCTGATGTCCATTAGCATGGTAAATTCTTTTCCACCCCCTCACTTTAAATCTGGAGGTGTCTTCAGGTTTAAAATGAGTTTCTTACAGGCAACATATAGATGGGTTTTGTTTTTTTATCCATTCTGATACCCTGTGTCTTTTGGTTGGGACATTTAGCCCATTAACATCAGGGTAACTATTGAGAGATATGAATTTAGTGCCATTGTATTGCCTGTAAGGTGACTGTTATTGTATATTGTCTCTGTTTCTTTCTGATCTACTACTTTTAGGGTCTCTTTTTGCTTAGAGGACCCCTTTCAATATTTCCTGTAGAGCTGGTTTGGTATTTGCAAATTCTTTCAGTTTTTGTTTGTCCTGGAAGCTTTTAATCTCTCCTTCTATTTTCAATGATAGCCTAGCTGGATATAGTATTCTTGGCGTAGAGTTGGCGTAGAGTTGAAAAAAAAAATTGAAAAAGAAAAAAAAAAACTAAATTAACTGCAAGACTAAAGAATCATGGGGAGAAAGCCGTGAGTTCTGTGCTTTGCTTTCTCCTCCTCTGGAATTCCGCTGCTCTCCTTGGTATTGAAACTGCACTCCTCTTGGCTGCATGTTTTTCTCATTTAGTACTCTGAATATATCATGCCAGTTTTTTCTGGCCTGCCAGGTCTCTGTGGATAAGTCTGCTGCTGTTCTAATATTTTTACCATTGTATGTTACAGACTTCTCTTCCCAGGCTGCTTTCAGGATTTTGTCTTTGTCACTAAGATTGTAAATTTTACTATTAGGTGACGGGGTGTGGACCTATTCTTATTGATTTTGAGGGGGGTTCTCTGCACCTCCTAGATTTTGATGCTTGTTCCCTTTGCCATATTGGGGAAATTCTCTCCAATAATTCTCTCCAATATACCTTCTGCTCCCCTCTCTCTTTCTTCTTCTTCTGGAATCCCAATTATTCTAATGTTGTTTCGTCTTATGGTGTCACTTATCTCTCGAATTCTCCCCTCGTGGTCCAGTAGCTGTTTGTCCCTCTTTTGTTCAGCTTCTTTATTCTCTGTCATTTGGTCTTCTATATCGCTAATTCTTTCTTCTGCCTCATTTATCCTAGCAGTGAGAGCCTCCATTTTTGATTACACCTCATTATAGCTTTTTTTATTTCAACTTGGTTAGGTTTTAGTTCTTTTATTTCTCCAGAGAGGGCTTTTATATCTCCCGAGAGGGTTTCTCTAATATCTTCCATGCCTTTTTCGAGCCTGGCTACAACCTTGAGAATCGTCATTCTGAACTCTAGATCTGACATATTACCAATGTCTGTATTGATTAGGTCCCTAGCCTTCGGTACTGCCTCTTATTCTTTTTTTTGTGGTGAATTTTTCCACCTTGTCATTTTATCCAGATAAGAGTATATGAAAGAGCAAGTAAAATACTAAAAGGGTGGCAAAGACCCCAGGAAAATATGCTTTAACCAAACCAGAAGAGATCCTAAATTGTTGGGGGGGGGAAAGGGGATAAAAAGAGGTTCAGAAAAAAAAAAGAAACAATTAGAAAAAGAAAACAAATAAAGAAAAAATATAAAAAAGAAAATATATATCTATATATATATTAGATAAACTAGTTAAAAAACGTTAAAAAAGGAAAGGGTAAAAGTTAAAAAAAATTAGCAGAAGAAAAAAAAATTGAAAAAGAAAAAAAAATTAAATTAACTGCAAGACTAAAGAATCATGGGGAGAAAGCCGTGAGTTCCATGCTTTGCTTTCTCCTCCTCTGGAATTCCGCTGCTCTCCTTGGTATTGAAACTGCATTCCTTGGTAAGTGAACTTGGTCCTGACTGGATTTCTTGTTGATCTTCCCGGGGAGGGGCCTGTTGTAGTGATTCTCAAGTGTCTTTGCCCCAGGTGGAATTGCACTGCACTTACCAAGGGCTGGGCTGAGTACTCAGCTCGGGTTTGCTTTCAGGACCTTTTGTTCCCTGAATGCTTTCCATAGATTTCCGGAGGATGGGAATGAAAATGTCGGCCTCCCAGTCTCTGGCCCGGAGGAACTGAGAGCTCGGGGCCCCACTCCTCAGTGCGCCCTCAGAGAATAGCGCCCAATTACTCCCGTCTCCCTCGCCTCCGGCTGCACTGGGAGCTCACAAATCCTGTGACCGGTTCAAGATAACCCCAAGCTGAGAGCTCACTCCTCAGCTCTGTCCCTGTAGCTGGCTTCCCTGTTCTAATACCTGCAAGCTCTGCAACACTCAGACACCCCTCAGACACCCCCAATCCTTCTGTGACCTTGCGGGACCTGAGGCCACACTGACCCCGTGTGGGCTTCACCCCAGGTTAGCCTCTGGAGCGATGTCCCTCAGCGGAACAGACTTTTAAAAGTCCCGATTTTGTGCTCCGCTGCTCCGCTGCTTGCTGGGAACCGGCCCCTCCCCCCGCAGTCTATCTTCCCGTTGCTTTGGATTCACTTCTCCGCCAGTCCTACCTTTCAGAAAGTGGTTGATTTTCTCTTTCTAGAATTGCTGTTCTTCTTCTCTTAAATCTCCCATTGGATTTGTAGGTGTTTGCAATCTTTAGATAAGCTATCTAGCTGATCTCCTGCTACCTGAAGTAGTCTCAGCCTGCTACTCTCTGCCATCTTGACTCGTTAGGTCCTGGGCTTTATATTCTTAAACTATGTATTTATGGATATTTGATTTTCCAATAGCACAAAGAAGCAAATTTTAAAGACTAAATTGACACATGATTTAAGAATTCAGAAGCCTCTTTGATGTAAAAAAAAAAAGGTACTTAAAATTACTTTCAATATTTAAGTAGCAAAAACTCCATGCCTAAAAATAAACACTCAATATGTTTTTGATTATCCTTCCAGAAACTAAGAGTTTATATGTTTATGTGTAAACGTGTGTATCCTATATATATATATATAATAGCTATACATATGTTTTATATTATAGACATATATAACATATATAACATATAAATATTAATATTATACATATGCATTTTCTCAAAAGCCCTATGAAAAGTGTATAATTAATATTTATTCTCCCTGCAGATAAATAAAGTGAGAGCAAGAGAGATTAAATAGCTTGTTTACAGTGGCCTATGTCACAAACAGGCTTATAAAAATAGTCACTATATTAATTCCTTCTAATAAGTTGAGAGAATGATACAGAAGATGAAATGATATAGAAACATGCTCCAAATTGAATAAAGCAAAGGCAAGCTCATCAGTAGGTAGTTCATATTTTTGTAATATGTATAAGTATTGAAGGACATTCACAACTATTTACATCAGACTTGAGCTCAGGAATTACAACTATTTTTACTTCTTTTTCTATGTTTATCTGCATAGAAAATTTTACCATACATAGGTACTAGTTTTTAATAATAGAAGCATGAGTTATATAAAAAATTTGAACAATAGATTTACACAAAATTTTATACATAAGAGTTTAAGAGCTGCCATCAAATATAATAGTGAGAGCACAAAAATATTTTAAGGTGCATAACAAAATAAGAATTATAAAGTACATCCTGAAAATTTTCATATGAATGCCTCTTTTTTAGCAATTCAAAGGAAATATGAAGAAAATATTACTGACTGATAAAATAATTAAAAATAAACTTTAAATTGTCAAAAATCATTTCTACTACTTCCCCTGGCAAGTTTTTATTGTATATAACTTTAATATAAATGCATTATAGAATATAAATATGTAATACTATATAACTGTATGTATAGACATATACATACCTGTTAACATACACATACCTGTTAAGAATGGTCACTTAAGAGTGACAATTTAACTGGCTAGATTATTTTCTCTTACACAATATTCTACTTTCTGTTGTTTTTATTTCATGAGCATGTATTACTTGTATATTCAAAAAACAATCATAACCATAAGTTAATGTCTCTGTTATCCAAATATATTAATCAAAATATTATTTTAATAGGGCATTATATTCACTGTAACTTAACATTTTACTGTGCATGTTTTTGTTGTTTCACTTTTATTTGCAAAATATCTGATAATATGCTATTTTAATAGTAATTCATACTATCTTTTACTATACTGTTTCCATGCTAATGCATACTATTTTACAGTATACTTTTTCATACTATCACAGTTTCACTATATTCATACATATTTCAGAACTGGAGATGTAATAACCTTCTTTGTCTAAAGAAACTGCTCTATTTGAACTTCTAATTATCTACTTCAGTCTCATATGTAAGGAAGCATATTTTAACTACAAATTTTTCTTAGGAATTCTCTCTCTTTTTTTGTCTTTTAAGATTTCATCCATTTTAGAGACAGAGAGCAGGAGCACAAGCAGGGGGAATGGGAGAGGCAGAAGCAGGCCTCCCGTGGAGTAGGGAGCCTAATGTGGGCCTCTATCCACCAATCTGGGATTATGGCCTGAGCAGAAGGCAAACGCTTAACCACTGAGCCATCCAGGCATTCCTCATTTTTTATTTTGATTTTAACATTTTCATAATAGACATACCATCTACCCTGCTGTTAGAAGACTTTGCTATAAAAGTTGTGGTTGTTGTTGTTGTTTCTAATGCTTTCTTCTTCTCAACACTGAAATTCTTGAAGGTCGGAGTGCTCATTAAAACTGAAACAGAGCACTGGGTGTGGTGCATAAACAATGAATCTTGGAACACTGAAAAAATAAAATAAAATAAAAAACTGAAACAGAAAATGAAATGTGCTCCACTTGCTGAACAAATATGGCATCTCTTTGCAAGGTTTCATTTTGTTTTGTTTTGAAATAGAAAAGACATACGTACATTTACCTCCTTCAGCTAAGTATCTGAAAAAAAGACCCCCAATTAATATCACAAAAATCCTGGAAATAAATACTTCACTAAACTGTTCATATTCCAAACGAAGATCGTCTGTTAGCAGATACTAATTTCCCACTGTGCCCTGGTACTAGAGTAGATTATTTGATTAATTACCACCTTACCTGAAAGATAAATTCTTTGCCCTCATCCCAGCCTCTCAAGTCCACTCTGTTAGTTTCCGTTTTTAAGATCAAACCTATTTACTAAATTCAGACAATTCTGTATCCTTTTTACTATTTCCTAGTCTCCACACACTGGAAAGTCAATGCTAGGTGATTATGCCAATAGAAAATAAAATTATTGTCTACAAGTACACATAAATGAGTTTATACAACCTAGACATGGTCAATATCTAAAAAGGGCAGTATTGTAATGGAGCAAGTTTCTCTATACCTGCTATTAAAGGTATACTATAAAGTATACCTGCTATAAAGTATACTATTGGAAGGATATTATTGGAAGCTTCAGTGGCCTAGAGGATATCCTCCCGTCTTGTATTTTTATGGGTGAGAATAGAGAATGTTCTGTTTTATAATCTTGAATATCTCATGAGACATTTTATCCTTGCATTAAGAGGTCATCTTATTTTGGTGTGGGCTATGATTCAATGTATGGCAAATTGGGTTTCACACTAGCCTAGCATGCTGCTTTAAGGAAGAAGTGTCTCATAGTGACATAATTTAGGAAGACCTTTATTCTATTCATAACCTCACACACACACATACAGACTCACACTTGAAAATTCTTAACACGTATTAAGATATATTTGTGACTTTAAGAGGTTTGGTAGTAAAAAACCTATTTAACTTATTTACCTCATGTTCCCTCAATTCATTCAATCACAGATCCTATTTGGAATATTATAGTTCTATATCTTAAGGAAGAAATATTCTTTAGAACACCACTTTGAGAAGGTTATATTAAAAATTTCAATCATGGAGCACTTAGGTAGCTCAGTTACTTGAGCCTCCAACTCTTGGTTTTGGCTCAAGTCATGATCTCATGAGTCATGAGATTGAGCCCCACATCAACCTCTGTGCCTGTCAACATGTAGTCTGCTAGGGGTTCTTTCTCTCTTCTACTCCCTTCTCCCTCTCCTCCTTCCTCTGCTTGCACTTCTGTGTGCTCTCGCTCACTCTCTCTTCTTCTAAAATAAATAGGTAAATCTTCAAAAAATTAAATAAATAAAAATTGCACAATCAGGAGTATACAAACATCATCTGAAATCTTGGCCCACAGCATAGACCCTGGCATCACTTTGTATATAACAGCTTCTCCCAAATTCTCACATTAAAAAATTGCTTTGTAGTATTTTTTTTTCACCATTTACTTGACAACCCACCCATTTCCAGGGACATTACTGAAGTGTATGCTTTCCTCCCACACCTTCAATTTCTAAAGCACATTACCAAGTAAAGAGCCTGTAGTAAGGTAGAAGGTATAGCAAATACAGATTCAGATGTTAGGTTGAAGTCCTGGTTGTGCCTTGAGATGTTGAGAAAATCTGTGTACTTTGTTTCCTTCATCTGCAAGGTGAAGATAAGAACAATTGCCTTATAGAAGATTTTCTAAGGTTAGAAGGAAAGACATTAAGACATATTTTGTCTTGTCTATATTATGTGCAATTAATACAAAACTGAGTTCTATTATAATTACACTTCTACAGAAGGGTGATTGGGTCTGAAACTCCAGTAACTAAAGGAAGAGAAGGTTCAAAGTTCATGTTCTGTACTAACCACATTTAACTAGATGCAGATATAAGATGAAGATATATGCTAATGACCACATTGAAGATATATGCCAGCGACCATTCCATGGGAGCTAGAATGGGACTGAGAGTACTATAGAACCAAATATCTGTGAGTATGTTATTTCATCTTCTGCATGGCAGCATTTCAATCCACAACAGCAACTACTGTCCTACCACTAATAGTAAGGAGATGAATCCTAGTGCTCGACCATATTGAGTGGAGAAATAGATCCTTGGAGGAGGAGGAGGAGGAGGAGAAAAACAAGAAGAACAAGAAGAGGGAGAAAGGAGGAGGAGGAGGAGGAGAAAAACAAGAACGAGAAGGCGGAGAAAGGAGGAGGAGGAGAAAAACAAGAAGAACAAGAAGGAGAAAGGAGGAGGAGGAGGGGGAGGGGGAGGAGGAGGAGGAAGGTGTGCCTTGGTGTCTCAGTTGAATGAGCATCTGATTCTTGAATTTGGCTCAGGTCATGATCTCAGGGTGTGATATAGAACCCCACATAGGGCTCCACATTCAACGGGGAGTCTGCTTGAGATTCTCTCTCCCTCTCCCCCTTCCCCATGTGCTCCCCCCCTCCCCCAAATAAATAAATAATTATTAAACACACACACACACACACACACACACACACACAAATGGAGAGGGGAGAGTAGGAGGATATTAGATCCCAGAAACAGTGGACTCCAGATGATGAGAACAGTAAAAATCAATCTCAGGTTCTGTGCTTATTTCTCCCTCAGCAAACAATACAATTAACAGAATGTGATGGTCTCAGTGAAGTATACCTATAATTTATCTCTAAACAAGAACAAATGTAATTAGATACTCTATGTAAAAATGCTATACAAGAAAGCAATGGCTCAAATATGGAGAAAACTAAAAAGTGGCATGATTTTGAGCAAGTGACAGAGAAGAGAAAGAAGACATGTGACCTTAACACGAAAAATTTTCCTAGAACACAGTGTTGCCATGAAAGGATCACGGGTTTCCTATGAGCCTAGCAGATTGCTGTGAATGATATTCATGCATTTCTAACAACATAAAGACCACTTACTGATTTTCAACTTTTAAGGTTGACATAGAGGCAAACACTGAAAGTTAAAGTAGAATTATAGTGTGGAAAATAAATACTGTAAACTGTGAAGTTGTAGACGTAATGATGTAGCTCAAACAGTTTAGGCATTAGGAGGAAGAGAAATGAATGAGTGTAGTGATTCTCCATTACTTATTTTTTGTAAACAGGGAATCGATTACACTGTCTAAAAGGTTAATAGACTTAAAAATAAATGTGACTAATTGATGTATGAAAGGAAAATTATAATGAAACCTGTGGGGTGGTTGGGGGAAAAAAATAGAATAGGGGAAGTGATCACAATTCCTCATCTTATAGCAGGGAGCAAACAAGAAGGTTTAAATGTGAGAGCATTAAGAAATGGAGTGAATCAGCATATTAGCAAATTGTCAGAAGAATGAAAACAGAAATTCCAAAAATTAATTACCTCTGAAGGTGGGCTAAGGATAGAGGATTTTTTATTTCTACTTATCTGTATTGGCTGAACATTTTATACAGACTTAACTTTAAAAAAATTGTTTATCCATTTGCAGATTTGGATCATTTGAGGTGAATGTATTTTTATCTTCTTTTTCTCTCCCCTTACTGAAATATTTTCCTAATTATCCAATGGTCTCAACAGACTGTTTTTACTTTGTTTTGTCTTGTTTTGTTTCACTTTAACCATCCTGCATAGGTTTATCGACCTTTACCTGGACTTGAACTGTATCAACTGATGCTCCTTGCCCCTGCTGAGGGAGCTGCTGTTTTCCAATTTTGCACAGAAAACATTCTAGGGCATGTGGCATTGGAAAGTATTTGCAAACCTAGCAGAATCCCTCTGAATTCTGCTGGGATTCAGGAAGATACTCCAGAGCAAAGGACACCTTTGTGTTTTTTTATCAGAAATAAGAGAACAAAGGCTAACAATCACTGGATAGTAGAAAACAAAATTCTCCACCAGAGTAAATAAAAATGTAACAGCAACAATTAACTAAATAAGAACAACATCAACTACAATTATAGCTATCATGTATTGAACCCTTGCACTTTGTTAGGTAAAGGAATAGATTTTTTTCATATGATGCACCACATACACACTCACCTTTAAGTTGCAAAAACTCTGTGAAAAATATTTTGATATTTGAATTAAAAAAAAAAACTGAAACTCATAAAGATCATGTAACTTTCTCAAGAGCACAAAGCTAATAAATTCCAGATCTGCCAGTCTCTTAAAAGCATTTAGTAGGATTGAAAAGACACGGGGCATCTGGTCTGGGGTATAGAGAAATACTAGCATCACCCACTCAAATGCTTGGCAAAAACCTGGGACCCTGACTTATTTCACTCTGTTCTTTATACTCTACATTTCATCAGAAAGTCCTCTGAATTTCACTTCCAACATAGAGATGAAACACCGCTCCTTCTCACACCAACACTGCAATGCCTTATAGTAGCTGCCATTGTTTCTGTCTCTGGCTGCAATGACACCTCCCTGTTCCCCTGCTTTCATGCCTGCCTTCCTTCCCACCCATTCTTTTAGAACATCCAGAATAAATTTTTAATTGTGCAAATCAGATCGAATCACCTCTCTACTTAAAATGGCTCAAGCTTTCTTTCCTCACTTGGACTAAATAAAATCTTACTTTTTACCATGATTTGCAAAGCTCTACATGTTTGAGTACGTTTGCACCATCCTCCCCTTTGTTCATGAAGACACATCCACTCTGGCTTTTGCATATTACCTTAAAAGGGTTAGATTTCTCTCCCTTGGGTTTTTGTAGTTGTGAATTTCTGTGTGGAAGGGAAGCAGCAGACAAAGGCAACCACACTGTGGAAATCCAACATCATGGAGAATGTTGGTTGACCTGTACTTAACTCTGAAAAGCTAATTTTGAACTTGAAACAGGCACTGAATTCTCATCCTGGTCTGCTTTCCAGTAAGCAGCGCTCAGTGGAGGATACATTTTTTGTATACATATTCCCATTTTCTCTACTCCCTAGCCCCTGGCAACTAATAAGTATATTTCCCTAAATACAAGCAGAAGATTAATTTGCCCAAGATTTAGATACTCTCAAATTTAAAAATTGGTACTTAAGCTTTAACTTCAATTGTTCTCACACAGAATTTCAATTTATAAAATATTTGTCATGGAGCTTCTGGTCACTGTCTCCTTCTGTCGACCTATCTCCCAGATACTCTCCTAATTGATTTATGATGTTCCCCTGAAGATTTTTCACTGATGAGGGTCTGAAGTGGTTACACTAACACCTTGGGCCTCCATGACCTGTTTCTCAGCCTTTTCTCCAGGGAACACCAGGCCTTCAGATTAAGTCTCCTTTCCTGAATGTCATCTTTACCAGACAAAGGTCATGATCATTCTAGCATCTAACTTTGTACGAAGCTCTTCCTTTCTTTATATGTTCTATAACTTCTGTCATTTCTTCTACCTCTCTGTACTCAAATTGTGGTCTTTGTTACAATGTTCCATCTAAAAACCATAGAATCAGGAAGAGCAGGTTTGGCTCTATGCATTTTAATATGTTCTTCAAGGAATAAGCGCACTGGTATTTTAGAACCAACCACTATAGTGATATATTCAAAAGAAAGTTGAGTCCAGTAAATATGAAATTAAATGACTTATAAATTAAAAATAAGTGAGTAAATTTTTTCCAACTCAATATGGTTTTAAAATACATTTGTCATAATTTGATTAATTCAATTTCTATGTAAGAAAGCAGACTTCATTGAGGAAAACAAATCAGTGTAGTAAAGGTCAAGTGAAGTACCTATTCCTCCAAACCCTGGGAATTAAAAATAAAAAAATAATAAAAATAGACAAAAAGATAATTTTAATAAGAATTTAAAAATTTTAACTTATTATTTTAATTTTTACTCATGATTTTGAACTTCCCTATGATTATTGGCATGTTATTGTGTTTTAATTTTTTTAGAATAGTATTTTTCATTTTCTTGTCTTTATTTTCTACTTCTAAAATTACAAGAGCTTTTTTACATATTCAGATACTGTTTGGTTTTCATTGTACTATTTACCTGGGTTTTATTTGTCCACTTGAATTTATTTAGGTTGTTTGTGAATACTCAACACTTTTAAACATTATAGAGTCTTGTTTACCAATACATTGCTTAATGTCATCACTTTTAATAGCTTGTTAGGAAATTGTTAGTGAATAACTTAACAGGTAGCTCTGATTTTCTCTCTCCCAAGTACATCCTCATCCTTGTGTGTTACAAGTGTTCATGTGTACAATTCCTTATATTATTATCTGTAGCCATCTCAATAAGTATATTTATTTTTTAATTATTTTTAAGTCCAATATAACTAAATATAGTGCTGTATCACTTTGAGGTGTACAATATAGTGATTTAACAATTCTGTACATTACTCAGTATACAGAAATACATTTCATTTCTAACAAAATAATAAAGTAGCAGAAAGAGAAATTAAGAAAATAATTCTATTTATAATTGCACCACTACTAATAAAATAACTAGGGATAAATTTATCCAAGGAAAGACCTGTATTTCAAAAACTATAAAATATTGATGAAAGAAATTAAAGATGATATAAAGCAACAGAAAGATAGTCCTTGCTCATGGACTGTGAGAACAAATATTGTTTTAATGTCCATACTACCTGGAGCAATCTACAGATTTAATGCATTCTTATCAAAATACCAATGGTATTTTTCACAAAATTAGAACAAATAATCCTAAAATTTATATGGAATCACAAAAGATCCTGAATAACCAAGGCATCCTTCAAAAAAAACAAACAAAACAAAACAAAACAAAAAAAACTTAGAGGAATCACAATTTCAGACTTCAAGTTATACTACAAAGCTGTGGTAATCAAAATTTTATGGTACTAACACAAAAAATAGACATATAGATCAGTAGAACAGAATAGAAAGCTCACAAATAAGCCCATTACTATATGGTCAATTAATCTACCACAAAGAAGGCAAGAATATGCAATTGGAAAAAGACAGTATCCTCAAAAAATGGTGTGGGCAAAACTGGACAGCTACATGCAAAAAAAAAAAAAAAAAAAAGAAAGAAAGAAAGAAAGAAAGAAAGAAAGAAACTAGAGCACTATCTTATACCATACACAAAAATAAACTCAGAATGGATTAAAGACATAAATTTGAGATGTAACCATGAAATTCCCAGAAGAAAACATAGGCAGTAATCTCTTTGATATCAGCCATAGAAAGATTTTTCTGGATATGTCTCCTTTGCCAAGGGAAACAAAAATAAAAATAAACTAGTGGGGCTACACCAAAATAAAAACCTTTTGCACAGAAAAGGAAACCGTCAACAAAACAAAAAGAAAACTCATCTAAAGGGAGAATATATTTGCAAATGACATCTGATAAAGGGTTGATAATCAAAATACATAAAGAACCTATACAACTCAACATTAAAAAAAAAGAGAGAGAGAGAGAGAAAGCCACAAATAAACCAATTAAAGTAGGCAGAAGATATGAACAGATAATTTACCAAAGAAGACATACAGTTGGTCAACAGACACATTGAAAGATGCTGAGCATCATTAATCATCAGGGAAATACAAATGCAAATCAAAGCCAATAAATATATCTTTACCCTTATTCTTACTTATAAGGTGATTTCTTTCAGTTATCCTGATAAAAGCTTCCTTTTCACAACCTCTGAATTTCATTTCCTCATGCACTTCTCTATAGAAGATGGATCTCCAGTATGTAGGGATGTATGGATATTGGCCTTCTTGTTTTTGCTTTGTTCTTTGAGCCCATTTGTATTAGTTGCCAGGGCTTTTATAACAAAGTAGTTTAAGCAACATAAATCTATCTTCTCATAGTTCTGGAGACTAGAATTCTGAGATCAAGGTGTCAGCATGGTTGATTTTTTTCTGAGGGCTATAGATGACCATCTTCCTGTGTCTTCACATGGTTTTTACTCTGCATGCATCTTGTCCAAATTTCCTCTTCTCATAAGGATACCAGTCATGTTGGATCAGGGCTAACCCTAATGACATCGTTTTAACCTAATTTAACCATGTATCCACATACATTTACATTCCGAGGTACTGGGGGTTAAGCTTCATATGGATTTGTGTATGGATTTGATTGAGGGAGGAATCAGCCCATAACATTCCCATACCTTTCATTAACAATTATGCAGTGATTGGTTTGTCACTTCTCTATTTTCCCCCCAATTTCTGTACATTTTTGTTCCATTGCCTTACTATAATAATGACCTGGAAAAATTCTAACTCTGTATGAATTCAGCTTTGCACCTTTGGCTGGATTGCATCCAGGTGATTTGGTGATCTTGATAATCAAATTTTGACAAGAACTTAGGACAATGATGAATTATCAGATTAGCATTCTTGCAGTCTTCTATAACACAAACTTGCTATGTTCTACATCTATTCTCTTTTTATACTTTTATCATAGAAGAATTACATTTTTATGTCTAAAACTAATAGCTTTGTGTTATTGATCTTAAAACCTCATATCTTTCCAATGATCTCATTCTTTTTATTCTATTTATGGATATTGATTCAACATTTCTCTGTCTAATATCTTTGGTAAGAGTAAGAGTAAGAGTATCTAGTATCTTTGGTAAGAGTAAGCTTGAAGAACTAAGTAAAGACTCCATGTTGGGCTATTATGTTTAAATAAAAAATGTTAAAAAGCATAATATGTTTAAATATTATGTTTAAATATGTTTCCAATTGGAAAAATTGAATAAACAATGTATAAATGGACCCGCAGTTAAGTACAAAGATTAAGAGTGGGGGTATAGATAAAGGGACTGATATTAAACAGATCAGGTGTCACTCAAAGAGAGTTACTGCTTAAAATTTGTGTTATTGTGTACTAGCAAGATCACATGGTAGTCAGGCATTTGTGATGAAAATGTGTCGGTTTGCTTTTGAACTCTAAAGGGCTTTGTATGATCCTTTGGGATTAAGCATATATACAATAAAGAAAAGAACCAAAGACTGAACCTTGAGGCATTCCAAGTTTTAGAGGTCAAGTTAGGAAGGGTGGACCAGCTAGACATTAGAAAGAATTGGCTTGTGAAGTAGGATAATAAAGAGAAGCCAAAGAAAACGTATCAAGGAGAAAGGGTGTGATCATTGTGTCAAATGCAATCAAAGGACTGAGTAAAATGAAGACTAAACTTCAAGTACTTATGTCTGTATATCTGTATCCATGTCTGTATCTATACCCGCACCTGGATCTATATCATCCACCTCTACATCTACCCCTCATGGCCCTTCCACCTTTGTCAGGGCAGGGGTTTTTAACTGTTACTTGTATCATTGTAGTCATTTCTTCATTACTCTCTTTTTTTACATGATCATGCTTCCTTCTATTCATTGTTTTGTTCTCTACAAGGAAGCTAAAGTGTCTTTGCTGAAGTTGAATATCAATCATTTTTTAACCTTTTTCTATTTGTCTATTACAAAATGCTATACTTACAAAATGCTTACACTTATTACAAATGCTATACTTGATAACATCATTAAAATACTCTTTTATAGTTGTCATATTCTTTTCTTTCCAGTCCCAGTGCTCCACCAGACTGTGAGGGTGATGGACAGTCACATGTCTATGAAAATCCATGCAGGAACAGAAATCCAAGCAGCAGCTACAGCCCTGCACACTGAAATAAGGCAGCATCACTCACAGATATGGTGACCCACTTTGCCTATGATCAAATACAGGGCAGAGAAGAACAGCTCTGCAGGACCCAACAAAGTTCTGCAGCATCAGACTTTGCTCAGTTTATTCTTTCTTATACCAAGTTCCTTCTCCAGCAGTCTCCCTCATTGTGAGATACTCAAATTCCCCACAAATTTCTCTCCAGATATCCACTTAAGGAAGACTGAGTTGGCTCATGTTCTGCTCTATTTCAGGTTATTATTTATTTAGTTTTTATTATGTCCTTTCCCTCTGTAATATTATAATTTATTTGTGCTTGGATAATTTCACAGTTGTATTTACTGTAATTAAAATAGTGTTTATCTGTACAATCTCTGAATCCCCATAATACCTTGGGGATCTATTATGTGTTCCCATAAATTACTGGCTATATGGCTTAGAGGACTACCAAAGTAAATTTATTTCATCATTTAATATAATAGATTTCCTTTCTTTTTCTTTGTTTTAATTTTTTTAAAAGATTTTATTTTTTGACAGAGAGACACGGAGAGAGTGGGAACAGAGGCAGGCGGAGTGGGAGAGGGAGAAGCAGGGCTTCCCACTGAGCAGGAAACCCCATGTGGGGCTCGATCCCAGGACCCTGGGATCATGACCTGAGCTGAAAGCAGATGCCTAATGACTGAGCCACCCAGGCACCCCTAGATTTCCTTTCTAATAATTGTCACTCAAGATCAAGAAAGGGAAGTACCAAATCTCTCATGGAAAAGGTTGATTATAACCTCAGCACATTATCTGGCTTAAAGCTAGTGCCAAATTAAAATTATTCTCTAAGTAATTCTGCTTAATTTTTCTTCTATTTAAACAGGAAACCAATGCATAATTTTCCCTAAAATAATGGTTTAAAATTAACTTCTCTTTTTTTTATAAAGGTAAACTAAATTTCCCAAACTCATTTAATAAACACAACATCTTTCACCAATGAATTGAAATGCCACCTTCAATTTATTAGAAATGTTAGAACCATCTGAGCTGTTTTTGGGTATTGATATATTTTATCAGTCACATTCTGGCACAATGCATTTCTGATTTCTTGAGCTTAACATCTGATATAACAAGTTAATCATTATCTTCTTTTTTATAAAAATACACGAATCACATAAGTTTCTTCACATTTTTAGTTTGGATATGGTAAGTTACCAGAATATATATCTGTGTTATGAAAGTTAATAAGATAAATTTTCCTCTTTGTGCCTTATATGTAGGGAAGGTGTTGGTGTGTTTCTGTTAATAACTAGGTATCTTTTCTAAAATCCTTCATTTTAAAATATTTTAATTTCACTAGTTTAACTTAATTTTTAAAAATTAATTTAAAATATATAAATTTTACTTAAAATATTTATTTTTATATATTTCATGAAAAAATATAAGACTGTAATATAACAATGTTACATATGTTTACATATATTTCCTCTGTTTTTTGAATGACTATCTTGAGCCTTCAACTCAATATTTTGTGGAATTTTTTATTTTCCTTTTCTTCTTCATTTTTTTAAATTTTATTTTTTTATTAACATATAATGTATTATTTTCTTCAGGGGTACAGGTCTGTGAATCATCAGTCTTACACATTTCAGAGCACTCACCATAGCACATACCCTCCCCAATGTCTGTAACCTAATCACTCTATCCCTCCCCCCAACCCCCAGCAACCCTCAGTTTGTTTCTTTAATTTTGTTATTTGTTGGTTTATATAATTGGCTGCTCCCATGTTAGAGGCATAGATATTTAAAATTGTTAGATCTTCTTGTTGGACAGACCCTTTAAATATGATATAGTGTCTTCTTCATTTCTTATTATAGTCTTTGGCTTAAAATCTAATTTATCTAATATCAGGATTGCCACCCAAGCTTTCTTTTGATGTCCATTAGCATGGTAAATGGTTTTTCACCCCCTCACTTTAAGTCTGGAGGTGTGTTTGGGTGTAAAATGAGTCTCTTGCAGACAGTTTATCAATGGGTCTTGTATTTTTGTTTGTTTGATACCCTGTGTCTTTTGACTGGGGCATTTAGCCCATTTACATTCAGAGTAACTATTGAAAGATGAATTTAGTGCCATTGTATTGCCTGTAAGGGGACTGTTACTGTATATTGTCTCTGTTCCTTTCTCGTCTGCTACTTTTAGGCTCTGTCTTTGCTTAGAGGACCCCTTTCAATATTTCCTATAGGGCTATTTTGGTATTTGAAAATTCTTTTAGTTGTTTGTCTTGGAAGCTTTTTATCTGTCCTTCTATTTTCAATGACAGCCTAGCTGGATATAGTATTCTTGGCTACATATTTTTTCTTGTTTAGTGCTGTGAATGTATCATGCCAGTCCTTTCTGGCCTGCCAGGTCTCTGTGGATAGGTCCGCTGCCTATCTAATATTTCTACTGTTGTATGTTACAGACCTCTTGTCCAGAGCTGTTTTCAGGATTTTCTCTTTGTCACTGAGACTTGTAAGTTTTACTGTTAGATGACAGCATGTTGACCTATTTTTATTGATTTTGAGGGGGTTTCTCTGTGCTTCCTGGATTTTGATTCTTGTTCCCTTTGCCAAATTAGGGAAATTCTCTGCTATGTTTTGCTCGAATATACCTTCTGCCCCCCTCTTCTCCTTCTTCTGGGATCTCAATTATTCTAATATTGTTTCATCTTCTACTATCACTTATCTCTCAAATTCTCCCCATGTGGCCCAGTGGTTGTTTATCTCTCTTTTTCTCAGCTTCTTTACTCTCCATCATTTGGTCTTCTATATCACTAACTCTTGCTTCTGCCTCATTTATCCTAGCAATAAGAGCCTCCATTTTTTATTGCACCTCATTAATAGCTTTTTTTTTTTTTTAAATTTCAACTTGGTTAGATTTTATTTCTCCAGAAAAGGATTTTATTTCTCTGGAAGGGGATTCTCTAGTATCTTCCATACTTTTTTCAAACCCAGCTAGCACCTTGATAGTCGTCACTCTGAACTTTAGATCTGACATATTACTAATGTCTGTATTGATTAGGTTCCTAGCTTTCAGTTCTGCCTCTTGTTTTGTTTTGTTTTGTTTTGTTTTGTTTTTTAGGTGAGTTTTTCCACCTTGTCATTTTATCCAGATATGGATAGATGAATTAGAGAACAAAATACTAAAAAGGTAGCAATAGCCCCAGAAAAATATACACTAAACAAGTCAGAAGAGACCTGAAACTGGGGTGAGAAGGGGGGAAAAAGAAAAAAAAATATATATTAGACTGATGAATAGAACAAGCCACACCTGATTTTGGGTCTATTTTGGTCTCTTAGAAGAAACTGTGTCCCAAAATTTTAAAGAAAGAAAAATTTATATATATACAAAAATAAGGGTAAACATGATGAAGGATGTAAACATGATGGAATATGACTGTAAAGTTGAAAATTTAAAAAGAGTCTAAAAAAGGGATTGATAAGAAGTTGGTTGAAAAAAAGAAAAAAAAAGAGGAAAGAATGCGATTAGTCTGGATACTAGAAAAAAGCTATGCACTAGATTTAGGGTATATTTTAGTCTGTTAGAAGAAACTGTATCCCAAAATTTTAAAGAAAGAAAAACCGATGTGTATACAAAAAATAAGGCTAAATACAATGAAGGGATGGGATATGACTATAGCAATGAAAATTTAAAAAGATTTTTAAAGAGGTGTTGATAAGATAAAATAGTTGAAAAAAACATTGAAACAAGAAAGAGGAAAAATTAAACAAATAGAATAAGAAAAAATAAAATTTAAAAAATTAACTTTGGGGGCACCTGGGTGGCTCAGTGGGTTAAAGCCTCTGCCTTCGGCTTGGGTCATGATCCCAGGGTCCTGGGATCGAGCCCCACATCGGGCTCTCTGCTAGGCAGGGAGCCTGCTTCCCTTCCTCTCTCTCTGCCTACTTGTGATCTCTCTCTCTGTCAAATAAATAAACAAAATCTAAAAAAAAAAAATTAACTTTGAAAGATTAAAGAATCATGGAGGAAAAGCCATGAATTGTATGTGCCCATAGCTCTGAAGTTTTGCAGTTCTCCTTTATCAGTAAACTTGGTCTTGGCTGGATGTTCTTGTTGATCTTCTGGGGGAGGGGCCTGTTGCAGCAATTCTCAAGTGTCTTTGAATAAGGCAGAATTGCACCACCTTGCCAGGGTCCAGGCTAAGTAATCTGCTCTGTTTTGCTCTCAGGAGGTTTTGTTCCCTGAATGCTTTCCATACAGCTTTGGGGGCAGGAATGAAGATGGCAGCCTCCCAATCTCTGTCCCCATATGAGCCAAGAGCTTGGGGCCCCACTCCTCAGTGCCCCCTCAGAGAAAAGCAGTCAATCACTCCTGTGTCTCTGGTCTCTAGACATGCTCTGAGCCCACCCAGCCTGTGATCAAGCATTTCTATCTCTGCTGCATGGCCTCTTTGGAGTCTCCAAACCCAGCAGATTCCTGTAGTGCACTCCTGTGCCACTCCCTCCCAGGGAAGGAAGGTGATTCTCCCTGAATCTGCCTCTTGTGGGGTCCCTGCTTGAAGAGCAGTGGTCTGACTGTGCTTTGGATCATGGTTTAAGGTAACCCTGAGTTGAGTGTCCCTCCTTGGCTCTGTCTCTGCAGCCGGTTTCCCTGCTCTGACACCTGGGAGCTCGGCCACTTTCAGGAACCACAGGCCTTTTTGTGACCCTATGGGTCCTGAGACCACACTGTCTCAGCGAGGGCTCCACCCCCAGCTTAGCCTCTGGAGCAACATCCCTCAGTGGAGCAAACTTCTACAAGTTCCAATTTTGTGCTTTGCTGCTCTACCACCTGCCGGGAACAGGCCCCTCCCCTTGTGGTTTCTCTTCCTGTATATCCCCACAGATTGACTTCACACATTCTACCTTCCAGAAAGTGGCCACTTTTCTGTTACTAGGATTGCTGCTCTTCTTCTCTTCTAGCTCCTGTTGAGTTTGTAGGTGTTCAGAATGGTTTGATAACTATCTAGCTGAACTCCTGGGACCTGATGATATTTAGGTCTCCTACTTCTCCACCATCTTGCTCCTCCACTCCTTTTTTTCTTCTTTTAATATTTATACTTCTAATATACTTTTCTTCAGTGAAAGTGGGAAATCTTGTCCTTTTTTCTGAATGTAGGGGAGATTATTTTTTTTTACATTTTAATGATTACATATGATAATGGGGAATATTTTTGAAACACATAAAAGAAATATTTGCTTCCTATTATAATACATATATATGTGTATGTGTATGTGTGTAATTTAATTGTATAAAATTTTTTTTTTACATTTGTTGGAATGACATTTTCTTTGTTATATGTTTGGATAATTATATTAATCAATTTTTTTAATGTTTGTCTATCAAAGTATTCTTAAAATACCTCCTGTATAATCATAGAAAATATTTTTATTCCACTTACCACTTTTTTTTATTTCTTCATGTATATTTAGAATGCATTCTTCTTTTTTATTTGAACCAACATTCATTTCATACTCTTAAACTTTCTCAAAGAATTCCTTCTAAACTATTGTCACACAGATTTTTTATGATTCCTATTAATCAACAGAACAAATCATTCAAACATTCCTTAGAGAATTAATCCATGAATTCACTGCAGTTTTGCTCTTTTAAAAGGCTCATTTGAGATAATAGAATGAAAACCATATCCAAAGTAGATTTATTACTTATCTCTGTTGATCCTTTATATTCACTCCTTGTATTACTTGATTATTAGAAATCAGCGGACATTAACCATATTCTCTTGGTTTCTTGAAGACTGGCATTCTGTCACTATTTCGGTATAAGATATATCCAACTGACATATATCATTATTGATATAAAAAATAAGTTTAGGGGTGCCTGGGTGGCTCAGTTTGTTAAGCTTCTGTCTTCAGCTCAGGTCATAATCACATGGTGCTGGGATCAAGACCTGTGTCATGTTCTTTGATCAGCAGGGATTCTGCTACTCCCTTCCCTCTGCCTGCCTCTCCCCCTGCTTATGCTTGCTATCTCTCTCTCTGTGTCACATAAATAAATAAGATCTTTTAAAAATATATAAAATTAACTTTAAAATAAGAAACAGCCTTTTGGAGAATAAATATGAATCTTCTGAACAGTGTAACTGAAAACATTTTGCATTTTATTGAAAAAAATGTTTTTATTGGACTTACTGTAATGAAATACTTTTATTCTCAAGATAGGCTTGAAATTTCTTAAGGTTAAATTGATATTCTTTATCAGATACTCAGGATCTGTATTCAATGTCAAGTTCAATCACCAATTTCTTCCAAGTGGTTGCAGATATCTATTTTACAACTTATTCTGTTTTATATTTAATTAATTATGTAATCTGTTTCAACTCACTTTTGAAAATTAATGAGAATATCCCCAGGGCATGGATTAGTAATGTAGTTAGATTACTACCCACTAACTGAATTCCCAATACTCAAAAAACAATCATCACGTACATAAGATGTATGTTATTATTATTTATTAATTATTATTATTATTATTATTAAGAACTACCTTGGACCTCATAATATTTGATATATTATGGGAGACTTTGTAAGTAAACTGAGATTTATGTCTTGCCTTCAAGGAGCTTCAAATAATAATATGATAAATGTAATTAGATGTCAAGTTACATGACATAACCTCTAAGTGCTGAAATATTTTGAAGGAAGGAGAGATGACTAAGATCTTGTCAGGAAACTTCCACAAAGCAAGGAAGAATTTAGTTTAGCCCTGAGGAAAATAAAATAGAATTCAGATAGGTAAAAGATATTCTTAGTACATAAAACCGCATAAGGAAAACAAAGTCTATGTGCTGTTTGACAGTGTGGACATGAAGGTTGGTATTTATATCTGAGTGGATCTCTAGCGACGTGAAGAATTGGGCTTTCCTCCTAAGGCTGCCTTTGACAGACCATACTCTATTTTATTCTGGTTCGAATAATGAGCTTGTGGTTTGTTTGGGTGTTTTGTTTTTAAGGTTATTGTATGTCAAAGATCTTCATATGCTGCAGAATTCAAAGTTCAAACTAACTTTGGTTTTAGTTCCACCTCTAAAAAAACCAAAACAAAACAACTTGGGGTTAATTCTAATAGGACTACATCCTTTAGGTAATAAATAACGGTTTTTCCTACTGCCCAACTTTAGCATTCAACAAAAAAATAAGTTTCATACATTGTTTCTATGAGAGTCCATACTGGGTATAAGGTCAAGGGAAGCTCTAGAAATTTAACCTAGAAAAGAGCTTGGTACAAAGAAGTCGGAGGAACCAATATCAGCTGGATTTGAAATGACTCCCAGTTGAACTTCTGAGTGCATTCAGTTTTGCTTGTGATGGCACTTTCAGACTTCCATGTAATATTTGTCCTTCCCCTATTGTCCCATTCTCCGTGACAGATACCAAATAGCATAGGATCATTTGGAAGAAAGAGTAAGTCTTTTGTTTTGTAACCAAACATGAATCTGCAAATTACAGCATTTGTTTTCTGTGTTGGTTCCATAAGGGATACCCTAATGGACTCATAATAGACTGTCATTATCACATCAGCGAAAAGTAAGGTGCCTTCAGTAGGATAAACTATTATATTACAATTAAGTAAGTCCAGTGGACTCATTGGTACTTTCACAAAATTATACCCAAATGCTTGATTATGAAAATCATTGAATGGAGGACCATAATTAAAATATCTCTTTGTCTCTAGCAAGGAGAAATGCTTCAAAAAAAAGAAATATGGTTTTCATCTATAAACTTTTAATGATTCAAAAAGTATTCTTTTCTCAAGTGGGGAACAAACAATTTTGAGTGCTTACTAAGCATCAAGCATTTATAAAATTAAAAATATAAATAAAATTAGGAACAAGGTAGTTTTCATGAAGGAGAGGTTCTTTCGATGATGACAGATAAATGAACAGTTACTATTCACTCTTTGTACCTGGTTAGAAGTAGGTATAGGGTCCTGAGAGATCCCATAAACCTACAGAGGTTAGGAAGTATAGGTTAGGGAAGGCATTCTAGAAAAGGCAGTATATAAGGGCTTAGTATATGAGGATGTGCAAGGATTTAATCAGGCAAAAACACATGCAGTGATAATGTTTTCTGGTTAAGAGAGTGGACTCCAATATGTTTCAGGCAGAGGAAGTGAGCATTTCAAAATTACATGGTAAGGACATGGTGCCATAGGCTAGTAAGAAATACTCCAGGTGGTAAGTGTAGAGTGTCACTGACATCTGGGCAAAGAGGCTGTGGAATAACCAAAGAGGAGATTCTGAAAACAAGTTTCCAGGTTACAATAGGCAGTGGAGCTCACTAAAGGATTTTAAGCAGAAGAATGGCAAAATCAGATTTCTTTTTGGAAAAGCAGATTCAAAGACCCTTTCAAGTGGTATTTTTCCTCACTAATCTCCCAAAAAGTGATGATTGACTTTCCAATTACTGGATTCTCCTTGCAAGGGTGTTAGTTTCTTTCCCACTGCTTGAAAAAATCTAATGGATATTTTGGCCTAATTTTTCTTAAATATTACCATGAATTCAACTACTTTCCTTTATCTTTATGCCTTCAAACTCAGGACTCTTACTATATTTTCTGCCAGATATATGAAAATTGCAGGATTTTCAACAGAAGAGTACTTCCAAACTTGAAATAAAATACTCAGTGGACTTCCAAACCAACTATTTTCACATAATTGCCAAACTGCCTAGAACTCAAGATTAAAAGGAAAAAATCAAGCTACTTATTTCAAAATCTATGAAGAGGCACATTTAATCAGACTTCTGCAGTACCTGTGTTTTTGAAAATATGGTATTTCAGGCTCATACTTTACTGATTCAATAATTTACAAATCACCTTTCAATAAGAAAGAAAGAAACTGTATTCTTCTGCACTTGCTTGCTGTGTGTACTTCACATAAAATAGCTCAAGTTGCTTATGTAATAAGATGGCTCAGAGATTCTGTGATGCCATATGATTTTACAGAAAAAGTAAAACATCCAAAAGGATCATTCTTTTTTATCCCATTTTGCAAGCTATGCCTCTTATGTTTCTAAAATACAAAGTAGGAGTATGGTTTTCTTGGTCAAGGTTAATAATTTCTTTCCCAGGCACAGTTACTGGACAGTATGTGTTTTTTTGTTTTTGTTTTTGTTTTTTCTCTACCAAAACTTTATTCATTGGCCAGCATCTTCTGGATCCATTCTTTTCTATTCAGTTCTCTCTTCAGCTGGTTTGATTACAGCATCTACTTCAAATTACGCTTAAGAATAATTCCCCCCAACAAAGAAATGAGGATGGTCTTGTGCTGTGGGCTTCAAGCTGTTTGAGATGGGAGCTATAATGTTTTGTTTCTATTTGCTCTGTTATAGACAGAAAGCAGCCTTTAAAACTGCAACAGTTCACAAATAAAGTTTGCAGCTCCAGTCGCTAGGCTACATTATGTATTGTCTGTTCTAAACCCTTTATATATATATTAACCTGCCTGATCCTCCCAGTGACTTGTGAGAGCACTATGACCACTATCTGCAATACAGAGGTGAACATTGAATCAGTGCAAGAAACTCAGTGACTTCTCCAGTTCACACAGAGTGGAGAAACTTAGAAAGATGGCCCCATAACCTGTGTCTTTAACCACTATTCTAACACTTTGGAAAACAAACCTATTATTGCTTTCTTTCTCTCAGATATGTCATCCATATGCCATCCATCTGAAATGGTATATAATTCACATTTGCACTACCATGTGAGGGGGTAACCCTGGGGACGTGATACTGATTTTCCTGATAAGGAATCTGAGATTGTTCTAATGTTATAGGCAAGAAACCCCATATTCACAGTCAACACAGGCACAATGTTGCCTCATAGGGTTCTACATCTGTCTATCATGTACCATTCCTTGTCCTATAAGGGTGGATTATGGTGGAAGCAACAACTATAAAATAGCACTGCACATGTCAATATGCTTTTCAACAGGGCCCCTGGTAAATCCATGCCTACTGGTGGATATGCACTGACTAGGATTTAAAAGGTAAATATTAGAAATGAGTGTGGTTCTTCTACACTTCTCTACACTTTTTCCCAAAGGTAATTTATATGCAAGCTCTTTACTCAAATCTCCCGAAGAATCTTTGTTCCACATACAACAGTCCTTTCAATGTTCCCAGATTTGGGAAATGAGACTATTTTTCCCTTCCATTGTCTGAAACAAATTCATTCTTTCAATGCTTGTTCCTTGAATCCTTGATCCCTTTGTGCCTGGTACATTTCTAGCTGCTGGGGGAAGGGTGGAACAACAATGAAAACAATTAGACAAAAATTCTTTCCCTGACTTCTCTAAACAATAAGGAGGTGATGACAATAAACAAATAAGTAAGACACATAATAGACCACTTAGTGATAAGTGCTAAAGAGAAAAATAAAAATAAAAGAAAGAGAATGAGAATAGAGAACGATGGAGGGTGCCATTTTATGTACGTTGATCAGTGTATATACCATTGAGAAGGTGAAAACAGAGATTTTTAGGGTTAATTAGAATATCATTTCAGGTTTTGTTTTGTTTTGGTTTGGTTTTAGTCCTGGTTGCCAGTAAATGTTCTTCTGTCCATCAGCATATAGAATTTTCCCTTTTTCTTTTCTTTCTTAAATTCAGCATGTGATACCAGGTAGAAAATTGTGGTCTCATTTTTCCACAAGACAAAAAACTGCATGTATCATTTTAAACTGATTGGACCTAAGGCAAGGAGTTAACTTGGTTTGAATGTCTTTTTCTTTCCCAGAGTGATAGCACAGTGCATATATAAAATCCCTTATCTAGTTCTAGAAATTTCACAAGACATGAGTAGAATTAAATCAATTTGGCAATAGGAATTTGGTCAGACTATACACACAATGACCTAAGCATGAGATCACCATTAGTACTTTACACACACGCACACACACACATGTATAATGTAGAACTATTTATTTGCAAGAAAATGTCCTATGTACTTTCTGATGTCATGTTATCAATAACCAATTTGAATAGATAGTGCAGTTATTATCATCTTCCTTTTATATAGTTGGAGACTGAAGTCCAAATAAAGGTGACTTTTCCAAGGCCACCCATTAAGTTTTTGAGGAAATGTTTGAAAGATTTTAGACATCTCCCCAATATAAAAACTTTTTAGATTTTAGATTTTTCCAAGGTCACCCATTAAGTTTTTGAGGAAAGGTTTGAAGTATATACATGTGTGTGTGTATAAACTTTTTAGATTTTAGACTTTTCCAAGGTCACCCATTGAGTTTTTGAGGAAAGGTTTTAAAGATTTTAGACATCTCCCCAATATATAAACTCCTCTTTTAGAAGTAAATTCTTAGCTCAAATATTTAAAATCCATCTGGAAGCTCCTCATTGTGTTGTTTTTTTCTGCTCCTGTGGCCATGCCTGACCAGTAGATTTTCATAGAGGATTTGGCATTTGAAGCATTTGCATTTTTATTGTCCTGAAGATGTATTTTCCCTTACTTGCTAAAACCTCATATACTAATGCTTCACATTCAGATTAAAATCAGCAACATTTAGATTATTTTGACAATCTTCATTGTAAATGATCAATACCTATATAGGTTACAAAAATGATAATAAAGATGTCATAATTCTGTATTTGTCATATCTTAGAATCATTAAATATTGTCTAATTCATATTTACAGACAAAAAAAAATTTCCTGATTGCATCACTAGTTAAGTTTCCTTTAGCTTCATGATTCAATGCCCTGTGGTCTCCTATTAATTTCCTTTTTCTTTGGTTATTCCTGTGGAAAGGCCAAGGTGCTATGAAAATATGCCATTGAGACTGTAATCCATTTAGCTTATTTCTGTGCTCAGATACCCTTATGGGAGCAGACACTCAGCAGACTGATTATAGAGATGTTATCCATATACAGTGACTCACCAAGGTTTTCAAAAATTTAATACATTTCTTCATACCATAAGCATGTTATCTTACTGACAAACTTTTATGTTTTTTGTTACCAGGATTATTCAAGATTTTTCCTGAAAAATAGGTGTAAGTGCTTGGCATGAAAATGAAAGATGCACAGCATTGGGTAAGGGGTGTCATAGCCAAAGTGCACCAGAATAGATTGGGGTTTTAATGCTCTGCATTTTTGAGAGGGAGTGACAAGGCACTGTGGACCATTCAGGCAGGGTTCTACCCTTGGGTAATGAACACTGAATTCTCTTTTCCTTTCCTTCCTGAAATTTGTCACTGAGGTATTTTTAGCTCAACAAGAGTAAGTGACTCTGAGTGAGTGCCTCATACTCTATACTGTGGAAAATGCTATTTATTATTGATATCGCTATGCATATTCTATGGAATATAAAACACTCTAAATTCTCTACTGGTGCCTCTGGCACAATGGAGAAAAGAACTTTTTGAAAGGAAAACATTGCCTCATCTATAATAAATTAATAACAACTCAATATGTGGTTTTTAAAAGTAACTAAATGCATTCTAGCTATTTTCGCAGGGATTTTAGGCTATATGCAAATGACAGCTCTAAAAATTTCAATTTGGGGATTAGCATTTTGATGCTTTCTCTCCCTTAGGTTATGCTTGCCCTACCTAAAGTGTTTGCATTCTTTCTGAAATTTTGTATATGAACAGACAGGAAATAATTAACTCTCATTTGTCAAGTGTTTTATAATTTACAATTTGGTGTTTTGTTGTTTATATCCTTTTTCTCTTGCTCACTGTGGAAAAGTATCACAGGATGGGTTATTATCAGTCCCTGTTCCAGATGAGAAAACTGAATTTTGGAAAAGCTGTGGCTCTGGTCATGGCGTATGCTGGCTTGCCGAGAACTGAAGTCTTCATTTATGTCCCAGACCCTTGAAGGTTTTTTTTTGTTTGTTTTGTTTTGTTTTTTTCTTTTTGGCTCTAACTTTCATCTTCTTATTGCCTCCCTGCACAATCTCTCTAGATAGATATTTCATTTGGCCCATCTGTTTCTTAAACTCGCCTTCTGAAACTTTTCTGGTGCACTATTTCTGTGTCTCCTATTTACACTTAACTTCTGGAGCTCCATCCCTACCCTTCAGTCCTCAAAGTGAGTTAGACAGAAAATCAGACATAAAGCAAGAAAAGAAAAAGTAGTTCTCAGTTTCCATAAGGTCTGTTTATCCTCAAAGTTACAGAGAAAAGACGGAAATGCATTTCCTATGCCTGTGTCTGCTAAGTGAGATGGGGATCCAAAGCCTTGGTTTCTGTCACTCTTTTGGCATCTGCTAGGCATGTTACCATTTGCAAATCGTATTAACCACTCTGGTTCTCATTCTCCCGATAGCAAATGTTGATAATAATCTCTAATTTTCTGACAAAGCTATTATGAGGAGCAAATGGCCTGTGAAAGTGAGTAATTTTTTTGCTTTGTAAAGCTCTATGTAAGGATATATCAGCTACTATAATTATCATTATCATAGACCTCCTCGGTGCAATCAGTGGCAACTGCTTATTGCTAATGAAAAAAAAAAAAAAAACCAAAACAAAACACTGAAGCCACAAGGAATATTATGCTGTTTCTGTGAAGGTATGAACCTTCAACAAAAAACTCAGATGTATGAGTTTAATTTTTTTTTTAATAATTTTAGTTTAAATCTAACTCTTTTCCCTCCAGATGGGCAGAATATACAAAAATACAAAGTTTCGAGACATGCCTAAGCATTAGTGTGCTCTCCCTGGTGATTGATCTTTCTGTGTTTATACCAGTGAAGTATCTGCTGTCCCACCACACATGAGGTGGGTCTGTTGGCTGTGCTATTTCCTTGTCAGGTTTGAGGCACAGGATTCTTAAAGATGCCTAAAAATCTAAGCATCTTGGATGGAGTTTTTCTAGATCAGGTAGGAAGTTAATCCCAACTGGTTTCAACATCTCCCGGTGGGGGGTGGGGGGATGCCCAGGTCCTAGGCTAAATGCTAGTCTATTGACCTCCAAAACATCCTAGCTTTTCCCAGAGTTTAAGTTCCCTTCCTCTCCAGACTACTCAAAGACACCACCCTAAATTCTCTATCTTAGAACTCCCACATCTCTAAGTGTTCTATCCCACTGAATCAGGTTCTGTTTTTGTTTTGCAAAGGACACAGAGGAAAGAAAATAAAAAGCATCTATCTTTTTATAGTGATGGAAGAGAAAAATATAGGGGAGACAGAAATAAATTAGTATGTCAGTAATTACACATTATTATTATATAACTATTTATATCTGAATTAACGATTCAGATATAAATAGTTAAAACACAAAATGAGGCTCTCTGACTGCCATCCTGGTTTGCAGAAAGGTTTTAACCAAGAAATTGACTTGATGTTATTATAAAAGATTTTCCTCAAATTTTCTGGTAAAGAAGAGGTTAGCATCACATGCAATGATTTCAGCAGTGTGGGTGAGAAACTTCAGGATGGGAGAGAGCTAGAGAGAGAAAGAGAGAGGACGGAGGGAAACACAGAGAGAACCAGATCAGCAAACAGGGAAAACATGTTAGGGTTAGGGAAAACAGGTTCTATTTCATCTTCAGCTAAGAGAAAATTGAGGAATATTTTTCTGTGGAAAAATTTTATTTCATAATTCCAAACTTTCACTGAAATAATGAAGATAAAATGTAAGGAAAAAGTAATATGCAGCCAAGACACAGGCAATCTTAGATGTTTTAATTACAGTATTTTAAGTTCTTTTTTTTTTCTGATGGTGAAAATGATAGGGAACTATTGTAGAAAATATGGGAACTTAAATAAAATCATCATTACTCATAATCTATTGCACAAACATGCATATGTAGCAAAAAATGACTTTCACCACTTAACTTTAAAATTATTTGAATTTGTTCAGGCCTTAAAAATTATTTGAATTTGTTCAGGTCTTGAAAATTATTTGAACAGGTCATTTTAATGGTTATTAACATTCCCTTCTATAAACATATCATAAACTGTTTAATTACTCTCTTTTCACTGGAGCTTTAAGTTGTTTTCATTTCTTTGATATTACAAATTATACTGAATTAAAAATCCATGTACATAAATTTTGTCCTCATTTTAATCATTCCATTGTAACAATTCCAGGAAACTAAATTATTTAATCAAAGAAATAAATATATTTATTACTCTACATGGTGATAATTTTTTTATTATTGATGAACTTTAAAACTAATTTTAATCATTTCTTCCCGATTGTAAAAAAAAAACAAAACTTGTTTCATTAATTTATTTAATGATAGAAAGCCACTTTATCTTCCAAATGTAATCTCTATGAGAGCATGGAGACCTCTGGAATTATCCATTCCATGTCTTACATTTGCTCAGGGTATTCTTCTTTCCTGGTTTTTACGAGTAAAATGGATAAGCAGATATCAGGATGACATTCCCTTGACTTGGAATAAAATTCAGTGTTCTCTCACTTGCTGCTAAGGTACCATGAGTGGAGACAGTATTGTCCCCCAATCCTGAGTCATATCCCTCTTGGAAATGTGAGTTCCAGTAATAGACCAGTTCGCTTTCTGACACACACCAAAGCTCACAGTAGGTTGAAGCCTGGCTGATGTCTACTGAAATCCAGTACCTGAAAATGAAAAACTTAAAGCCTACATACCTCAACTCCAGCATCAAGGTTTTCCCCAAATGGTGCAGGTACTGAAAATCAGCCTGTTAATTCAAATGTGAGGAATTCTTAACAATATCTCATGTCCAATCTCATCTCGTTGGGGACCCACAGAGAGCCACTTGAGACTACCCAGTGCTTTTTCTACCATACAGTAAGTTGCAGTCTCTGAAGGGTGTTGTAGTTAAGGACACAGGGCCCCCTGGTAGCCAGAAGTTTAGTTTATGTGTTTTCTCAGTATCCCTAGTCCAAGCCCCTCATTTTGGGTACCTTACCAACCCCACCCCCCACCATCTCTCTCTCACTGGACCCCAGATTAGGACTATTGATCCTTCTTGAGCCAGTGACCCTATGGCTAAGCTTGCCTGGTGAATCAGATTCTATATCCACCAAAGGGGTTTCAGACCATTTAGAGCTTTAAAATGCTGGTCTAAAATGCAGAGTCATAGTCTCCTGGACTCTGTAAAATAGGAAAATTTTATGAGTTTTTTTTTCTTTTCTATTTTTTTACATAATCATTGATCCATAACTCAATCACCTATTCCCAGTAATTTCACTAATGGTGACAATCTTTATGCAGGATTTCTTCGTTTCATTCTTTATATGTTTTAGGAGTTTTTCGATTTTCTTTCTGACTTTTTTTTACCTGGTTCATTTTTTTTTTTTTCCTGTATGGTTTCATAGTTTTGTCTTTATAGCTTTGTTACTTTGTAGAATTTTCAATTAATCTTTTACTTCCTGGGATTCCTTTTTATTAAAAATAATATTTTAACACAAAATATTTACCTATTTTTCATCCATGTTTAAACTGGTATAAATCACATATTTTTTAACTTTTCTTTTTTCTTTTCTTTTATGTATTTATTTGACACAGAGAGAGACAGAGTGTGTGTGTGTGTGTGTGTGTGTGTGTGTGTGTGTGTGTGCGCGCGCAAGCAGTGGGAGCAGCTGGCAGAGGGAGAAGCAGGCTCCCTGCTGAGCAGGGAGACCAATGGAGGGCTCTCAAGCAAGCAGCAGGACCCTGAAATCATGACCTGAGCCAAAGGCAGACACTTAACCAACTGAGTCATCCTGGTGCCCCTTCTTTTTATTAATGTGAAATGCATCTACTAAAGATTATCCATCTTAAAGTATATACTTGAGTGATATTTAATATGCTTACAATCTCATGCCACTGTCACTCTATCTGGTTTTAAGTTATTTTCACCCTCAAAGAAAACCCTGTACACATTTAGCATTCTTCACATGTTCATCATACAATCTTACATTGCTGGTATTTTTCACTTCACATAATGTTCTTGGGGTTCATCCTCATTGTACTCATCACTACTCATGAGTACTCATACACATCCTCATTGTACCTCATCACTACTTCTTTCCTATTTATGGTTGATTGATATTCCATTCATGAATACACCACAGTTGACTTATCCATCCATTCATCCATTAATGAACGTTTGGGTGGTTTCCACCTTTTGGCTATTTTGAATAGTGCTCCTACATACATTTAGGTACACATGTTAGTTTGAGTATCTCTTTTCAGTTCTTTTGGGAATATACCTAAGTGTGGAATTGCTGGATCATTTGGTTATTCTAATTTTAAGGAATTGACAAACTTCTTTTCAGAGCAGCTGAACAATTTTACATTCCCATTAGCAACGCCTGAGGTCTCTAATTTCCCCACACAGGCATGAACACTTGATATTTTCTGGTTTTCTTATTATCACCATTCTAGTGAGTATGAAGTATCTCATTATGATTTTGGTTTGTGTTTCCCTAATGACCAATGACATTAAGTATCTTTTCTGGTGCTTGCTGACCATTTATATATCTTTTTAAAAGAAATGTCTATTTAAGCCCTTTGTCCATTTTTTTTTTTTAATTTGAGTTGTCTGTCTTTTTGTTGTTGGGTTAAGTGTTCCTTGAATAGTGAAGATACTGGTAACTTATCATATACATGATTTGCAAGTATCTCTTATATTCTGTAGGTTGTCTTTTCACTTTCTTGGTAATATCCTTTGATACACAATGTTTTCAATTTTGATATAGTCCAATTTATCTATTTTTTGTTGTTGTTACTCTATATATACTTTTTGTACTACAATTTTCTTGGTTTCCTGATACCACATTGCCATATTTCACAACAGCCTGAGAGGTCTTGTGTGGTTTCACTTTTGAAAGAGATTTGTTTTTTTTTTTTTTTTCGTCTCTTTAAACATAGCGCACATATTTCTTTTCATTGTTTTCCTATTCATCTTTCTCACCTATGCTCTTCTTCTCTTTTTATTTTAAACATTATCCTCTTTTTATGTTTACCTAACCAAGGTTCATGTGTTTTTTTTTTTTTCATTTTTAACAGTTTGAAAGAATTACCTTAATCATAGTATTTTGGAGTTCTGTATTACAGAATAATTCGTGGTAGAAAACTAGACCTACCCAAGTTTAAAGAATGTCCTGAACTTAATTTCTCTAGCCCAAGACAGTTTTTTCTTCTCTCCTTCATGACTCGAGGTGACTTTCTTGAGTACTGAATGAAGGAGATAGGGAAGTGAGGAAAAAGGGAAAAAGAAAGAGAGTTAAATAGCTCAGTTCTAATAATGTGGTATCCAAAAGACTTTGACCAATATATCTGAAAGCACTGAATTTATGACAATGTCCTTTGAATCTAAATTTAATTTTTAAAATGCAGCTGATTAGCTTAGAAGGACAGAGGCAGTGTGGGACTAGAGTAGCATGGAATGGACTTTTAAGCTAGAAGTGCCTTTGAAACCTGGAACTGTTCTTTGGAGCAGTGTGCCCCGCCACATATGCATAAACGCTTTCTTAACCTTTCCAGCCCTCAGTTCTCTCAGTCATGTTTTTTGTTTTTCCCTCAGCTGTGGCATTTTATAAGGACAGAATGAAATAATAATTGTGAAGCTCTGCATGTGGTAAATACTCAACAAATGTTAATTCCATTTTATTATTTTATGATTCTTACTGCAAAGGGAAAGATCAGTTGTATAATGTGATAATCATATCATTGTTGAGGTCAGACATATTTATATTAGGTTTCTCTAGGATTCAGACATAAAACTTCCAAATGCAGAATATTTAACTCACTGAATACCACAGCAAATCACAGGATAACCTATAAAAATAGTCATTTCCAATGGCGTAACATAATAAATTTCCCTCATCATTTCAAGCAAATCAAAGCTGTTTTCTCTGTACTTCCCCTTCATTTTTGGGTGAAAAAACCTGAAAGCTTTTCTGTACTTTAAAAGAAAATAAAATACTCAGGGCTCCTGCCTGGCTCAGTCAGTAGAGCATGAGACTCTTGATCTCAGGGTTGTAAGTTTGAGCCCCATGTTGGGTATAAAGATGGCTTAAAAATAAAATCTAAAAAAAAAGAAAAGAAAACGCTCTTTGAACTCACTTTAAGATATATGAGACAAGGAAAGCAAGCACAGAGAGGCAAGAGATATCATTGTAGGGAATTAAAGGTGGCTGATTCATAAAATATTAAAACAGGGCTCAATCAGAAGTTAGATATGTAAGTTGGCTTAATTAGAAATACATATTATTATTATTTGACTTTAAAGTATAAAATGAAAAATTAAAGCAATCTTATAGGATATGTAATCAGTGAGGAATAATATGTTGTAAAATGAGTCTGATGTTGTAATTGGTGTATGCAATTAAAATTAATTAATTTTAGGTAGCATACATACATGCAAATATGAAATCAACAAATTTTAAATATTAAACTCATAATTATAGTGACACTGGTATGTTGCTATGAAGAAGTAAGAGCATCCTCTATGGCATTCAGTCACACTCAGCTATAATATGCTGTTTCTGACCAAATCAGGGAGATTTTCTGTCTACAAGATGTTCCAGCAATTGTGATTATGTGAAATGTAACTGTTCCTGATTTTTTAAATTAAAATTCACAGTGATGTTTTGCCTGTGCCAAATTTTTTTCCTATCGCATCTTAAATGAAAAAGGGACTTAATTTTAATTAACACATCATTGAAGGTACTCTAATATCAATGTTTGCTAAGCCCTATATAAGATTCATTAACAACCATTTTGTGATGAAAGTACCCAGGAGGCAGATATAAAGTTAGGAGGATATTTTTTAGTGATTTCACTAATGACTTTGCAAAATACTAAAGACAAGAGTATAATACTTCAAGAGTCCATAGCTGGATAGGAATAAAGTCGTTCTAAGAGGTAAGAAAAGATAGAGGAAGAGAAATGAAGAGAATAAGAGAGTATCTATCATCTATCTCTCTATCCCTCTTTTTCCATATATACGTATATATATATGGAAAATACATATATATATATACATATTCCATATATATATATGGGTACATATTTCTCTGTCATACAGAGAAATAGAGAGAGAAAGCATTATCTGATCTAATGTTAATATTGATAGACTCCAATGAAGTTGTCAAATAAACCAAACACCAGAGTGGAACAAAACAATGAAAATCAGAATGAAATTTGGACCTATTATTTAAAATTGATTGTATATTATGTAAAAGAAAAATAATTAATATATCCTTGGCCTTTAAAACATGTGGCTTCTTCCATGCATTATCCCTAGCCAACAGCAGTCCATAAAGCAATCTGAAATTTGTTAGGTCATTTATGTACACCTGTCTTTTGGTGCTATTGTCTACCTCTATCATCTACTACCTCTCTGCTTCTGAAATATTCTATTTTTTGCTAGACTCCATCTTCTTGGCTCTATTCAAGTTAAGTTTTGCCTCTGGTTCACTGGTAAAACTTGGTCCATGCAGCTAATGCCCTTCAATTTTCCCTGTGAATTATTTAGTGTTGAGCAGAAGCTTCTCTTCAAAGGTGAACTCGTGACATATGTTATCAACTCTAGCAACATCTTCCTCACTGCACCCTATCTGAAAGATACCAGAAGGCGGAGATGGACAAAATGAAGGAGGAGAAAACAAGCAAGAGAAGGAGCTCAAGGAGAGACAGCAAGATTGGTGGGGTCTTCAACACTTTTCTGGTCTTCAATATTATATTGATAGATACGAAGAGGCATCAGTTGAATTCTACAGCTGCTTGGCAATCAGCCTTCATGGTGACATTCAGATTCTGGTGCTTTTGACCTGTGAGCTTTTCCTAACTCCAAATAGAGAGAAAGAGGAGGAAAAGTGACTTTCTGTCATGCCCTATCCAATAACCTAATAATTCCTTAGACTAACACAATTCCCCTGCTCACATGGTGAACAGTTTGTGTTTTTAAAAATATCCACTCATTCATTCATTCATTCATTCATTCTATTTATTCATTTTTTATGAAGTAGTAGTTATGTTGAGTTTCTCTTCATGCATATTTTTAGCAGCTACCTCCTGGCTCAAACTCATTCATATTGGGTCCCTCTACATCTTATACATGGCTTTACCTCACGGATTCATGAGACTATCACAGCCTTGGTGTCTTCCTTTGCTTCAAGTAAAGAATTTTGGTTCAGAATCCCTGAGTTTCTGTAACTTACTTTCCACTTATCTAGTGAGGGGAAAAATTTGGGACACGTGGTTTTAAGAAAAATGATAACAACAATAGCAATGACTATAAACAATGGAGTAATTTCCCAGACATATTACTCAATGTCAAAGAGTAGGTATACAGCTAGTTTTCCCGTGGGATATAGTTGTCTGAAATAAATAAGGAGAGACTGTCCTCTTAAAGCTTTCTTTGTGACATTATAATATGGCTCTCCAGAGAAACAGAACCAATAGAATATGTACATATGCATGTTCATGTGCACATGTACATGTGTATATAGATAGATGATATATAGGTATAGATATGTAGATATAGAATTAAATGCAAGTAGAGATATCGATGCTGCCAAAATCTCAACAAGAATTCACTTGAGATATAGGCAAAGTTCTTCTAAAACTTAAGTGGAAAGGTAAAGGAACTAGAATAACAAAAGTTCTAAAAATAGAAGTGGGAGACAATTACTACTTGATTTCAAGACAGTATAGGGCTACAGTAATCATGACTGTGTTTGGAGGGATAGACACCTTGATCACTGGGAAAAATAAAGAATCCAAAAATAACTTCACAGAAGTATGGATAGCTTTTATTTATTTTTTCTTTTTCTTTTTTTTTTATCAGTTTCTTTGAGATATAGTGCATAACTCAACACTTCTACCCATTTGAAATGTACAGTACATTGATTTTTAGTATATTCATGGATACTTATGATTATTATCACAGTTAGTTACCCCAAAAAGAAACCTTACACTCTTTGGTTATCACCATATATATTCCATCGTTCCAAATCCCTTAACTACTATCCCTGAGTAACCACTAATCTACTTTCTGTAGATTTTTCCTATTCTAGACACTTCACCTAAATAGAATATTATATTATATGACTGGTTTCTTTCACTTAGCGTAATTGTTTTTAAATTGATTCATGCTGTAGCATGTATCAATATTTTAATTTTATGACCAAATGACATTTCACTGTATAGATATACTTTTTTTTTTTCTATTCATCATTTAATGGGCATTTGGGCTTTATAGTTAACTGACTTTTGGCAAGGTTCCCAAAACATTCAACACAGGACAAATAATCTCTTCAACAGTGATACTGAAACTATTGAATATCCATAGTCAAAAATAACAAACTTCATAACTGATATGAAAATTATTCCAAATTACAGGTTGCAATATAAAATGTAAAACTGAAGAAAACAGAAGAAGTCTTCAGGATATAGAGCTTGGTGAGATATTTTTAGACATAACACAAAAAGTATGATTATTTTAAAAAAGTAATAAATAGGATTTCACCAAAATTAAACTTTATTTCTCTGCTAGACTCTTTAAGATGAAAAAAGTAAGATACAGATTTAGAGAAAAGGTTTAGAAATCTCATATCTGACAAATAACTCCTATCTAAAGATTATAAGGAATTCTCATGAGTTATCATTAAAAAATAAACAATCCAAAAATGGGCAAAAGACATTGACATTTCACTGAATAAGATATATGGTTGGTGAAAAGTATATGAATATATGTTTAACTTTACCAGCCAATTTCTGGTTTAGATATATGCTTTCTAGTCTTTATCAACAATGACAATTAGTTATAAGCTCAATTAACAGCACATGAGCACAATCAAAATTATAGAAAATATTTCTAAAACTATTAATATTATTTGTCTCAATGAATTTTTCTAGGGAAAAACATTCAAAAGTGAAATTTCATGGTGACCACAATGAGCATATGCTAGTTCAGGTGGTCTCCAGAACTTTGCTTCTATAATGTGTGTTACCCACCAACTTGCCCTGATTCATTTTATCAAGTACAGTAGGAAATGTTAATTAACAAACTTGAAAGTCCTTAGAATGATATGATATTTACTGTCTTGTTGATTTTGGCCATTCTAACTGTTGTAAAGTGGTATCTCAATGTGGTTTTGATTTGAATTTCCCTGATGGCTATTGATGGTGGACATTTTTTCTTGTGTCTGTTAGCCATTTGTGCAGCCACTTTGGAAAACAGTGTGGAGATTCCTTAAGAAATTAAAAATAGAGCTTCCCAATGACCCTGCAATTGCACTACTGGGTATTTACCCCAAAGATACAGATGTAGTGAAAAGAAGGGCCATCTGTACCCCAATGTTTATAGCAACAATGGCCACAGTCGCCAAACTGTGGAAAGAACCAAGATCCCCTTCAACAGACGAATGGATAAAGAAGATATGGTCCATATATACAACGGAATATTATGCCTCCATCAGAAAGGATGAATACCCAACTCTTGTAGCAACATGGACGGGACTGGAAGAGATTATGCTGAGTGAAATAAGTCAAGCAGAGAAAGTCAGTTATCATATGGTTTCACTTACTTGTGGAGCATAAGGAAAAACATGGAGGACATTGGGAGTTGGAGAGGAGAAGTGAATTTGGGGAAATCAGAGGGGGAGATGAAGCATGAGAGACTATGGACTCTGAGAAACAAACCGAGGGTTTTGGAGGGGAGAGGGGTGAGGGGTTGGGTGAGCCTGGTGATGGGTATTAAGGAAGGCACATATTGCATGGAGCACTGGGTGTGGTGCATAAACAATGAATTTTGGAACACTGGAAAAAATAAAATTAAATTAGGAAAAAAAGAATGATATGATATTTAGATAAGAAAGTTAATTTCTACCTAGAAGTTTTATAAAGCCTCTAGTGTTGTATTTTTTTAAAACATTTCTATTAATCCAAAAATATTCAATGGTCAATGTCAGCTCTTTTATTTTGAAGTCAAGATAAAAAAATATGCAAATTATTTCATTAGGTTTCACTTGTAATTTCTAGAGCTCAGATGCCCCAAATTCACCAATATTCCTAGACCACCAGGGAGTGACATTCTTCACTTTTGTGAAGATGAGATTGTCATAAATCAGGTCCTACCCTAATTCCCTGAAAGGGCTTTCTAACTATTGTTTCTGACATGTAAGTAACATATAAATAAATAAAACATTTAAATTAAATATGTCTTTAAATCTTTCATTTTTGTCACGATCATGGTTACTAATAAAATTGCTGAGATATAAAACTAAATAATACCCTAAATAACATATACAATGTAAAAACATCACTTTTGATGTTATGTTTTCTACCAGACAGAAAAAAGTGATTATGGTTATGATTTTTTAAAATTTTTGTCTTTCCAAATTATCATCTAAATTTACAGGATTGTAAAACATCTGGGCTTAGATCAGTCGTGCCTAGTGAATTGAACAGATTTACATTCGTCAAGAAAGAATGGTAACCCTTGTAGGACATATTAGAAGCTCTGACATAACATTGGTCACATAATTATCACTTTGCCTTATTCCCAATTTATTCTGAACACAGTCCCTAAATGGTATAAGTTTATGTGGTTTTGACATTTATGTAAATGGTACCTTCTGTAAATACTCTGTGTCTTGTTCTGCTCAATACTGTGTTTGTGTGATCTGTGTGGTTGTTTAAGCTCTTGCATTTTTTATTTCATTTGATTGCTGTATTGTATTCCATTGTGCAGATATAACCTATTTCCCATTGTACTGGTGAACAAATTGAGAGTCCTTTTGCTATGTAAATTGTATATACATATGTATGAGTTATCTATTAATGCATAAAAAATTACCACTTTTGCCGTGTTCTGTTGGTTAGAAGCAAGTAACTAGGCCAGCCAGCACCCAGGGGAAGGGATGACTCAAGCACATGCATAACAAGAGGTGGGTCTTTTCAGAGGCTGCCTAGCACAACATATTATATCTATTTTTTTAAAATAAATGGTATCTTACTATATAAATATCTCTGCAAGATTTAATGACTGCATAGTAGGAGTTCTGCAGTAGGAACTTTGCTTAGCAGAGAAAGCAAATAATCTCTAATCCTCTTAACTGCCCTGTATTATTATCCTCTTCTTACAATTTAGGGAAGTGTGGCTCAGCAGGGTTGGATAATTTGCCTTTGAAAGGTCTGGTGTGTGAGAGAGAACATATTGTAGGCTTCAGAATCAATGTTATCAGCATGCTGCTTAAATAAAATAATAATAAGCATTTGTGATTATAGAATATAAATATTTTTGTTGCTTATCTTAATTATGATGGCCAACTCCTATCTCCACCAAACAAAAGATACAATTTAAGAACTCTCCTCTAGATTTTATATTGGATGTAGTCCCAAGGTAAAAAGTAACAGTGTAGCTCTATTTCATATTGCCATATATGAATTATTCTATGACCTTTTGATTCTTTGAAATATCAGCTTGGAACCTCTAATTCTAATTTGGTGGTACTCCCCACCAAAGTTAGTGCAGTTATATGATTTACTGCCAATAGCAACGCCGCTAGTTCTGTGTAGCATTGGGCCTATCTAGGTGCAGACGATATTGGCAATAAGTCTTATCAAACACTTAGATGGAAAAGCAAATTTTATCTCACTGTGTTTTTACAGTTAAAATAAAGAGAAAATTTATTTTCTTTTCTATTGCCTTTTTTTTTCTTTTTCTTTTTTTCTGTGTTAAGTGGTAGGTTCTTTCCATATACAGGCATTCTTTAAAAGATGGTATGGAAAAATCTGGACTTGACAGCCAAGACTGGCATTCCCCACCTCATTTCATTGCTCATTGAAGGCACAAAAGATTGTATATATATATTTTTTTTTAATTTCTTTTCAGCATAACAGTATCCATTGTTTTTGCACCACACCCAGTGCTCCATGCAATCCGTGCCCTCTCTAATACCCACCACCTGGATCCCCCAACCTCCCAGCCCCCGCCCCTTCAAAACCCTCAGATTGTTTTTCAGAGTCCATAGTCTCTCATGGTTCATCTCCCCTTCCATTTTCCCTCAACTCCTTTCTCCTCTCCATCTCCCCTTGTCCTTCATGCTATTTGTTATGCTCCACAAATAAGTGAAACCATATGATAATTGACTCTCTCTGCTTGACTTATTTCACTCAGCACAATCTCTTCCAGTCCCGTCCATGTTGCTACAAAACTTGGGTATTCATCCTTTCTGATGGAGGCATAATACTCCATACTGTATATGGACCACATCTTCCTTATCCATTTGTCCGTTAAAGGGCATCTTGGTTCTTTCCACAGTTTGGCGACCGTGGCCATTGCTGCTATAAACATTGGGGTACAGATGGCCCTTCTTTTCACTACATCTGTATCTTTGGGGTAAATACCCAGTAGTGCAATTGCAGGGTCATAGGGAAGCTCCATTTTTAATTTCTTGAGGAATCTCCACACTGTTCTCCAAAGTGGCTGCACCAACTTGCATTCCCACCAACAGTGTAAGAGGGTTCGCTTTCTCCACATCCTCTCCAATACAGTTGTTTCCTGTCTTGCTAATTTTGGCCATTCTAACTGGTGTAAGGTGGTATCTCAATGTGGTTTTAATTTGAATCTCCCTGATGGCTGGTGATGATGAACATTTTTTCATGTGTCTGATAGCCATTTGTATGTCTTCATTGGAGAAGTGTCTGTTCATATCTTCTGCCCATTTTTTAATATGATGGTCTGTTTTGTGTGTGTTGAGTTTGAGGTGTTCTTTATAGATCCTGGATATCAACCTTTTGTCTGTACTGTCATTTGCAAATATCTTCTCCCATTCCGTGGGTTGCCTCTTTGTTTTGTTGACTGTTTCCTTTGCTGTGCAGAAGCTTTTGATCTTGATGAAGTCCCAAAAGTTCATCCTCGCTTTTGTTTCCTTTGCCTTTGGAGACATATCTTGAAAGAAGTTGCTGTGGCTGATATTGAAGAGGTTACTGCCTATGTTCTCCTCTAGGATTCTGATGGATTCCTGTCTCACGTTGAGGCCTTTTATCCATTTTGAGTTTAAAAAGATTGTATATATTTCATAATGCATCAATACTTACTTCTGAGAACATTTTTCTAGCTCTCAACATCTCTCCCTTGAATAATTTTAATAACTTCCTAGCTAAGCTCTTTGTTTTCCCTCTTATTCCTCCAATTATTTATTCACTCAAACAATGAATATTTATTAACCTTCCAGGTATTCCCAGAAATATTTTTAAAATGCACCTCTGATCGTATTACTTCTGATGGTTCTAGAATGCACTTCTGACCATGTTACTTCTCTGTATGGTTCTTTATCATTGCCAGGACATAGTCCAAAGACTAGAATATAGGGCTTCAGGCCTCCCTGCTCACACTACCAGCCTTTGTAAACACATCATCAGGGTGTACCAACCAACTTTTCTATTCCAACTATTCTATCCTATGTTATTCATCCATGTTTTTATTGTCATATGCTTTTATTACATTGCCACCTGCCAATTTTTAAAGTATATTTTAAAGCTCAGAAAAATCCTTACTTCCTTTCTAATTTTTTTTTGTTTCCATAGTATTTGGTATATTAACAGTTTTTTAACTGTTCAATGTTTACTTATTTTTATTACACAAATAACCATGAATGTATTTCCACCATGAAAGATCAAAATAGCAGGTTAAAGACAGGGTCATCACCCAAGTGATTTACAGGGGCACCCAGCAATGCCATTAAAGTTCTATGGGTCCCCACATAAATCATCTGGGTTCCAACACAATTTTTCTTGTACTTATTGTGTAGCAACAATGTAATTTTCCTTTGGCAAATGGAGCCTTTCACTTCAGCTTTCCCCTATGCTTTTCAGTTCAATAGCACGAGTAGACCAAATTAGTAAATGGATATTCTCAGATTCTAATTTTGAGGGACCATGGATATGTTCTCTTATAAAAATATTCCTCTCTTAAGAACTCTAAGTTGCTAAGTTGACAAGATACAAAAACTCTGTTAGTAACTTATTAGGTGAGTAGAACCCTCCTTAATCCCCCCTAAATTCCTAGACTCATGAATTCTGATTATAGGGAAATGCCTTCATATATTGGCCACTGGTTTAAAGACTACCTGACATCCTTTAGATTGTATCTGGATCTTATGTGGTGCTTTTTCTCAGTTGATAGTACAACTCTTCTTTTAATAGGCCATTTCACTATTAAAGCAAGTTGATTGCCTTTGGGTGATGTGACAAACAGTAGACCAGTAAATGATGTAGGTATTAAGCTCATTGTCTACTTTCATGTAAAATGAGGCTCCTCACCATTGACAAATGGTATGTGATGCCATGTCAGAGATGAATCATTCCATCAGTCTAAGATGGAGCTGATAGAAGAATTGAGGACAAGGAAGACAAATTTGCATTTAGAATATGTGTCTATCTCTGTAAGGATGGATTGCTGTTCTCCCCAAGATGGAAAATTCCCAATGCAATCAACCTGTCACTAGGTGACTGACTAATCCCTTCTACCCATTACTTCTGGGAATGGAGCCATATCAGTGCTTGAGTTTGACCTCTGTTATTGGCAATTTGCATAGTTGGTAGATATAACAGTCAGATCAGCTATGTGATGGAGAATTCATGAAGTTGAGCCTACACAGGACCTTCATGGCTGCCAAAATGGCTGTGTTGCTCCCGAGTCCATTAAGCAAAACCTGGGATAGCTGAAAAGAGAGATGTACTGATATCCCCAGGGTAATTTCTATTGACCACCTGGATATTGGCAGCCTGAGTCACAGTGAATGCAACCTGTAAGCATTTTCATGGTACACAAATATATTCTTTTTTTTTTTTCTTCACAAATATATTCTTATTCTGTTTCCATTCTGAGGGGAACATCCACATTTTTCCTTAGACTTCCCAGGCACTGATTTTCCAATATTATTCAGTGACTGTGGGAAGTCAAATCAGATTTATCTCCATTGATCTAGAATTTATCTGATTACATAAATCAAGTAACACCTTAGTAAACTGCCCATCTATTTGATTCCTATGGCCCCTGTGAAAAATTAGTCATCATCATAGATCCCTGAAAGTCAGAAAACTTGGATCGTGACTGCATCCCTGTGGATTATTATAGCAATTGCATGTACCTGTTAAGAATGATTAAATGCCACCATGTGGCATCTGCCACTGCAGAATCATATTATTCTCACCAAAATAGGGAGCCCAAATTCATAAGGGTGAAATGGGAGCCCAAAGATACCCTTTTATCTTCAGACTGAAGAAATGACAGTAGACACCAACTGTAACAGAGGTTTACAAGGATGCATTTTTATTAATTTAGTGGAGATTCCTCTGAGTCTCTTGAGGGGTAGCATCTATTCCAATATTCCCATATTCTAGAATTTTCAACCCCTTTTCTCTGTTGTGTACCACAGAAGTTCTGGTTTTCAATCTTGCTGAATTTAGTGCACCAGTGAACTCAAGTTTCAATATACCAACTAAGAAAGCTTTTAGACACACTCTTAGATCATTAATCCCTGTATTTTGACCTCCTTTGTCGAAAACCCTTAGAATCTCAATTCCAACATTGTTTTCCAGATGACTCCCAGAGCAGAATATAATGTAAAATGTAAATGTAGAGAGTAAGATGCAGGATTTAAATCTCCTTCTAGCATAGGTCCTTGGCAAAGGCAAGATTATATAAATTAATTTTCAAAATAAATGAATATATATACCATATATAAATATAACTATATAAATTAGTCTTCACATATAAATTAATGTTAATTTATATTATATTATATATTATATATTATACATATGATCTCTCAATTATATGTATCGAGTGAGAGAGAGAAGTTTTGATGGTCAATTAATGATAAAGCACAATATATTACTGTCAATATAATAATCTCATGGGAAAGGAGTAGAATGCTATTTTGGATTAGAATAAATAATAAAAGTGGGAGGAAAAATATTTTTGAAAATGAGAGATGGGGGTCAGAGTGGTTTGTGTTAATAGAGTGATGGTCTTTTCATAAGTCAATAATTAATTGTCTATATTTTATGTCCCTTTTCTATTCTTGATTACCAAGAGAGCTCTTTTAGTTGTTTATGCATATGGATTTGTATTTTGTATCCATGTTACAAACAAGTTTCCACATCTGTCACATGTCAAACTCTTATGGTAATTTCCACAATTCATATGATATGTGTGAAATCAATTCTGTCACCATTTTACTTTCTGACTTTTAGATTTTGCATCTGGTTTTCTGTCATCAAGTTACATGTATATTATCCCATAAAATATTTTAATTCTACCATATATATTCATAAAGTGTTACCTTTCTTTGTAACAGCCCCTTAATCTCTCCCTTTCTCCCTCTCTTTCTTTATCCCTGTCTTGCTATCTTTTTTGCTTACATGAAAAAGTAGTCTAACTTTGTGTCAACAACATTTATTGACTTCTCGTATTCCCAACAATAGTTTGAAATTTCACCTCCATAATAAGTAAAATTTCTATAAATCAATGGGCCTAATTCTGAATTCTATTCTGTTCTATTGATCTATTTTTTCATGAGTACATACATTCTTTTCATTACCATCCCTGCCCTAGCTCTCACATTTTATCCCATAGTATAGGTATTGTTTGTCACATTATCTTCTAGGTAAAACAGTCCAGGCTGTTGTTGAGTGCCTAACATTTATGGGGGTTTTGAATGCATAGTAGTTATTAAATAGTCCATTGCAAAGTAAAACAGATAAGTAATGTGATAAGAGTCTTTCCTATCTTCTTCACTAATTTTGGTCAGAACATATAAAATATTTTATCATTAAATTTTTAGTTCATTAGATTCTTGGTAGAAAGTTCATGATACTAAGTAAGATATAAGATCTTCATCTATTTTTAGATAACATGATATTTTGGGCTCCGAATGTTGAATATTTTACTGCTTTTGGCATCTGATTGAGATCATCACATCATTTAAACTCTGAATCTCTTCAAGTATTAGAATAGCTTAATATTTGCTGGAAATTAAACTATGTCTGCTTTCCTAGAATAAACCTGCTTGGTGTAGTAATCTTTTTTTTTTTTTTT
>NW_019154150.1:8293193-8464498 GCF_002288905.1 Enhydra lutris kenyoni
CGCTTTGGATTCACTTCTCCGCCAGTCCTACCTTTCAGAAAGTGGTTGATTTTCTGTTTCTAGAGTTGCTGTTCTTCTTCTCTTCAATCTCCCATTGGATTTGTAGGTGTTTGCAATCTTTAGATAAGCTATCTAGCTGATCTCCCGCTACCTGAAGTAGTCTCAGCCTGCTACTTCTCCGCCATCTTGACTCCTCCTCCTCGTGTAGTAATCTTTTAATGCACTTAAGATTTGTTGATTATATGTCTATTTAGATTATTCTGTTTATATCTTTGTTGTGTATACAATAGAGTTTTTGTGCCACCCCTATAATTTGGCATATGATAGACATCTAAAATATATTAAAAGAGGTTTCATCATATTATATGATTTATGACACTTTAAAAAAGTTGGGATATTTTATGTTCAAGTATGTATTTGCCAAACAGTGTATAATGTATGTATACTCTATGCCAGGCATCAGATTGAGCTTTGGTATGGACTAATTTAATCATCTTAAGAGAAAAAAACTTGATGCTGTTATTATCTGCAATATTAGAGATAAGGAAATTGAGGAATTGAGAGCATCTGTTATTTATACATAATATCCTTGGTAGTGCATGAATTAGAAACCAGACAACTTAAACTTATGTTGTTGCCTTAAGCAATCTTGGCTCCATTTACAAGTATTTGAAAGTTATACTTAAGGTACATGAAATATTCATTTATAATCTCTAATGCAAAAGGCATAGTTTAAGGAATAACAATTAAATTGTTGCCCATGTGTACAACACCTTGTTTAGCAAATGGAATAGTAGCACTTTTTTTTTTTACATTATCTTTTTTTAAAAAATTTTACTTAAATTACAGTTAGTTAACATATAGTGTGATATTATTTTCAGGTGTACAATATAGTTATTCAACACTTACATACATCACCCTGTGCTTATCATAGCAAGGGCACTCCTTAATCCCCATGACCAATTTTATCTGTCCTCCGTACCCTCTGGTAACCATCAGTTTGTTCTCTCTAGTTAGAGTCTGTTTCTTGGTTTGTCTCTTCTTTTTTTTCCCTTCTTTGGTTTGTTTCTTAAATTCCACACATGAGTGAAAGCATATGGTATTTGTCTTTCTTTGATTGACCTATTTCACTTAGCATTATATGCTCTAGCTCCATCCATGTCATTGCAAATGGCAACATCTCATTCTTTTTATGACTGAGTAATATTCTGGTGTGTGTGTGTGTGTGTGTGTGTGTGTGTGTATCTTTTTTATCTATCCATCAATCAATGGGAACTTGCATTGTTTGCACAATTTGGCTATTGAAGATAATGCTGCTGTAAACATGTGGGTTCAGGTCTTCCCTTGAACTAGTATTTTTGTACTTTTTGAATAAATATCTAGTCATGCAATTGCTGGACTATAGGGTAGTTCATTAACTCTTAAAGTCTCTGTGCTGCTTCTTTGAAGTCCTCCCATCTCTTCTCCCAAAACAATTACTCCTCTGAAGGTTAATCAATCTTATACTTGTCTTCACATTTTTACCACTGCTTATTTATTCTAAAATATTTATCAACTTGTTTGCATATTTTGGCTTATGTATCAGTAGAATCCAAAACGTGGATTTGTTGGGGATTCTTTCCCTTGTTTTCAATGTTACTCAGTAATTGATTATTGATTGAATCACACTTATGCTTCCATTCTTCTCCAGATAAACATTTGGGTTCATAACAATTCCTTGCCATCACAAACACTGTTTTGAATATTCTTACATGTGGGCCCCACTACATATATGCAGACCTTGTCTAGGATATATACCTAAGAGGTTTATTGCTGTGTTAATGGATATGAAGCTTGTAACATTTTCTAGGTAATGCCACATTATTTTCCAAAGTAATTATTTTTCTTTACAGAAACATCCCATAAGGATTATACTGATTCACATTCTTGCCAAAATGATTTTTTTCAAGAATCAAATATAAATATTTAAAGTTTGTAAGTCCATAGCCAATACTGGATATAAAATGTTTTAATTGGCACTTCCCTGATGATATTAAACATTTTTCTACACTTATATTGGCTACTATTTTCCTGACTATTACTCATTTTCCTTTTTAAATAATTTGTTTTATTGCAGTGTTTACATATGACAAACATCAATCTTTTGTGGTTTTTAATGTTATTTTTTAAATTTAAAAAATTTTTTAAAACATATACTGTATTATTAGCCCCAGGGGTATAGGTCTGTGAATCTCCAGGTTTTCACATATATATATCATATATATCACATATATTATATATATATAAGCACATATATAATTATAATTATATATATATATATATATATATATATATATGTGATTATAATCACATACTCCTGATCCATTCATCTATTGTTGGACATCTAGGTCCAACAATATAATATATTTGTATAATATATTTATATAATATAAATATAATTATATTTATATATAAATTATGTATAATTTATATATAATTATAATTATATATATAATTATAATATATTACACACACACATATACAATGGAATACTATGCAGCCATCAAAAGAAATGAAATCTTGCCATTTGCAACAATGTGGATGGAACTAGAGGTTATTATGCTGAGTGAAATAAGTCAATCAGAGAAAGACAATTATATATATAATCACATACTCCTGATCCATTCATCTATTGTTGGACATCTAGGTTCTTTCCATAGTTTGGCTATTGTGGACATTGCTGCTATAAACCCTTGGGTGCACGTGCCTCTTCAGATCACTATATTTGTATCTTTAGGGTAAATACCTAGTAGTGCAATTGCTGGGTAATAGGGTAGCTCTATTTTCAACTTCATGAGGAACTTCCTGTTTTCCAGAGTGGTTGCACCAGCTTACATTCCCACCAACAGTGTAGGAGGGTTCCCCTTTCTCCATGTCCTTGCCAACATCTGTCCTTTCCTGACTTGTTAATTTTAGCCATTCTGACTGGTGTGAGGTGGTATCTCATTGTGGTTTTGATTTGTATTTCCCCAATACCCAGTAATGTGAAACACTTTTTCATGTATCTGTTGGCCATCTGGATGTCTTCTTTGCAGAAATGTCTGTTCATGTCCTCTGCCCATTTTTGATTGGATTATTTGTTCTTTGGGTGTTGAGTTTGCTAAGTTCTTTATAGATTTTGGACACTAGTCCTTTATCTGATATGTCGTTTGCAAATATCTTCTCCCATTCTGTCAGTTGTTTTTTGGTTTTGTTAACTATTTCCTTTCTGTGCAAAAGCTTTTGATCTTGATGAAATCCCAATAGTTCATTTTTGCTCCTGCTTCCCTTGCTTTTGGCATTGTTCCTAGGAAGAAGTTGCTGTGGCTGAGGTCAAAGATTTACTGCCTGTGTTCTCCTCAAGGATTTTGATGGATTCCTTTCTCACATTGAGGTCTTTCACCCATTTTGAGTCTATTTTTGTGTGTGGTGTAAGGAAATAGTCCAATTTCATTTTTCTGCATGTGGCTGTCCAATTTTCCCAACACCATTTGTTGAAGAGGCTGTCTTTTTTCCATTGGACATTCTTTCCTGCTTTGTCGAAGATGAGTTGACCATAGAGTTGAGGGTCTATTTCTGGGCTCTCTATTCTGTTCCATTGATCTATGTGTCTGTTTTTGTGCCAGTTCCATACCGTCTTGATGACGACAGCTTTGTAATAGAGCTTGAAGTCCAGAATTGTGATGCCACCAGCTTTGGCTTCCTTTTTCAATATTCCTCTGGCTATTCGAGGTCTTTTCTGGTTCCATATAAATTTTAGGATTATTTGTTCCATTTCTTTGAAAAACATGGATGGTATTTTGATAAGGATTACATTAAATGTGTAGATAGCTTTAGGTAGCATAGACATTTTCACAATATTTATTCTTCCAATCCATGAGCATGGAACATTTTTCCTTTCTTTGTGTCTTCCTCGATTTCTTTCATGAGTACTTTATAATTTTCTGAGTATAGATTCTTTTCCTCTTTGGTTAGGTTTATTCCTAGGTAGCTTATGGTTTTGGGTGTAATTGTAACTGGGATTGACTCCTTAATTTCTCTTTCTTCTGTCTTGTTGTTGGTGTAAAGAAATGTTAACTGATTTTTTTGCATTGATTTTATATACTGACACTTTATTGAATTCCTGTACAAGATCTAGCAGTTTTGGAGTGGAGTCTTTTGGGTTTTCCACATATAGTATCATATCATCTACAAAGAGTGATAGTTTAACTTCTTCTTTGCTGATTTGGATGCCTTTAATTTCTTTTTGTTTTCTGATTGCTGAGGCTAGGACTTCTAGTACTATGTTGAATAGGAGTGGTGATAATGGACAGCCCTGCCGTGTTCCTGACCTTAGTGGAAAGCTCTCAGTTTTCCTCTATTGAGATTGATATTCACTGTGGGTTTTTCATAGATGGCTTTGATGATATTGAGGTATGTACACTCTATCCCTACACTTTGAAGAGTTTGATCAAGAAAGGGTGCTGTACTTTGTCAAATGTTTTTCAGCATCTATTGAGAATATCGTATGGTTCTTATTCTTTCTTTTATTAACATATTGTACAGTTTGATTGATTTGTGGATGTTGAACCAGCCTTGCAGTTCTGGAATAAATTGCACTTGGTCATGGTGAATAATCCTTTTAATGTACTTTTGGATCCTATTGGCTAGTATTTTGGTGAGAATTTTCACATCTGTGATAATCAAGGATATCGGTCTCTAATTCTCTTTTTTGATGGGATCCTTGTCTGGTTTTGGGATCAAGGTAATCCTGGCCTCATAAAATGAGTTTGGAAGTTCTCCTTCCATTTCTAATTTTTGAAACAGTTTCAGGAGAATAGGAAATAATTCTTCTTTAAATGTTTGGTAGAATTCCCCTGGGAAGCTGTCTTCCCCTGGGCTCTTGTTTGTTTGGAGATTTTTTTTTTTTTTTTTAACAGACAGAGATCACAAGTAGGCAGAGAGGCAGGCAGAGAGAGAGGGGGAAGCAGGCTCCCCGCCAAGCAGAGAGCCTGATGTGGGGTTTGATCCCAGGACCCTGGGATCATGACCTGAGCCGAAGGCAGAGGCTTCAACCCACTGAGCCACCCAGGCACCCCTGTTTGGAGATTTTTGATGACTGCTTCAATCTCCTTACTGGTTATGGGTGCATTCAGGTTTTCTAATTCTTCCTGGTTCAATTTTGGTAGTTTATATATCTCTAGAAATGCATCCATTTCTTCCAGATTGTCAAATTTGCTGGTATATAGTTGCTCATAATATGTTCTTATAATTGCTTGTATTTCTTTGGTGTTGGTTGTGATCTGTCCTCTTTCATTCAAGATTTTATTTATTTGGGTCTTTTTTCTTTTTGATAACTCTGGCCAGGGATTTATCAATCTTATTAATTCTTTCAGGGAACCAGCTCCTAGTTTTGTTGATTTGTTCTATTGTTTTTTTTGTTTGTTTGTTTTCTATTTCATTTATTTCTGCTCTGATCTTTATGATTTCTCTTCTCCTGCTGGGTCTAGGGTTTCTTTGCTGTTCTTTCTCCAGCTTCTTTAGGTGTAGAGTTAGGTTGTGTATTTGAGACCTTTCTTGTTTCTTGAGAAAGGCTTGTATCACTATATATTTTCCTCTCAGGACTGCCTTTGCTGTGTCCCAAAGATTTTGAACCATTGTGTTTTCATTATCATTTGCTTCCATGAAATTTTTCAATTCTTTTTTAATTTCCTGGTTGACCCACTCATTCTTTAGAAGGATGCTGTTTAGTCTCCATGTATTTGGGTTCTTTCCAAATTTCCTCTTGTGATTGAGTTCTAGCTTCATAGTATTCTGAAAATATGCAGGGAATGATCCTAGTCTTTTGGTATTGGTTGATACCTGATTTGTGACCCAAGATGTGATCTATTCTAGAGAATGTTCCATGTGCACTTAGAGAAGAATGTGTATTCTGTTTCTTTGGGATGGAATGTTCTGAATATATCTGTGATGTCCATCTGGTCCAGTGTGTCATTTAAGGTCTTTATTTCCTTGTTGATCTTTTGCTTTGATGATCTGTCCATTTCAGTGAGGGGGGTGTTAAAGTCCCCTACTATTATTGTATTATTGTCAATGTGTTTATTTGATTTTGTTATTAATTGGTTTATATAGTTGGCTGCTCCCATGTTAGAGGCATAGATATTTAAAATTATTAGATCTTCTTGTTGGACAGACTTTTTAAATATGATATAGTGACCTTCCTCATCTCTTGTTATAGTCTTTGGCTTAAAATCTAGTTGATCTGATATAAGGATTGCCACCCCAGCTTTCTTCTGATGTCCATTAGCATAGTAAATTGTTTTCCATCTCTTCACATTGAATCTGGAGGTGTCTTTGGGTCTAAAATGATTTTCCTGTAGACAGCATATTGATGGGTTTTGTTTTGCTATCCATTCTGATACCCTGTGTCTTTTGATTGGGGACATTTAGCCCATTTACATTCAGGGTAACTATTGAGAGATATGAATTTAGTGCCATTGTATTGCCTGAAAGGTGACTGTTACTGTATATTTTCTCTGTTCCTTTCTGGTCTACTACCTTTAGGCTCTCTCTTTGCTTAGAGGACCCCTTTCAATATTTCCTATAGGGCTGTTTTGGTGTCTGAAAATTCCTTTAGTTTTTGTTTGTCTTGGAAGCTTTTTATCTCTCCTTCTATTTCATTGACAGCCTAGCTGGATATAGAATTCTTGGCTGCATATTTTTCTCATTTAGTGCTCTGAATATATTATGCCAGTTCTTTCTGGCCTGCCAGGTCTCTGTGGATAGGTCTGCTGCCAATCTAATATTTATGCCATTGTATGTTACAGACTTCTTGTCCCGGGCTGCTTTCAGGAATTTTTCTTTGTCACTAAGACTTGTAAGTATTACTATTAGATGATGGGGTGTTGGCCTATTCTTATTGATTTTGAGGGAGGTTCTCTGTGCCTCCTGGATTTTGATAATTGTTTACTTTGCCATATTAGGGAAATTCTCTATAATAATTCACTCCAATATACCTTCTTCCTCCCTCTCCCTTTCTTCTTCTTCTGGAATCCCAATTATTCTAATATTGTTTCATCTTATGGTGTCACTTATCTCTCGAATTCTCCCATTGTGGTCCAGTAGTTGTTTGTTTTTCTTTTGCTCAGCTTCTTTATTCTCTGTTATTTCATCTTCTATATCACTAATTCTTACTTCCGCTTCATTTATCCTAGCAGTAAGAGACTCCATTTTTTATTGTGCCTCATTAATAGCTTTTTTTTTTATTTCAACTTGGTTAGATTTTAGTTCTTTTATTTCTCCAGAAAGGGCTTTTATTTCTCCAGACAGGTTTTCTCTAATATCTTCTATGCCTTTTCCGAACCCAGCTAGCACCTTGAGTATTGTCATTCTGAACTCTAGATCTGACATGTTACCAATGTTGGTATTGATTAGGTCCTTAGCCTTTGGTACTGTCTCTACTTCCTTTTTTTTTTTTTTTTTTTTTTTTTTTTTGTGGTGAGTTTTTCCACCTTGTCATTTTATCCAGATAAGAATATATGAAGGAGAGAATAAAATTCTAAAAGGGTGCCAAAGACCTCAGAAAAATGTTTGTTAACCAGATCCGAAGAGACCCCAAATTGTGGGGAGAAGAAAGGGGGTAAAAAGAAGTTCAAAAAAAATTAAAAAAAGAAAAAAAAATATGTATATATTAGACTGGTGAATAGAACAGAGCCACCCACTTGAATTTGGGTGTATTCTGGTCTATTTAGAAGAAACTACCTCTCAAAATTTTAAAGAAAGAAAACCTTATATATATATATATATATATATATATATATATATACACAAAAACAAGGGTAAATACGATGAAGGGATGGAATATGACTGTAAAGATGAAAATTCAAAAAAAAATTCTAAAAAAGTAGCTGGTAAGATAAGTTGGTTGGGAAAAGAAAGAAAAAGAAAGTGGAGAGAATTTGCTCAGGCTGGAGACTAGAACAAAGGCCTGTGCTAGATTTAGGGTATATTTTGATCTATTAGAAGCTGTATCTCAAAATTTTTTAAAAGAAAAAGCCCTATATGTATACAAAAAATAAAGTTAGATAGAATGAAGAATAAAATATGACTAAAACAATGCAGTCCAAAAAGATTTTTTTTAAAGAAAAGTATTAAGATAAACTAGTTAAAAAACGATAAGAGGAAAGAGTGAAAGTTAGAAAAATAGAATAAGAAAAAAAATTAAAAATAATTAATTAACTTTGGAAGACTAAAGAATCATGGGGAGAAAGCCATGAATTCCATGCTTTGCTTTCCCCTCCTCTGGAATTCCACAGTTCTCTTTGATCAGTGAGCTTGGTATTGGCTGCATGTTCTTGCTGATCTTCTGGGGAGGGGCCTGTTGTAGTGATTCTCAAGTGTCTTTGCCCAAGGCGGAATTGCTCTGCTCTTGTTAGGGGCCAGGCTAAATAATCTGCTTGGGTTCACTCTTGGGAGCTTTTGTTCCCTGAGTGCTTTCCATAGAGCTTTGGAGGATGAAAATGAAAATGGCAGCCTCCCAATCTCTGGCCTGGAGGAGCCTAGAGCTCAGGGCCCCACTCCTCAATGCGCCTTCCGAGAAAAGCGCTCAATCACTCCCATCTCCCTGGTCTCTGGCTGCACTCTGAGCTCACTGGGCCTGTGATTGAGCATTTCTGTCTCTGGCACACAGCCCTGTTTGGAGTCTCCAAAACCAGCAGATTCCTGCCTTCAGAGAAGGAAGGTGAGTCTCCCCAGATCTGCCACTTGTGGGGTCCCTGCTCAAAAAGCAGTGGTCTGATTGTGCCCCAGATCACAGTTTAAGGTAATCCCAAACTGAAATCTCACTCCTCAGTGAGCTCCTCTCTGTAGCTGGCTTCCCCACTCTAATACCTGTGAGCTCTGCTATATTCAGACACCCCAATCCTTCTGTGACTCCATGGGACCTGAGACCACACTGTCCCCATGAGGGCTCCACCTCTGCTTAGCCTCTGGAGCAATGTCCTTCAGTGGAGCAGACTTTTAAAAGTTCTGATTTTGTGCTCCATTGCTCTGCCACTTGCCAGGAGCCAGATTCTCCCCTCGTGGTCTATCTTCCAGTTGCTTTGGATTCACTTCTCCACATATCCTACCTTTCAGAAAGTGGTTGATTTTCTGTTTATAGAATTGCTGCTCTTCTCTTAAATCTCCTGTTGGATTTGCAGGTGTTTGAAATGTTTTGATAACTATCTAATTGAACTCATGCAACCTGAAGTCATCTCAGCCTGCTACTTCTCTGCCATCTTGACTCCTCCCTCACCTTGTGTTTTTTCTTTTTAAAAATATTTTATTTTATAAATAAACAGATTTTATTTATTTATAAATATTTATATTTTATTTTAATAATTTTATTAAAATTTTATATTTTACTTATTTTATGTTTATTTATAAATAAATAGATTTTATTTATTTATTTATTTGAGAGAGAGAGAGAGAGAGAGAGAGAGAAGAGAACACACAAGCAGGAAGGAGAGACAGAAGGAGAGGGAGAAGCAGGCTCCCCTTTGAGCAGGAAGCCTAAAATGGGGCTCCATCCCAGGACCCTGGGATCATGACCTGAGCCCAAGGCAGACACTTAACAGACTGAGCCACCCAGGAGCCCTTTTGTGTTTTTCCTTATGTGAAAATATTTTAACTAGATTACAGTCTAGTTAATCGTGTACTGCCTGAAAACAGTAATAGCCTGAGGCAGTTGTCATGCAAGACTGCTAATTCCTGTCAGGACCCACTCCAACCACCACTGTCTTGGTTTCAAGGCTCATAACAAGACTCAAATCTGAGCAGGCCCCTAAAGGTGAAATACAAAGTGTTATCAATGAGGAGGTGTGCTTCTCTAAAAGGACTTGAGCTTCCTATTTATACCAATAGAAATCCAGGGAACACATGTGGGAATGGATGCTAGGTGTGGGACAATGGTGGAGGAACATAAAATTGGATCAGGCCAAATTTATTGACATGGACTCATTGAGCAGAGATTCCGCATTTGACGTTGCAGCCCGGGTTGTTAGAAAGGCTTTTAACAGTGGATTGAAGTTGGCCCACAGTGAATTAATTTGAAGTGCCAAACATGCCGTGTTTTAATGCAGAGGAAATATTCAAAAGCTCAAGGACTTTGGAATGTTAAACTGAAGTTGCCATTTAGTGCCCGTTCACCCTCTTGGGTAGGTCCATAAGACACAACTTTCACTTATCCTGTGAGAAATAAATTTTTGAGGGGAGCCCTGCATCCTTGAAGAACTTTGTGATGACCCTTCTTGTAAGCCAAACCTCAGCATGGGAACTGATGTCACTGCACTGGAAAACCTAAATGCAATGGGAGTGATAGATCCCAGGGCATCAGGGGTCAAACTTCCCCAATCAATCACGAGACGTGAGGTGGGCACTGTGACCTTAACAGATAATAGATAACAAACAAAACCTTAACAGATAACAGATAAAAAGCTGTGTGTCTGTACACACAGCTTTATGGTGTGTACAGACATGTGACATTGGCCAGTGTTCCTAGGCATGAAATAGGAAGTTCTTATTTGATCTGTAAACTCTGAACTGGTTCTGAACTGACTTGGAAAATATCACTGTGGTCCACAAGTCAGAGTAGGTGTTTCAGGAGGTCAGGTGATCAGTGGAATTTTAGCTCATGTCTGGGTCACAGTGGATCCAGTGGATCCCCAAGACTTTCCTGTGGTTATTTCCCAAACTACAGAATGTATAATAAGAATATAGAATAATAAGAATAGACATACTTAGCAGCTAGCAGAATTTCCATGTTCGTTCCCTGATCTGTGGAGAGTGAGTCACTCTGGTGGAAAAAGCCAGGTAGAAGCCTCTAAAACTGCCTCTACCCAGAAAAATAGTGAACAAAACAATACTGCACTCTTGGATGGATTACAGGAGTAAAGCCACCATCAAGTACTTGAAAGATGCAAAAGTGGTCATTTCCACGACATCCCTGCTCAACTAACCAATTTGGCCTGTGCAGAAGATGAATGGATCTCGGAGAATCACAGCGGATGATCATAAGCCTAACTAGGTAGTGATTCCAACTGCAGATGCCGTACCGGATATAGTTTCATTGTTTGAGACAATTAGCATTCTCCCTTGTACCTAATTTTCACCTATAAATCTGGCAGATGCCTTTTTCTTCATTCCTGTTCATAAAGTCCAGCAGGAACAGTTTTCTTTTAGCCAGAAAAGCCTTCATTGTCCTACCTCAGGGATATTTACTCTCTAGCACTGTGTCATAATGTAGTTTGCAGGGTCTTGATTGCTTTTTCTTCCATAATTTATCATACTTGTCCATCATATTGATGACATTATGCTGGTTGGACCTGGTGACGAAGAAGTAGTAACTATTATACACATGTTGTCAAGATGTTTGTGTGTTAGAAGGTAGCAGATAATAATAATAGAAAGCCTTCTACTTCAGAGAAGTGTTAGGGGACCAGTAGTGTGGGGCATTTTAAGATATCCCTTTTAAGGTAAGTTGTATCTGGCCCCTTCTACAATCAGAAAAGAGGCATAATGCCTTGGGGACCCCTTTGGATTTGGGAGGCAACATATTCTTCATTTGGATGCGTCACTCACCCATTTACTGAGTGATCCCAAAGCTAGTTTTCAGTGGGACATGGAACAAAGAAAGACTCTTCAATAGGTCCAGGCTGCTGTGCTAGCTGTTCCACTCCTTGAGCAGATGATACAGCAGATTTCATGGTGCTTGAAGTTCATCAGCAGATAGGCATGCTGTTTGCAGCTTTTCATAGGCCCCTATATGTGAACGACAGTGCAGATTCTTACAATTTTGGAGCAAAACACCACAATCCTCCATAGGCAACTACTTTGTTTTTGAGAAACAGTTCTTGGCCTGCTACTCAGCCTTAGTGGAGATTGAACAGTTGACCACAAGCCACCAAGTTACCATGGGACCTGAACCGTCCATCATGAACTAGGTGTTATCTGACCCACCAAGTCATAAATTTAGGCATGCACTATTATCAGATGGAAGTGGCATATATATGAACAGGCCTAAGCAGACCCCAAAGGCACAAGTAGTTACATGAACACGTGGACCAAACGCTCATGGCCTCCACTCCCACTATATTGCCTTCTCTCTCCCAGTCTGCACCTGTGACCTCATGGGGAGTCCTCACAATCAGTCTACAGAGAAAGAAAAGACTTGGATGTGGCTTACAGATGGTTTTGCATGTAAACAAGCACTACCAGAAAATGGACAACTGCAGCACCACAGGCCCCTTGGGCCACCCCTAAAGGACACTGGTAAGGGAAATCATCCCAGTACTTTAAGCACTGCACCTGGTTGTGCACTTTGCTTGGAAGGAGAAATGGCTTGGCTAGACTTGCAACTATATACTGATTCAGAGAATAATGAACTAAGGAAACAAAGGGAAGTAACCTCTGTAGAGCTGCACTGCATCACATTCCTCTTCCTAATTTGTAGACATGAATTGTAAAATTTCTCTAATCATTATTGTCTTCAGATCTACAGTCAAATTTCCCTTGCTACATGGACAGATATAAAGTCCTTTACTTGCCAGCCCCGCAGCTTCCTGAAAATCTTTAAATGCTGCTGACAAACATTCTGCAACTGAGTTAAGGGTGGGGACAGGGGGGAAAGAAACCAAGTATTTGAGATGCCTTTTTGGGCCAATTCCCATGACAGGGGTGAGCTTTAAGCTTCTCAAAATCCATTTGCATGAGAAACACCTCTATCCTTCCCTCCCCTTCTGTTCACTGTGCAGTAACACTGAACAGAACAGGGCTCTTCATGAGCTCACACTGGCAGGCTCAGAAACTCAACACATTTGAAGTCTGTTACCTAATAAAACATTTTTATGTGGGGATGATTGCATTGAGAGGGTGTCAGTGTGCCTGTTTGCCAAAACATGGTGGAAATTTATAATATTATATTTTATTTGTTTGTTCAAGTAAAATGTCACCCTTTTATGAAATGTCTTAGGGTTATATGCAATAACATTGCATTAATTGGAATATGTAAAGCATCTGAAACAGTGACAGCTACACAACTACACAGAACCACATGAAGGCAGAAGGAAAAAAATAGTACTTCTTTATTGCAATTCCAAGGGGAAGCTGGATTTTAAAATTTGTATATCCTCCTGGAAAAGATTCACCTCCCCCACCACATAAAATACAGGTGGTGTTTTTGAGACTGAAAGAATGCAGGGGCCTACTGAACTCCAAAGCTAAAGAACTACAGTTATGCTTATGGTGCATTTATCCCAAGAATTCTGAACTGAGTCCTGAGGATTTCCTGAGCCAAAAGAAACCACACAACCACAGAGAGAAGACATTAATTCAGTAGATCTGAGTGGGTTGAAGGTAAGCCCAAGGTTGGTTGTTATCTATTATTATATGATATTCATATATGTATTAAAAGTTTATAAAATATTTTTGACAATTCATATGTGAAAACATTAACTATAATTTGAACTCTTCATTTTTCAGAGATGGTGGATTCCTATGGTGTCAACATTAGTTTTCTTGGGTTATATGGCATTGAGTTATTTTGACAGTCTATAAGAAATGCTTATCTTCTATGTTCCTAAAATAAGAGTGTTACTTTTCCAGAAATTGCATGTGTGTGCACATGTGTCTGTGTGTGTGCCTGTGTGTCTCTCTCTATGTGTGTATGTGTCTGTGTGTCTATGTGAATGATGTACTTTGAAAAATACTATAATGTTAAGTGTTTCCAACAGGGGTTATTTAATATATATAATTGGTTACCTATTTTTAGAAAGCTGAAGGAAAAACAAAACACCAAAATAATGTTAATAACTGGTTGGGGAACAGGAGGAGATGATCTTCTAACAAAATATAGAAGATCAGAGAAGGGACCCTGTGGGATTGATGCTCACATTGTCAGGGAAGGCCTTACCTGACCTCTGATGGTAAAATAGGGCACTGAAGGGGGCTCCATAGCTCATACTCAGATCTCTAAGGGGGGCACATTGGCTGGTTACCACTAGTATCTCTAAGAGATTGTGATGAGGCTGGGTCTGAGTGTTCCAAAAAGAGATTGGGTCTTGAGCTAGCCACTCCTTCTGGGACCAACCACTGTAGCTGAGTCATGCTGACAGCACCACCCAGATAAGAAGGGAGTTTCTTTTCCCTCCTTGCACCCATAGACCTTACATCATTAGTGATGAGTCTTTGGGGGTTCTGTCCTTCTGGCATCAAGCTTCATCTAAACTAGTAATTCCAACTAAAAATACCTCAGTTACTCTAGACTCTAGCCAGACTGTCTCAAGGAGATGACTGCACAATTAACCAACAACCACCTTTTTAAAAAATTTCACTTATTTGATTTATTTTTTCAAAGTTTAAAAAAAAAGATTTCATTTATTTATTTTGACAGAGAGAGAGAGAGAGCACAAGCAGGAGTGGGAGAGGGAGAAGCAGGCTCCCCACTGAGCAGGGAGCCCCACTCAGGGCTTGATGCCAGGACCATGGAGTCATGACCCAAGATGAACCCAGACACTAACTGAGTGAGCCACTCAGGTGTCCCATTTTTAAATTTTTATTTAAAAAAAATTATTTAAATTTAAATTTTTATTTAAATTCCATTTAATTAGCATACAATGTAATACTAGTTTCAGGTGTACAATACTGTGACTCTATACTTCCAACAACACCCGGTGCTCCTCACAAGTGGACTCCTCAATCCCCATCACCTGTTTTACCCATCCCTCTACTCACTTCTCCTCTGGTAACTATTGGTTTGTTCTCTTTAAAGTCTCTTTCTTGGTTTACCTCGTGCTCTCTCTCTCATTCTCTTTTTTTTTTTCCCTTTTGCTCATTTGTTTTGTTTCTTAAACTCCACATATGAGTGAAATCATATGATATTTGTCTTTCTCTCACTGACTTATTTCACTTAGCATAATATTCTCTAGATCCATCCATGTAATTGCAAATGACAGGTTTCAACCTTTTATATGGCTAAGCAATATTCGTGTGTGTGTGTGGGTGTATGTATGTGTGTGTGTGTACACCACATTTCCTTTATCCATTCATCAGGGATTAGACACTTAGGCTGTTTCTGTAATTTGGCTATTGTAGATAATATTGCTTTAAACATTGGGATACATCCCTTTGAATTATTTTTTTGGGGTGAATTCATAGTAATACAATTGCTGGGTAGTATTGTAGTTCTACTTTTAACTTTCTGAGGAATCTTCATACTCTTTTCCAGAGTGGCTGCACCAGTTTGCACCCCTTGATAGTAAATTTGATGGATTAGTCAGAATGCACCTTAAGGACATTCAACATTGTATGTGTGCAGAAAAGTACACATCTATGCTTTACTCATCTTGTATCTATCATGTGGTCCTTCTGTCCACACAAAATACTGTGAATATTTAATAAAAACTACCACTATAATTCTGTCCATTGTAACTTTAATATTTCTATCATTTTTCATAAATGTGTATGTTTGAGAATAGTGATTAAGGCAATTTTGTTTGAATTAGGAATTCTATACAGTAAAATAATTTTGTAGAAAAATAGAAGTGTTTTTAGTCATAAAACTGAAAAAAACTGATGCAGCAGAAACACTTTCATTTTTGTTGCCAATGTATATTTTTGCTTTCAAGCCTAAAGAACTACTTGGGTCCATTGTGTTATATATTTTTTCCACAAAAATTAGCATATTGGTATATTTTCTCATTTTATAAATTATATTTATACTTATAGTTATGGAAATTAACAATGCCTAAAAATATCAGGCAGGAAATCATCTCCAGAGGTTTTATTTTTTATGTAATCAACATTAATATTTTCATGACTATCCTTTCATGTGTCTTTTTAGAAAACAAAGCTTATATATTAATAATGAACATGAGCTTTTATTTTAATTTTTTTGTGGGGATGGCAAACCTTCCCTCTTCACCTATAATGTTCCTTTTTTCACACCTAATGGTAAAAACTTGGTATATATTTCTACACAAATTTTTGAATGTTTATATCATATTTTAACATGTGCAGGGACTTTCACATTGTTTAGTTAGGATCATGTTTTTTTTCACTTTTTATAAAAACCTCAGTATAGTTAACAAACTGTTATATTAGTTTCAGGTGTACACCTATATCCAATAATTCTATACAATACTCAGTAGTCATCATGATAAGTACTCTTAATCCACTTCACCAATTTCACCCATCACTCCACCCAAGTCCCCTCTGGTCACCATCAATTTGTTCTCTATATTAAGAGTATGTTTTTAGGAAGAGTTAAGAGGACAGAGGAGTAAGGAACTTTAAGTTTGTCTCATCCCTGAAATATAGCTAAATAGTTATTAAATCATTCTAAACACCTATGAAATCAATTGAAGATCTGATAAAAGAAATGCTGCAATTCTACAAATAGAAAAGTGACCACTGTTTGGAAGGTAGGAGGTGAGGAGACTTGAATCAAGTGTGATATAGCTGATGATAAGGCAGAGCAGATAAAACCTACTTAAGGAGGCTACTGAAAGTATTATAAGTAGTGGAGCACAAAATCAGAACTTTCAGAAGTCTGCCACTGTGAAGTATGTCCCTGGCTTAAAGGTGCTCAGGTGGTGAAATTGGACTTCATCCCAGGTAGAAAAGCACTGTCTCAGGATCTCAGGAGTCACAAGAAGAACTCTGAGTGCAGCAGAGTTCCCGGCATAAGAGTGGGGAAGCCAGCTGAAAACAGCGAGTCCAGGAGCTGGCTTTCTGATTAGTGTTGCCATAAACTGTGAACTGATGCATAGTCATATGACTGCTTGATTGACAGGGGTCCAGTAAAAGCAGAATCCTAATGAGATCTCCCTCCCTTCCCTGGGAGGATCGGTCATCCTCCATGTCACAGGAGTCTGTAATATTTGGAGTTTTGAAAGTCAGTTGCATGCATGAGATAAAAATGCTCAGTCACAGGCTGGTTGAATACAGAGTTTGGACAGAAAGTGGGTAGACAAGAGTGATTGAGTATTTTTCTGTGAGGGCTCACTGAAGAGTGGAAGGTGCAAACTTCCAGTTCTGGGACTACAGAGCAGGGGGCCACCATTTTTATCCCATCCATCAGTGCTGAAAATTTCAGAGAGCAAAACAGTACCACATAGTGGAATCTGGAGCTGCTTACACTGAGCCTGGTCCCCTAGCAAGGGAGGTGCATTTCTACTATGGCAAGGACACCTTAGAATCAGTGTAACAGGCCCCTCTTCCAAAATACCAGTAGGAGGTTACTGATCATAGAGGGCTGCAAAGCTTCAAGTCTTGGGAAAAACAGTATATAGCGCACTCATGTTTGTTTTTACTATTATTCTTTAGTCTTTCAGTATTGTTTTATCAGTTATTTTCTTATTTTTTCAATTATTTTTATTCCTTTTTTATTTTTATATATTTGTTATATATATTATTTTTGCACATGCACACACACACATATAGACACACACACACACACACACACACACACACATATATATATATATATATATATAGTTTTTCTTTCTTTCTTATTTTGGGATCTAGTTTCTTTTAACAGGCACCCCAAACACTCCCAGGGTCTATTTTTTATTTTGTTTTCTTTTGTTTCTTATTTTTTTTCTTGTGTTTTTCTTTTCTTTTTTTTTTTTTTTCTTTTATATATTTATTTGTCAGAGAGAGAGAGAGAGAACGTAAGCAAGGGGTGCTGCAGGGGGGAGAGGGAGAACCAGGTTCCCCACTGAGCAAGAAGCTCTATATGGAACTCAATCCCAGGACCCTGGCTGGGATCATGACCTGGCCCAAAGTTAGATGCTTAACAGACTGAGCCATCCAGGCATCCTTTTATTTTTTTATTTATTTATTTTTGTTTCTTTTCTGATTTCATTGTTGTTACTGTTTTTTCTCCTTCTTTCTTTCATTCTTTTCTGGGCAACATGATGAGATAGAGAAATTCACCTTAAAAGAAAAAAACAGGAGGTAGTACTCACTGCCAGGGATTTATTGAATAGAACTTTAAGTAAGATGTCTGAACTAGGATTTAAAACAACAATTATAAAGATACTAGCTGGGCTTGAAAAAGGATAGACGACACTAGAGAAACCCTTCTTACAGAAAGAAAAGGACTAAAATCTAGCAAGCTGAATTAAAAATGCTCTTACCAGGAGCTGTGTCAACTGCAGGCTATAAAAATGAGGATGAACAAGGTCGAAGAGAGACTCAGTGATATAGAAGATGAAAGGATAGAAAATAAGGAAGCTGAAAAGAAGAGAGAAAGAAAACTACTGGATCACAAAGGGAGGCTTAGAGAAATCAGTGATTCCATAGAATGAAATAATATCCAGATAATAAGAGTGCCAGAAGATGAAAAGCAGAAAAGAAGGGTAGGAAGTTTACTTGAACAAATTATAGCTGAGAATTTCCCTAATCTTGGGCAAGGAAATAGGCATTTCAGTTCAGGAGGCACAGAGGACTCCCCTAAAAATCAATAAAAATAAGTCAATACCTTGACATATAATAGTAAAGCTTGAAAATTTCAAAGATAAAGAGAAAGCCCTTAAAGCAGCTCAAGAAAAGAGATCCTTAACCTACAAGGCTAGGAACATAAGGCTGGCAGCAGAGTCTGTGCAGAGACTTGGCAGACCAGAAAGGACCGGCATGATATATTCAATGTGCTAAATGGAAAAAAAAAAATATTCAGCCAAAAATACTTTATCCAGTAAGGCTGTCAGATAAAGAAGATGTGATATATATACACAATGGAATACTATGCAGCCATCAAAAGAAATGAAATCTTGCCATTTGCGGTGATGTGGATGGAACTAGAGGGTATCATGTTTAGCGAAATAAGTCCGTCAGAGAAAGACAACTATCATATGATCTCCCTGATATGAGGAAGTGGAGATGCAACATGGGGGGTTAAGGGGGTAGGAGAAGAATAAATGAAACAAGATGGGATTGGGAAGGAGACAAACCATAAGTGACCCTTAATCTCACAAAACAAACTGAGGGTTGCTGGGGGGTGGGGGGTTGGAGAAGGGGGGTGGGGTTATGGACATTGGGGAGGGTATGTGCTATGGTGAGTGCTGTGAAGTGTGTAAACCTGGCAATTCACAGACCTGTACTGCTGGGGATAAAAATACATTATATGTTTATAAAAAATAAAAAATATCTGAAAAAGAAAAAAAAAGAGTTTTTTTGCTGAATTGAAATTAGCAAAGAAGAAATCAAGCTTTTACTCTTTGCAGACAACATCATTGTTTTTTTAGAAAACGCAAAATGTTCCACCAAAAAATTTCCAGCACAAACAAAAACTAAAGGAATTTGTGAACACTAAACCAGCCCTGCAAGAAATATTAAAGGGGTTCCTTTGAGCAAAGAGAGAGCCCCAAAATAAGAAAGACTGGAAAGGAACAGAAACAATCTACAGACACAGCTACTTTCCAGGCAATATAATGACACTAAATTCACATATTTCAATAATTATTTTTAATATAAATAGACTAAATGCTCCAATCAAAAGACACAGGGTATCAGAATGGATTAAAAAACAAATAAAGGGAGAGACCCATCAATATGCTGTTTACAATAGATGCATTTTGGACCCAAAAATGCCTCCAGATTGAAAATAAGGGTGTGGAGAACCACTTATCATGCCAATAGACATCAAAAGAAATCTGGAGTAGCAATCCTTATATCAGATAAACAAGGTTTTAAACCAAAGACTGTAATATGAGATGAAAAAGGAAAGTATATCATAATAAAAGTGCCTATCCAACAAGAAAATCTAGGAATTGTAAATATTTATGCCCCTAACTTGGGAGCAGCCAAATATATAAATCACTTAATAAAAAAAATAAAGAAACTCAATAATACAATAATAGTATGGGACATTCACAACCCACTCACAGCAATGGACAGATCATCTAAGCAGAAGATCAACAAGGAAACAAGGGCTTTGAATGACACAATGGACCAAATGGACCTAAAAGATACATTCAGAGGATTTCATCCTAAAGTAGCAGAATACCCATTCTTCTCCAGTGCACATGGAACATTCTCAAGAATAGATAACATACTGTGTCACAAATCAGGTCTCAACTGGTATAAAAAAGACTGAGATTATACCATGTATATTTTCAGAACACAGTGCTTTAAAACATGAAATCAACCACAAGAAAAAATTTGGAAGGACCACAAATACATGGAGGTTAAAGAGCATCCTACTATAGAATGAATGGGTTAACCAGGGAATTTAGAAAAAAAAAAAAAAGAATTAAAAAAATGCATGGAAGCAAATGAAAATGAAAACAAAACAGCCCAAAACCTTTGGGATGCAGCAAAGGTAGTCCTAACAGGAAGTATATAGTAATACAGGCCTTTCTCAAGGAGCAAGAAAAGTCTCATATACTCACTCAGTCTAACCTTATACCTAAGGAAGCTAAAAAAAGAAGAGCAGATAAAACCTAATAATATAGGAAAATAATAAAGATTAAAGCAGAAATCAATTATACAGAAATAAAAAAAAACACAATAGAACAGATAAACAAAACAAGGAGCTGCTGATTCTTTGAAAGAATTAACAAAATTGATAAACCCCTAGTCAGATTTATCAAAGAGAGAGAGAGCAAGAGAGAGCAAAAGAGAAAGGACCCAAATAAATAAAATCATGAATGAAAGAGGTGAAACCACAACCAACACTCCAGAAATACAATTATAAAAGAATACTATGAACAAATGTATGCCAACAAATTAGACAATCTGGAAGAAATGGATATATTCCTAGAAAAATATAAACTACCAAAACTGAAACAGGAAGAAATAGAAAACCAGAACAGACCCATAAACAGCAAAGAAATTGAATCAGGAATCAAAAATATCCCAACAAGCAAGAGTCTAGGGATGGCCTCCCAGCAAAATTTTACCAAACCTTTAAAGACGAATTAATATCCATTCTTGTGAAATTGTTTAAAAAAATAGAAATGGAAAGAAGTTTTCCAAACTCCTCCTGTAAAGCCAGCATTACCTTGATTCCAAAACCAGACAGACACCATTAAAAAGGAGAATTACAGACCAATACCTCTGATGAACATAAATGCAAATATTCTCACAAATATACTAGCTAATAGGATCCAACAGTGCATTAAAAAGTTTTATCTACCACAGCCCAGTAGGATTTAATCCTGGGCTGCAAGGGTATTTCGACATCTGCAAGTTAATCATGTGATACACCACATAAATAAAAGAAAGGACGAGAACATACGATTTTCTCAATAGATACAGAAAAAGATTTGACAAAAAAGCATCCTTGCTTGATAAAAAACAAAAAGCTCTCTGCCAAGTAGGAAACATACTTCAGTATCATAAAAGCCATTTATAAAAATCCCTCAGTGAATATCATCTTCAATGGGGAAAAGCTGAGAGTTTTTCCCCTAAGGTCAGGAACATGAAAGGGTGTCCACTCACCACTGTTCAAAATAGTACTGGAAGTCCTCGCCTCAGCAATCAGACAGCAAAGAATAAAAATAAAAATAAATAAATAAATAAACGGAATTGAAATCAGCAAAGAAGAAATCAAGCTTTTACTCTTTGCAGACAACATCATTGTCTTTTTAGAAAACCCAAAATGTTCCACCAAAAATTTGTTAGAACTGATACAGGAATTCAGCAAAGTTTCAGGATATAAAATCAATGCACAGAAATCAGTTGCATTTCTATACACTAATAATGAGGCAGAAGAAAGAGGAATCAAGCAATCAATCCCACTTGCAATTGCACCAAAAACTGTAATATACCAAGGAATAAACCTAACCAAAGAGTCAAAGGATCTGTCTCAGAAAACTATAGAACACTCATGAAGGAAGTTGAGGAAGATAAAAAGAAATGGAAAAACGTTCCATGCTCATGGATTGGAAGAACAAATATTATTAAAATATATATACTACTCAAAGCAATCTTCATATTCAACTAATTCCTGTCAAAATTCCATCAACATTTTTCACAGAGAGGTAACAATCAATCCTAAAATATGTATGGATACAGAAAAGATCCCAATAGCCAAAGTAATGTTGAAAAAGAAAACCAAAGCTGGTGGCATCACAATTCTGGATTTCAAGTTGTATTACAAAGCTGTAATCATCAAGACTGGAGGATCCTGGCACAAAAACAAGACACATAGATCAATGGAACAGAATAGAGAACCCAGAAATGGACCCCCAACTCTATGGTCAACCAATCTTCAACAAAGCAGGAATGAATGTCCAATGGAAAAAAGACAGTCTCTTCAAAAAATGGTGTTGGGAAAATTGGACAGCCACATGCAGAAGAATGACACTGGATTACTCTCTTACACCATACACAAAAATAAACTCAAAACAGATGAAAGACCTAAATGTGAGACAAGAATTCATCAAAATCCTAGAGGAGAACACAGGCAGCAACCTCTTTGACCTTGGCCACAGCAACTTCCTGTTAGACATGTCTTCAAAGGCAAGGGAAATGAAAGCAAAAATGAGCTAGTGGGACTTCATCAAGATTAAAAGCTTTTGCACAGCAAAGGTCAACAGTCAACAAAACTAAAAGGCAACCTACAGTATAAAAGATCTTTGCAAATGTCTTATCAGAGTATCCAAAATCTCTAAAGAAACTATCAAACAAAAAAATCTGGTCAAGAAATGGGCAGAAGATATGAATAGACATTTCTCCAAAGAAGACATACAAATGACCAACAGACAGGTGATAAAATGCTTAAAATTACTCAGCCTCAGAGAAATACAAATCAAAATCATAATGAGATACTACCTCACACCTATCAGAATTGTTAAAATTAACAACTCAGAAAAAAAAAAAAAAACAGGTGTTGTTAATTCAGAAAACAACAGGATGCAGAGAAAGGGGAACACTTTTACACTATTGATGGTACAGCTACTCTGGAAATCAGTATGGAGGTTCCTCACAGGTCAAAAATAGATGTACCCTATGACATAGCAATTGCACTACTAGGGATTTATCCCAAAGATAAAAATGTAGTGATCTGAAGGGGCACCTGCACCTCAATGTTTATAGCAGTAATGTCCACAATAGCCAAAATATGGAAAGAGTTCAGATGTCCATAGACAGATGAATGGATAAAGAGGCTGTGGTATATATTTACAGTGGAACATTACTCAGCCATCAAAAAGAATGAAGTCTTGTCATTTGCAATGACATAGATGGAACTACAGTGTATGATGCTAAGGAAAATAAGTCAGTCAGAGAAAGACAAATACAAATATGATTTTACTCTACGTGGAATTTAAGAAACCAAACAAATTAACATAGGGGAAGGAAAGAAAAATAAAATAAGATGAAAACAGAGAGGGAGACAAACCATAAAATATGCTGAACTCAAAGAAACAAACTGAGGTTTGCTGGAAAGGTGGTGGGTGGGGAGAAAGAATAATTGGGTGATGGGAATTAAGGAGGGAACTTGTTGTAAGGAGCACTGGATGTTAAGTGCATCTGATGAATCACTAAATTCTACCCCTGAAACTAATAATACAGTATATGTTATATAAATTGAAGTTAAATAAAAAATTTTGTAAAAAAAAAAAAAGAATGTTTTTAGGTTTATTAAGACCAGATTATTAATATTTCTCTAAGTCTACAGTTTAAAACCAAACTGCAATTAATTCTACCATTTCTCTAGCAACAGAAACCCCATTATATGTATTTTTATCACTTTACATGTAATACTCATATTTTGTATGCATTTTTTTCTCATGTACACTTTAATTTTTGAAAGGTAGATTTTCATAAATGAGATTTCTAGGTTTGAAGTTTGTATATTCTTAATTTTAATATTTACTGCCAGACAGAATTCTCAAATGTCTTTATCAATTGGTTTTCCCCAACAGCATATTACAGAACCCATTTTCTGAATTACATTCAATAGTAAATGTTTTCTCTCCTAATCTTTGTGGTCAGATGGGTTTCAGTGATATCTCATTATTGCTTTAATTTTCACCTTTTCTACTATTAAGATTGAACATTTTTGTAAATGTTTACTGGCCATTGTTTTTTTAATTGGATATTCATATCTTCTGTTTATTATATTTTATCATTTTAACATAAAATTGGAATATTTTCTGTTATAGATATTAATTTCATCTTGTTTCAAGTTCTTTTATTAATTTAATGCTTGTCTGTTGAATTTGTCTGTGGTGCTTGTCTACCTTCCTACCTTACTAGATATCTTCAAATATACATATAAAGTATAAATTTAAATAATATATGTGTACATATATTTACATTATTTACTTATCAATTATTAATTAATTACTGTTTAAATCCATACTTTGTTTTGAGAGTAGTTTTTGGTTTACAGTAAAATTGTGCAGAAACTACAGAGTTCCTTTGTGGTGCCCAGAGGGCTCAGTCCATTAAGCATCCAACACTTGATTTTGGCTCAGGTCATGATCTCAGGATCATGATATTAGTGTTTTGTGAAATCAAGCCCTGTGTCTGGTTCCACACTCAGTGGGGAGTCTGCTTGAGATTCTCTCTCTTCTTTTTTCTCTCTCTCTCAAATAAATAAATATTAAAACTAAAAAAAAGTACAGAGTTCCCATATATTCCCTGTCCCCTCTCTTTAGGTTACCTATTATTAACATCATTTATTGATAGGATATCTTTTTTTTTTTTTTTACAGTTAGTGATCCAGTACTGATAATACATTAACTAAAGTCCATAGCTTATCTTAGGGTTCACCCTTGTTATAAATGTATAATGTAATATATCCATCACTATACTGTATACAGACTAGTTTCATCCACCTAAAAATCCCTTTTCCCCACATATTTATTCCTTACCCATCCCCACTGTGACTCTTGGTCACCACTAATCGTTTTACTGTCTCATAGTTTTGCCTTTCTCAGAAAATCATATAATTGGGATCATGCAGTATGTAGGTTTTTCAGACTGGCTTTTTTACTCTTTGGTACATTCACTCAGTCAAACGTATTCACTTACTTAACAATATGCACTTAAGTCTACTCCATTTCTTTTCATGGCTTGATAGCTCATTTCTTATTATTGCCAAGTAATATCCCATTATATGGATGTATCACAGTTTATCAGTTTGCTTATTGAGAGACCTCTTGGTTACTTCCAATTTGGAGCAATTGTGAATAAAACTTGTCAGAAAATTCATGTACAGGTTTTTGAATCAAAATATAAAATAACCCTGGAAGGAGAAGTTCAGAAACAGCCATTCCATAACTTCTCTTCCTGTCTCTACCTTATATTACCTCAACTTTATATTCTAGTAAATGGCCAAAAGGATCCTTCAAAATTCTGATAAGTTCTTGCTTCTATGATCAAAATTTGCACACCATACTTATAATATAATGTTAAGACCCTCAAGATTCTACTTGATCTAAAAATCCCAACATCTTTTTCTCCCCATTGTCTATGCTAAAGCAAAAACAATATCTGCAGCATACACTACTAAGTTAAACTCCAAATATATAAAGGATCCTTACAAATCAGTAACAGAAAACCAAAAATCCAATAGAAAATGTAGCTAAGGAGATTTTAATAGCCTCTTCAATAAAAACTTTATCCAAATTGTCAATAAACATAAAAAAATGCACATTTTAAAAGGAATAGTTTAAATAAAAACAAGAAGCCATTTATTACATACCTTCCCAAAAGACTAAAATTAAAAATACTGACAACACCAAGATTTTGTGAGGACATGGAATATTACTATTAGCAAGATTATAAACACGTACAACTACTTTATTAGTTTGTTTTTCCTTGTTGTATTAATCAACATTTCAATCACATATCCCTAAGAAATTTTATGTGTGTAGGTGTATGTGCACCTACATCTAAAGAGAGCATTTATTAACAGCAAAACAGCATAGAGTAAATAAATACATTGTAGCATCTTCATTCCGTGGACTATACAGCAATGACAATGAAAGAACTAAAGTTAGATACAGCAATATAGACTGATATCTTCAATGCAATGCCAAGCAAATGAAACTATAAACAAAAGAACACATGTAGCCTATTTCCATTATTGAAGTTCAAAAACAGGCAAAGCTTAATTATGAGATAGTGATGAGGGTAGACAAGAAGGAGGAGGTAAGAATTTTAAGGGACATGAAGGAGGCTTTGGAATGACTCTGTTCTTTTTTTTTTTTTTAAGATTTTATTTATTTATTTATTTAACAGAGAGAGAGAGAGAGAGAGAGAGAGAGAGGGAGCACAAGCAAGAGGAGCAGCATGCAGAGGGAGAGGAGCAGGCTCTCTGTTGAGCAAGGAGCCCCATGTGGGGCTTGATCCCAGAACCCTGGGATCATGACATGAGCCAAAGGCAGATTCCTAACTGACTGAGCCACCCAGGTGCTCCCAGAATGTTCTAATGTTCTGTTTCTTGGTTTTGGTGATGGGTTGCTGGTATGTTCATTTTGTATTAATTCACCAAGCTCAACAATTATAATTTCATACATTTTTCTGTGTTTAGATAGTAAAAAGTAAAAAAAAAAAAAAGTAAAAAAGAAACAATAAATTAGAAGAAAATCAATGTAATCAAGCAATATATCAAACACTATTTTATAGATAGTAATTTTAAACACATGACTCCTAAATAACTTGTATATATATAAATATATATCTTCATTTTCCCTTTCAATACTTTCTAATTTGTATATAATTGTGTATTATTTTTATAATTTGTAAATAACTTACTAAGAAGAGACATACACATTATTCCTAAATATTTTAGTATTTTGAATACTAAAAGAGGGATTCATTAGTGAATATTCATCCTCTAAGGCTTTAGTGAAATCTGTTGGAGGAATATCATCCTAAAATTAAGGTATTTATAAGAACCAGATATTTGTATTTCTTTCAAAACCAATAGTTTCGGTCAAGTTTTTTATTTAATCTCTGTAGTTCTTTTTTTTTTTTTTTCATTATTTCTGATTATAATTTTTTTAACCAAATGGTTGGAAGGGTTAAGAAAGGAAGCATTTTGAAGGGCCTGACATAACACTCAAGAGAATGTAAATACCTTTCCCTATTTACCCATCTCTTTCCTTGACAGAAAAGATAGTTGCTAGCTCTGAAAAACCACATGGCCAGAGCATTGTGTTATATTTTAATTTTAATAAAAATTCAATAGACTACATCTTGGTTTATTTCATACAACCATATACACCTGCACAGGATTTCTGAGATTGAAATGGAAAGAATGTGGGCTTATAGAACATTTATTATCATAAGGAACTCAAGGCAAAATCTGGCTGAAAATAACCATTCTCCACAATCAAGACTCAATGCAGCAAATTAACATACAATTTCAAGGCTTCTCTAAAAGGAAAATTGTTAAATGGAGTTCAGGAATTCCAAATTTATGGCAACATCAACAATAACAGTTGGTCACTAAATCTTAAACAACAAATGGTTAGATGGATACTTATTTCAAAGAGACACATTTTGAACTCCAGAATGTATTTAAAGCCACTGGGAAAACTCTTGTATCAAGTTTGTTTTGTAGAAGGCTTTATTTCTACTCTCTCTTAGGCTTTGTGAATCAGGTCTCATTTCAAAATTCAAGCTGGCAACCCAGTAAAAGGCAAGATGTCAGTACTTCTGGATACACCTGAAGAAGACTGAAGCAAGTGGAGGAAACTCAAGATTTCACTTTTCAGTTTGCCTTAGATAATCTTTGAAAAGTTCAGATGCTTACTGGAGACTTCTCTGAGGGACATGCAGGGACTCCAAAATTTCTCTGGAAACTGTTTTCTGCAAGATGCTTAATATTTTCTTTTTCTCATCAAAAATAACACCAAAATATTTTTTTTAATTTTTTCTTCTCAAGTTTTTTTTTAATTTTATTTATTTATTTGACAGACAGAAATCACAAGTAGGCAGAGAGGCAGCCAGAGAGAGGGGGGAGGCAGACTCCCTGCCCAGTAGAGAGCCCAATGCAGGGCTCGATCCCAGTACCCTGGGATCATGACCTGAGCTGAAGGCAGAGGCTTTAACCCACTGAGCCACACAGGGGCCCCATCTCAAACAAGTTTTATTGTACTTTTCTATACAGATAGATTCTGGAAGGGTGAGAAAACATTTGAACAGAGTAAAAATTGGAACGGCGTGTGGATTTTTAAATAATTTAATTAATGTGTTTTGTAAATAAGCTATGGGTTAGAAAGAGAATGTTCATAATTGCATTCTGAAGGCAACATTCTTATTTATAACTTTGGAGACTTTTACTAGAGTTATAGTATCAGCTAGGCATGAAAAATGGAAGCAAGCAATATTCTAGATCACGTCATGAAAAACATTTTATTCTTGGAATTTTTAATATAGTCTTTATTATTTGTTTTCATATATAAGCACATTTTAAGAGGACATTAGGACCCAATGAAGAGATAATTGAGCACAAAAGATGACATATTTCTTGGAATAAAAATCACTAAAATGTTTGGCATATTTCATCCCTATCAGTTGCACAATCTAGAATAAACTTATTTAGGATTAGAAATATAAAATGTTGTGATTTTATATTCTTTATTTTTAAAAAGATTTTATTTATTTATTTGACAGAGAGAGATCACAAGTAGGTGGGGGGGTGGGTGGGGTGGGAAATAGGCTCCCTGCTGAGCAGAGAGCCCGATGCAGGACTCAATCCTAGGACCCTGAGATCGTGACCTGAGCTGAAGGCAGACGCTTAACCCACTGAGCCACCCAGGTGCCCCAAAGATTTTATATTCTATATGATCCAAGATTAACATAATTTATCATCCTGTCTATTCTATGTAGCTTCACACAACACCACAAAAATGGTGTCCTAAAACAGCCTTTTTATTTGCTCACAACTTGTTTTGATTGGGTGGCTTATTCTTCTGGTCCAAGCCACTTGGCTGATTTCTGCTGTCGTGTGGTTGGCAGGTGAATGGGCTCATGACAGAATGATTTAGGTGGTTTTAGTCCTATGTCTGGTGGTTGAGAGGCTATTAGCCAGAGTGATTTGGTTCTCCTCCTTATGGTCTTTTTTTATTCTAACCGGTTAGCTCAAGTTTATTTACACAGTGTTCTCAGAGAATATCAATTTAAAAAGTCTGAAATGAAAAAGGACTTTCAAGTATCTACAAATCACATGGGCAAGCCCAGGGTGTGTGAAGGGATTATAGAAGCAGGTGCTTACAGGACAGTGTAAATGAATTGAGAGGCATTACTGAAATGTCAACCACTTAGTTCTTTTGCTTCATGTCATAGATAATAAACTAAGATCTAAAATTCTTACACAATTTAGAAGACACAGTCCCATGATATCTTTGTCTGACTACTTCCTCCCACCTCTGTCCTGGTCTAAGTTGCCCAGTCCCTGTACAACTCCAAAACCCTTGTATTTCTTTTATAGTAATTGTTTACATGTTTGTCTTCCTTATAAGACTCTGAGTTCTTTGAGGAAAAGGATTTCAATAAGTATAACGTCAAGTGAATGACTAAGTGTATGAGCAAAGGAAGAATTAGTTGATAAAGTTCTCAAAGGGATTTCTGTGTGTAGAAATGACATGCATATGTTATCATTTAATTTTTAGAGCTACTGTGCAGTGAACACTTAAACTTACCCAAAAGTTCTGACATTTGTCTTCAGCTCCTGGGAGGTGATGCCCTCCTAATGAGAGTATATTTACCAGCAGTCTTTAGGCCACGCTGCATAGTCAACAACTTATTATGGGTCCTTTAGGACACAAAGTTTCTGCTCTACCTCTGGAAGAGCTGGAAACTCAGCCACATGGAAAATTGACCCTGCTTGTTATGTGATCAAGCCCCAGTCAAACTTCTGGACATCAAGTCTCAGATGAGCTTCCCTGGTCAGCAATACTTGATGTGTGCTGCTACACATCATTGCTGGGAGGAGCTGATGCTGTGTATAACTTCATAGACAAAAGACATTTGGAAATTCCACCTTTGGAATTCTCCTGAACTCTGCCCCACATTTATTCCCCCTTGGTTCATTTTAATCTGTGTCCTTTTACTGAAACAAAACATAACTGTAAGTATAATAGCTTTCAGTGAGTTCTGAGAGTATTCTTTGGCAAATTACTCAATCTTGGAGATCTTTGAACTCAGCAGTCATTGCCAGAAAGGAGGGTGGTCTTGTGGACTGCTCCCTAACTTCACAGCTGCACATCAGAAGTTAAAGCACTATTTTCCCATCAAGTATAGCCAACATTTCCTAAGTTATATTCTAAATAACTAGTGTCCCATAATCTGCCAACAGATGTTTTTTGAAAATAAGAGACTATGTCCAAATTAAGCCTTAAAGACAGAGCATTGAAAGACAGATAAGGTTCCCTGCTCTCACAAGGATTACATTATAGTGAGATTGACAGGAATTAAATAATTTCAGAGTTATAATTGGTATAAGTTAAATAAAACAGGGTGATATGAAAAAAATCAATTGCTACAGGTTAAGATAGGAGAAAAAAATTAAAATCAGTGGTCAGGAGATGTGAGTCTGAAGATGTGATATTTGTCCTTCAATCTAAAGACAGAAATCAGCCATGTCTATGTGTATGACAAGAGATTTCAGAAGAAAAGTATGTTTGAAAGAAGCTGTGTAGCTGGATCCTAGTCACAGAGGGGCAGAGTTTGGGGAACCAGGTCAGAGATATAAAGAGGGACCAAACCATATGAAAAAAAAGTGTTTCTGAAAATATGGTTCCTGTGCCAGCATCAACAACATCCCTAGGAAGCTTATGAGAAATGTAAATTCCACAGAGTAAGAAATTTTGGTGGTGCAGCCCAGCACTCTGTCTTAACAAGACCTTCAATGAATTCTGATGCATGTTTCAAATTTGAATATCATTGGTTTTGTGCCTAAGTCTATCCATAGTAATGCTATGTGCTTGAAATATCTAGAGGTACTCATCTAGGCCCCAGTGAGCTTCCCACAGACATCTCCCCTTTCCTAACCAATGTTACCACTTGATCAACCTTTGTGGTTCTTATGATTGTAAAATGCCCTTCAGAAACAACCATCGGGAAACTTAGCAAAAAATAAAGATTTATTACATATAAGACCTGGAAATTACATAACACACAAGGGACCTCACAGCAAGGTAAAGATAGAAACAGAGAGAAAAGCATGGTCCTCGGGCCCTAATTTTATTGGGGTTGAAGGTGGGGGCCTAGGGTTTTGTGAGCTCTCTCTGTGTAGATGAATTTAAAAGATGAAAGTGGGAATTTAAAGTATGGGAAAAGACAAGTGGCCCAAATGTCACTTACCTAATCTAACCAAGATCTCTGAGAAAAAGGAGCTTCAGTGGGAGGAAGTGGCCTGGGTCTTCATCTAGTTGTGGCTAGTAAGGGGTAATTCCAAATAGCTATCTTTGAAGTGGATATCTGGGTAATCAAACCTTAAGTCAAGCATTTGTGTTACATAAAAGAAAAAGAAAAAAGAAAAAAAAATATCAGGACTTCCTTTATAACCACTGATGAAGTTTCTTGAAGACCTAGTGAAGATACAGTTTTAGCTGAAATACAATGAAAAGTGCTTGAATTATTAAATGGTTTAAGTAAGGAAATGATGAGATCTGACTTATATTTTAAAATGGCATCAATAGTTGTGTAGTGGATAGTAGGAGACCTGAACAGAAGTAGAGATCAATGCTAGTGATGCTGTCACCATACATGTGTGAGAAAATACAGATATAAAGTGCTGTTAAGGACTAGTAGAGGGAGGGATATGAGATATACTCTGGATTCAAATAAAATCAATTGGTTTTACATGAAGGACATGTCCAAGCTTCTTTAACCTTCAAGTGCATTATGAATCTCAAAAAGAATAATATAATATGGAAGTGTTCTTCGATTTGATTATGGGATCTTTTTTCTTTTATGCCCCTATAAATTTAAGAAAATCTCCCAGAATTTTAATTTCCAATGAAAAGAAACATAATTTGGAAAACATTGCATTATAGCTAAAAGTGAAGAAAAATACTTTCTAATTTCTGATTAATTAAGTTGTAGCTATATAACTTATTTTAAAAAGAAATGCAGTTTTCAAGAATATTAAGCAGCTACATCGTGGCTAGCCAAGTGGTTTTCTAATAAAAGTCCCACTTCGATAAATAGATAAGAGCAATTTGACATTTTATGAAATTCTCCAGGAGATTTGTCCTCTTTGTGAATTGTGATTACGGCTATTCTCTGCCTACATGGTCATTTTAAAACATGCAAGAACATTATAATTGAATTAGGAAGAATTGTCTTTAGTTACATATTTACTTTAATAATTTATTTTGCAAATCCCTCACAAAAAGTAGAAGAGGTGCTTGACCTAGTATCTAATTTTTAGTTTTAGTAAAGTATAGCTTTTAAACCTTTTATTATTTTATTATTATTATATGAATATTCATGAATTGTTACACTTGCTAGCAAGATCCAGGTTAACATACTGTTTTCCTTTTAGAATCGATGTAACACTCAGAATGTTTCTTTTAATACTAAAGAATCCAACAACAAAATACATTAGATTTCTTCATTCTAGAAGCACAAGAAGTTTAGAATTCATCATTTTGCTATTTTTTTTTAAATTTAATGTATATATACCTTGTAGTCCAAAATTCTCCAGAGGAGACTAGTAAAATAAAACTGAGACCAATGTCTTAGTTTTTAGTAAACAAGTCCTTGCCCGTGCCTGCCTATTTACAAGGTGAAGGTTTGGGCATTTACATGACAGTGTCAATTTTTTTAGGAATGTGCATATTTCCCAAAAGTCTAGGATTCCTTGCAAATGAGACCAAGGAAAATTTAATGCAGCAAAGAAAACTGACTTTGCAAATCCTCCATTCACTATTTTAATCTTCCCCATTTCCATTTACTTCCTCTAGGTTTAGATAATCAAATGTTCTCTTAAAAGTCATATGTGGGGCGCCTGGGTGGCTCAGTGGGTTAAGCCTCTGCCTTCGGCTCAGGTCATGATCCCAGGGTCCTGGGATCGAGCCCCACATTGGGCTCTTTGCTCAGTGGGGAGCCTGCTTCCTCCTCTCTCTCTCTCTGCCTGCCTCTCTGCCTACTTGTGGTCTCTGTCTGTCAAATAAATAAATAAAATCTTTAAAAAAAAAAGTCATATGTACCCATGCAATCAAAATGCTCACATATTATCCTGATACTGTCTGCCTGGCTCACTCTACCACCCAGAGCCTGTATAAGTCTTAGGTTCCTTGTGTCCAATCAACTGACAGGAATTTTATGTAATACCTAAGAAGTCTAGAGTTCAGCAAGCACTTCTGAGATTAATGTATTCACAGTGACTCTTTCAGAACCACTGGCGATACCTATGTCTTTTAAATGGAGCAACATCAAATAGTCCCAAAACTCTTGAAAGAAGATGAGCAATTTTCAATAAACTCCAAACAACTGTTTGCCTTGTAGGATCTGGCTCTTCATATTTAAGAAGATAATATACCATAGCTATCCCAGAATTCCAGAAGACTTTCAGCTTTATCTTCTTCTATGAAATGTAAAATATGCAATTGAATATTTTTTGGGAAGATCAAATCATATAACATTCACAAATGCCAGGTGTCATGCCTGGCCTATTTTGCAAAGACTTAGTTGATAATAGTATAAATGAATAGGTAATCATTGGATCCATCCATCAATCACCAAGACCTAAATTTATATTTTATTTTATATAATATAAATTGTATTTTATATATTTTATTTTATATTTTAATTTAAGTGACTTGAAATATGAAAGAATGCTTCATTATTAAGTCATGCCCGGTATAAAACAAGGACTGACCACTCTGAATTCATAAAGCAGGGGCTGTATGAGACCTTCCTGTGGAATGTGGAACCTATCAGATTTGGCCTGCCAGGGAGAGACTTTGGGTCTGTAAGAAGAGTCCTAGATTATATCTGGACCTGCCTGCAACATGCCACACAGACCATGAAATTTTTCTTTCTTGAGTCAATGAATTTGACTCCCTATGCTACCTCCCACCAAGAGGAAAAAAAAAAAAAAATTCTCCAGAAAGGCCAGAGCACTTTTGCTTACAAAGTTATCTGAGGATGTCAGCAAAAGATATGAATCATCATTTTCTTCATTTTCAGATATAGAAACAGCATCCTGAGATTTTAAGTGATTAAGTCACACATTTAGTGGCAAATCTGGGATTCATTGCAATGTATTTCCTTCCCAACTCTGTATAATTCCCTGCCATACACTACTTTCCCAGTCAACTAGAGAATTCCAATATCCTCAAGTATAAAATTGGTTAATAACACCTATCACCTAGTATCATTGTAAAGATCAAACAAGATAACAAACGTGAAAATGCTTTGTGAATAATAAAATACACACAATGTGAACCATTACTCTCTGGACATTGTTTCTATACGGTTGCTGCTCTCTCCTCAGATCATGTCTGTTCCTTGTGTGGTGTCTCCAATAGTGAAGTCTGATTTTTTTGAAACTGGTGAGGTCTAATGTATGCCATTTTCTCTATTATATCCCTCTATGTCTTTTTTTGCAGTGGTTATTCTATGTTACAGTTTTTAGTCCTAAATCTCTATGAAGTACTCTTCGTCAAACCCTCATCATTCCCTGTGCCACTATGTTACCATTCATCATGATGAGTAATTAACTTCTAACTCTCAAAGTAAACGTCGGGAGTTTATCAGAAAGATACATTCGAAAGAGTTGACAAGTGAAACCATGTTTTGCGTTTGTTTTGTGTTCACATTGATGTGGGTGGACAAAAAATATCCTTGTAAAGGGGACCCGTGTAATATAAGACTCCTTTGATCCAGTTATGCTTCCAAGAATATTTTTGAGAAGCAAGGATGTTATGTTGCCATTTTGTGACTTTTCAATGCTGCATGGCTTCACCTGTTGTGTAGAAGCTACTGATCACAGATCTGATGACAGCTGGCATTTTGGATTTTTAATCTGGTAGAATGCCTGAAGAGTCTAATGAATGGCACTTGCAAAGCAATACTGCATATGCTCCAAAACTGGCTGAAATTTACCCTCTTTTAAATGACACTGAATATAATTTAAAAGTGTCAGACTCATAAAGTTCATGTTCTCATGAAAGTTCACTAAGAAAAATATATATGTCCACTCAGGATTTCTTTGGCAGAATGCCTGAGACATCATTGTTTTGCTTAACTTTTAATGGTATTTTTAAAAAAATCTGTTAACAACTTCAATATTGTGGTCTTTTCTGATACTTTTATATTGTCAACAATTTCATCTTTCCTCCATTCAGCACAACTTTTTTTTCTCTTTGTGAATTTTCCTTTGAAAATGCTGAGCTATTATTAAGGTACAGTAAACAGAACTCTTGTATAAGAATGCCTGTTTCAAGTAGGCCCTCAGGCCTTCAGACAGGACAATGGAACAGAATCCATTAATTATCATTTTCCAGAATGAATGGGGTGAACTTTGACAAAGCACACTGTGGAGAAGCTATCAGCACCAAGCACTCCTCTCCCTAGTTAGGGTATTTAACCCCAGGGAATGACACAAACATGGAAGGGATTTTTTATTTTTCTTCTTTTGCTTACATTTGGACAGAAATTTAAAAACAGATTACAGAGGATTTAATGCTCCGGGGTGGTTTGCTTTCTAGCAGAGCTCTTATAAGCACTCCAGATTGTTAGCAATTATAATTGTACCTTCACTCCTGGATACCGGAAATAATAGCACTGCTACTGCAATGATATCCTTTTAGTTCAGACTGACACTTGCACCAAAACATATAAGGTTAAACTGCTTTAAAATGGGCACTGATGACTGTTGAGTTGAAATTGACAGACAATATTGAACATTTGTAAAGTAATAACCTGTTGTATGCATGCAGAAAAATTTAAGAATCAATTGTAAACAGGGCTAGGTACTCATGAGTAATGATCTAATGATGCAGTTAACAGTACAGGAAACTAAACTTTTAGATAAATGTTTAGATAATTCAAACATAAATAGAGCTTTCTGTTACTTGACCAAGATACATGTTTCACTTTCTCTTCACCAAATTTTTGTGTTCTTAATACTTACATGTTAAAAGAAAAAATCATAAATATTTAGGTTTCCTTAGATCAAAATCTATACTTATCTTGGTGTATAAATAATTTGGGACTTAAAAAAATAAGTTTGCAATTAGCCTGCTCCTTGGATCATGATTCAACTTAGAAGTGGTTGTAGTGGGTGTCTGTTATTTGATCTCAATGACTCTTATCCCTCTCATCCTACACAAACACACACACTTGTTCACACACAGACTCACACTCACAGACATACATGCTCCTTTTGGATTTACTCATCCCTGAGCCCAATCATTGCGCCTACATTACTGACCTGTTCTAGTACATAGGTGGCTACAACACCAGTGGGAGTCAGAAATGTTCCCCAGGATTTCCCAGACTGGAACTAGGGTTATAGACACAATTCTTCTCTAATGATAAAATCTGAAGCATGGGGGCACCTGGGTGGGTCAGTGGTTTAAAGCCTCTGCCTTCAGCTCAGGTCATGATCTCAGGGTCCTGGGATCGAGTCCCACATCGGACTCTCTGCTTGGCGGAGAGCCCGCTTCCTCCTCTATCTCTCTCTCTGCCTTCCTCTCTGCCTACTTGTGATCTCTCTCTGTGAAATAAATAAATAAAATTAAAAAAAAAAATCTGAAGCATGGCCTTAATAACTCTTTTTTTTCAATGTCCATTATTACCTCTAAGAAAGTATTCCCATATTTAAATGGACCCAGGTTAAGTTGGTTTTCTGTTTATTCCAACCCAAAGAGTCCTCACTAATCCAGTAAGTCCTCACTAATCCAGTAAGAAAGGATGCTTATTTATGAATGGAGGAAAGGTCTATTTTCTGATGGATCTGGATTTAAATTCCAGGTTAATAATTTGATTGGCCATGTGTCCTTAGGTAAGTTACTTATCCCTCTGAATGTCAGATTTATCTTTAATTAAAGGGAAATAGGTATAATAGCACCCTGTTTACTATAAAGACTAATACCTTACAATGCATGAAAATTTGAAACGATTGTTTCCTTTCCTTTCTTACCCAGGTATTTCTATTAAATCTATTTTTTATTGATTTTAATAATTGGACATTTTTCTTATACATTGACAAACAGCTATTAGTATGCTCCCAATGGTAACAATATTGTTTACTCAAAATTAAATGTCACTGGATGCAAGTTCCAATGAAAGTCTGAAAATATCATATGTAGGGACTCCTGGGTGGCCAGTTGGTTCCAGGTACAAGTCTTGGTTTCCACTCAGGTTGTGATCAGAGTTGTGAGGTCAAGCGCTGCATCAGGCTCCAGGCTCAGCATGGCATCTGCTTGAGATTCTCTCTCCCTCTCCCTCTGTGCCCCTGCTTGTGCTTATGTTCTCTCACTCTCTAAAGTAAATAAATAAATAAATCTTTTTAAAAAAGGGAAATCATATTTACATATTTATAATATATGCTATGTATATTATATATTTATTACATATAAAATATCAAAGATATAATATATAAATATGTAAAATAAAATATTATATAAATATTATATATTATATATAGTAAATATATATCTTTATATATATTTACATAACAGAAGTCAGTGCATTGACTTGCTAAGTGAAACAGCAATAAGTAATGGAAGAAAATCCCAGGAAAAATTAATACCCATAATATTTTAGAAAAGGAAAATTTCAAAGTCAAAGTGAATGAATGATTACATGTGAAAACTTTGTTTCACATTGCTTTCCAACTTTCTGGTCTGTGAGGGAGTTTCTCAGATTAGTGTTTTCTGCTAATTATGACTTGTAGAGGGACCTTGTATATTTCACTTACTCTCTCTTTTACCTTCCTGGGCTTTATCCCCAAAACAGAGATAGAAAACTGAACACCACATGGTAAGATGAGTGAGCTGGTATGGCACCTTCTTTGTCAGACAAGGCTGTGTGAAATGTCGGGGAAGCTCCAACAAGTACTTGGCTTGAGAGACAAAAGGATTGATTATGATGGGGAAAAGGCATGTTACGGCCTTTATTTGATGACAGAAAAGCCTTTTTCTTTTCTTTTTTTTTTTTTTTAAGATATGGGACTTTCATCTGTGGGCATCATAGAGAACAGGGACTTTAAACTGATAGCTACTGTAGAGTGTGATATAATGTCAATTGTAGGTGTATTAACTTACCTTAGCACTTCACTTTACATTATGTAAAATCCTTTCTCTTTCATGAGCTCCCCTCACCTCCAGAAACCTGGGGTAATAAATCAGTCAGGAGGTAAAGCCTCAATAATCTTATATGATTTGCTCAAAGAGATAGCCAGTGAGTACTGGAACAGATTTCAAGGCCAGGCCCACCAGATTCAGCAAAATTTGGTATCACCTCCCTATGCTGTCCATGTACTCATTCACCTGTGAATTAGGCCACCCCAACAAACCTTGAGATGGAGTAATTGTAGTATTCTTTCTTTGCATGGTGTTTTTTTTTCCCCCTCTCTCTTTTAATTTCCTTTTTCCTTTCTTTCCAATCTTCATTTAATTCATATTCCTTCTCTCGCTTACTTCCATACTTTGTTGAATTCTTCTCTATTTTGATGATCATTTTCAAAGTATTCTAACAAACACAACACCACTGGCTTTCACAACATTCCTGTAATGGAAAAATGCAGTTTTCAGACTCCTTTACCTGTGAGAGAAGCTGATGTGCAGAGGTGTTCCATGGTCATGCAAGGCATGAAGGAAATCTCAGGATCAGGTTCCCAGATGCATGAGGGCAAGAAAACCTTAGTGCCTTTCACTGTTTTAAAGCCTTGATAAAAAACTAGTTCCACAGCCAGAAAGCAGGTTAAGAATTCTGTCAAAATCATCCATCTACCCATCTATCAACCTGCATATCTATTCAACAAAGTGTATTATTCTTGACTCTGATGACAAAGGTAAAAAGGGACTATCACTGCTATTAAAGGACTCACAACACGTTATGCAAGAAACACTTTGGTGGATACAAGGCAGAAATAATGACTGAGCCCCTATTCTAAAGAACTGTACCCCCTAAGGAGGAGATATATAAATGCACTTATACATGGGGAGGATAGTCAAGTTGAAAAAACAGGTGAAGGGCTTAGACTCAGCAATTATCTGGCTGTGTGTTTTTAGACAAGTTATTCTCTCCTAATATTTTAGGCAGAGGAAGAAACATTGGGCAGGGGGAGGGGTTTTGGGTCAAAAACCAAATTAAAGATTATAAGAGTTCTAGCTCTTTGATTCTTGTCCATATGAAGTTAGACAAATTATTTAACATAGTTTTTACCACAACCCCAACAGAATATGGAAATTGACATATTTTTATATTAAGTTTACATGAATGAGCACTGCAAGAAAACCTATTAAGATCACTGAATTCAGTATTCCCAGATCATTTTTATATTGCCCTTTCTACTAATTGGTGCCTAAGGAAATGTATGTGACATAAGATTGGAGTATATCATACAAAACCAAACAAAACTAACTGCAGCATAAAACACTGTAAATAAATATTTAATTATCTTGCAGTCTTCTTCCACCATATTACATATATTGGCATGTTAAATGAAGCCAACATGGGCAAGGGAAATACTGATTAAGAACAAAATTGAACTTTCAATTCCAATTAAAAAATAAAAGAAGATCTAATAAGAATCAATGGTGTTGAAGAAATCAATAAAAACTAGTATGTTATTTTAAATAGTGCAAAACAATATGAATCAGATTGCTATAAGTGAACAAATAAATTAAAAAATGCAGTTTACATTTTTTAGGAAATTGTAAATCTTGAAAGTACGTTTCAAAGAATAGTTCTGCCAAAATGTCTACCTTATATATTGCCATATCACATTTTTGCCCACCCTCTCCCCCATTTAAACTCTCTAGTCTATTCCATTGTCATTTTGGTTTGTGTCATGGAAGATTTCATCTTCTTTATTGCTAAGAATAAAGGACATTTTCACTAGGGTTTCCTACTAGTGTAAGTAGTTCTGTCTAGGCATTAGGAGCAAGTAAGAAACTAGAGATATGTAGCCTGTAAAAGAGGACAATTAGGGGGATATAGTATTTGTGTTTTTAAAAGTGAAAGATAAACCTGTGGAAGAAAGATGAGTTTTACTTTCAGGGCATCCAAAAATAGAATCAGCATCAATGGATAAAGTAGAGAGCACTATTAGGTTCATAATAAAGAAAAACTGTCAAGCAATTAACCATGATTAAAGCTGGATGGCAAGAAGGTGGCTAGTTCCCTGGTCTTGGAAGTATTTTTGCAAATGCTTAGTATCTACTGAGTTTGAGTGTATGAAAAGGGATTAAGTGGCAGATGGAAGGTTGAAATAGAGCAGTTTTTGAAAACTCTGGGTCACACCATATTAGCAGAACATGAAATCAAATTAATGGATCTTGATCAGCATTTTTAAATGAATGTGTTAATTTTTATACATGTAGTCATTCATGTTTATTGCAGAAATATACAAGTATAGGAAAATCAAAAGAAAAAAACAAAACAAACCCCAAAAACAGTATCATAGAGATGATCATCTTAATCACTGTAATTCTTCCACAAATCTTTGTTTGTAGATGTATATTTAAACTCATTTATTATCTATCTATACATGTATGTGTGGATAGTAAATGCATATTAAACATATATGTTTATATATATTTATACATATGTATATGCATATGTACTTCAAATATACCCATACATACAATAGGATACTTTTTTCCTCACTTGTGTGGAGAGCTAAAGAGCCCTATACAACATCAAATTAATGCCATTTTGGTAAAAATGTGGCAAGCCCTGAGCTTTGTACTCTCCATATATTAGTTTGCATAGCTCATATCCACAATGAGGTAGATGTTATCAATATACAAAAATATGTTGTATCTTTATACACTAATAATAGACTATCAAAGCAGAAATTAAGAGAACAATCCTATTTATAACTTCACCAAAAAACAAAACAAAACAACCTGGGAACACATTTAATCAAAAAGGTAAAAAATGTGTACACTGAAAAATATAGTCATAAATAGAAGGAACACTTATATTTTATGCTCATTAAACTAATAGCCTTAAAATGTCCATACCATCCAAAGAAACTACAGATTCAATATATTCCCTATCAAAATTCCAATGACATTTTTCACAGAAATAGAACAATCTTAAAATTTGTATGGAACCACAAGAGGTCCTGAATAGCCAAAGCAATCTTGAGAAAGAAGAACAGGCTGGAAGCATCATGCTCCCTTAATTCAAACCCCATTACAAAGCTATAGTAATCAAAATAGTATAGTACTAACATAAAAATAGACACATAGATCAATGGAATTGAATAGAGAGCCCAGAAATAAACCAAAACATGTTTAGTTAATCAATTTACAACAAAGAAGCTAAGAATATACAATGGGGAAAGACAATCTCTACAACAAATGGTGTTGGAAAACTGGACAGCCATATGCAAAGAACGAAACTAGACCACTATGTTACAACATACATCATACACAAAAATTAACTCAAAACAGATTAAGTACTTGAATATAGGATCTGAAACCATAAAAATCCCAGAAGAAAACAAAGGGGGTAAGCTTTTTGACATGGATCTTTGTGATAAATTTATGGATTTGACATCAAAAGCAAAAATAAGTATAACTACATCAAACTAAAAACATCTGCACAGAAGGGAAACCATCAGCAAAATGAAAAGACAATCACTGAATAAGAGAAAATATTTGCAAATGATATAAGTAATAAGGGGCTAATATCTGAAAAACTCATTTAACTCAATAGCAAAAAAAAAAAAAAAAAAAAAAAGCCCCAGACACTCCAATTTTAAAAAAATGGATGGAGGGTCTGAATAAACATTTTTCCCAAGAGGACATACAGATGACCAACAGGGACATGAAAACATGTTCAACTCCACTAAACATCAGAGAAACCAAAACAAAACCATGAGATATCACCCAAACCTGCTATAATGGCTGCTATTAAAAACAAAAAAAAGACAAGAAATAACATGTGTTAGCAAGAATGTGGAAAAGAAGAAACTCCTGTGCATATGATCCAATAATTTCACTTCTGGGTATTTATCCAAAGGAAATGAACACACTAATTCAAAAAGATGTCTAAACCTTCACGTTCATTGCAGCATTATTTACAATAGACAAGGCATGGATACAACTTAAATGTTCATCAGTGGGTAAATCAGTGCGTGAATGGTTAAAGAAATTGTGGGATATTTGTATACTGGAATGTTATTATATTATATGCTATATTGTATAATAGTGGGATAATATTCAGCCATAAAAAAGAATGAAATCTTGCCATTTGCAACAACGTGGATGGACCTTAGGGTTATCATGCTAAGTGAAATAAGTCATACACTAAAAGATAATTACATGTGATCTTACTTATATTGGAATCTAAAAAATAATAATAGTAATAAATAATGAAACCAAAAACAATAAGCCAAAAAAACCACAAAAACCCTGACCTTATGTGTATAGAGAATAGATTGATGATTGCCTAAGGTGAAAGGTGGGAGGGGTGGGAAGTGTGAAGGGGGTCAGAAAGTACAAACTTCCAGTTATAAAATGAATAAGGCACAGGACTGTAATGTACAGCATGGTGACTATCTTGAATATTGAATATTTGAAAGTAGCTATAAGAGCAGATCTTGGACGTTCTCATGATGAGAAAAAAATATGTTAACTTTGTGTGTGACACATATTAATTGGACTTACTTTGGTACCATTTTGCAATATATTCAAGTATGGAATCATTATGTTATACATCTGAATCTAATGATACACTTATATCAATAAAAAGGGGTGAATTCAATTAATTTTAATGAGTAATACTTTCTCCTCTTTCCCCTAAAGTCCTCAAACATGGCAAAATCTTCCTTTTATGGAATGACCTTTCAAAGATAAGAATGGTTTGCTTGAAATTAAGAAATGCAGAGGGTGTATTCAAAAGCTTGTCCATAGCTTAAAAAAATAATAATTGGCAATGGCCTATTGAAAAATAGGACTTATCAATGTTCAATAAAAGCTGTGTTTTTATTTTTTTTCTGTCCTCACCTCCCCTCTTTGTCACCCTCCCTCTCCTCCCCTTCCTTTTTTAAATGTCTAGTCCTGGTGGGTCGAGTATGGGGTTTGCCCCCAAGGGAAACAGAGCCAGACTGGAGATTGCACATGCATGAATGTATGGGAGAGTAAGTACAGTTCAACAAGGAGGGGCAGGAAGAGGTTGGGCTGGGATATGCCGGGCACCCAGGGCAGCTCCAAGGAAGGTACATTTAGGCGAGAGAAGCTGCTGCCACAGCACCTCTTCTCAGGGGAAGCCAAATCTCTTGGAACGTCAGGAGTTCTACAGCGGCAGCAGGAGACTCCTGGAATGGGAAAAGTCTACATGCCCTGGTGCCCATAGGCCCTCCTCCTAGTGTCTTCAGAAAGGAGTTTGGCTCACACCATAGATCCAGCAAGCGCAAATCCTCATTGACGCCCCCTCCCCTGGTCAGAGTCCCAGGGCAGGGGCAGTTTGCCCAAGGAGGTTGGCCAGCTGTTGGGAACTGGCCTCTGGCCCAGTGGCAGTGAAGGGGCTGGATCACCAGAGGTCGATACCAGGGAATGAGCAGCACATGATCAGAATGCAAGCCTTGTCCACTTCCCAGAGTCCCATGCTCAGGCTGCAAGCCTTGTCTACCTCCCAGAGTCCCAAGACTGGGAGGGAGCTTGGGCTTCTGGTGTAGGCACCTGCAATTCCAGTTCAAGTCAACCAAGGTCCACTGCTGCGGCAAACCAAAGTCACCATTCCACTGCACAACCTTGGGGCCTGTTATTCCTCTGGGCAGTGTCCAGAAGTAGGAAGGGACCTGAAAAATCACTCGGGGAGACCATAGCTATCTGTTCCCCAAGACTTTCTCCAGAAGGCTTTCTACCTCAGGCAACTGCTCTGTCTTTCTGGAAATATAAATTGGTTCAGTTACCATGGAAAACAGTGTGGAGTTTCCTCAAAAAATTAAAAATAGAACTACTACTGATCCAACTATCTCACTTCCGGGTATACACCCAAAAGAAATGAAAATAGGATCTGGAAGAGCTATCTGGACTTCCATGTTTATTGCAGCATTATTCACAATAGCCATGATATAGAAACAACTTAAGTGTCCTTCATTAGATGCATGGATAAAGAAGCTATATATATATATATATATATATATATATATATATATATATGTATATACATACACACATATAAAATAATATATTATATATATATTTATATTCAGCCATGAGAAAGAAGGAAATCCTGCCATTTGCAATGACACAGGTGGAACTTGATGCATTATGCTAGGTGAGTAAGTCAGAAAAAGACAAATGCTGTATGATATCACTAATACGTGGACTCTAAAAAAGCTGAACTGATAAAAACAAAGTAGAATGCTAGTTATCAGGGGCTGGGGCATAGGAGAATTGGAGATATGTTGTTTAAGAGTACCAACTTGGACCCTGTAGATAAGCAACTCCTGGAGATCTAATGTATTATATAGTGATTATAGATAACAATATGGTAGTATAAATTTCAAAGTTGCTAAGAGACTAGGTCTTAATTGTTCCCACCAGAGAAAAATAAATTATAATTATATGAAGTGATAGAGGTGTTAGCTAAGGCTAAAGTGGTAATCATACTGCAATGTGCAATTGTATCAAATTAACATGTGATGACCTCAAGCTGATACAATATTCTATGTCAATTATGTATCAATAAAAATAATTTTTAAAAATACTGTATATAAAATAGCTATCATGTATCACAAATATAGTCAACTCATTTTCAACACTCGGGTACCAAATCTGGATTTGCATGGTTCTCACCACCTCAAATTTAGACTTTTCTCCCTCCTTAGCTTCTAAACAGTAGTAGGACCTTAGATAAGTCCCTGCTGAGGTTTCCATGACAAACATGAAAATACTGAATGAGATTCCTCTTCCTTTCTTCCTCTCAAGATTCCTGCCTGAGTAGTATTGAGCTTGTCCCCGCTCCTCCTTCTAACCTATAAATACACTGCACATTTTTGTATGAAAACATCAAAACAGCTGAAAGAATTTATAAGATTTTAGGGATACATAAGATGTGCTCAGTTATGACCATATATACATTTAGAAAATCCTACCCATATTTTGCCTTAGGAAAATTAGCCTTGTCCCTTTTATTTTTCTCCCATTCTTTACAGTAACTGACTACTTAGCTAGGCATATGTCTATTTAAGAAAAAAAAAAACTATATATATATATATATATATTTATATATATTTTTTTTTTTTTTTTTCTTGCAGCCCTTGTAGCTATGTGTGCCAGTGTAATAATGTTCTTACCAATGGGATTCAAGAAGAAGAATCACGTGGCAGATTCAGGGAATTTTTAATTTAATTTAGTCTTTCCCTAAAGGAAGTGCTGTCATACATACTGTGCCCTACTTCATTCTTTCCTTTTAAATCTTTTCTAGTGACTGGAGTGGTCATACAGCCCTGCAGATTTTGAAGATGAGGCCCCCATCCACCAATGCTAAAAGACGACTAAGTTGCTGAGAATTTCAGAGTGAAGCTGTCATTCCAACTGTAGGTAGCACAACACTCTTATGAATCTTGCTGTTGTTGTTAATTTGGATTTTCCTGTTACTTAAAATGACATGCCATCATTCTCTTGACAGTACTTCTGATTTTTTCCCTCACCACTGTATAATTCTACTGTCTTCCTATCTTTATAAATCATGACACCACATTGCTATGCATTTAGACGAGCTAAACTTGGGAGTCCTTTGACTCTTTTGCTCTCTTCTCATTCAGTCCATCAACAAATCCTATTCAACCTTCATAGCAGTTACAGAAATCACCCTCTTAACACTTGAACCTGGTCTGAGCCATCGTCACCTGTCCTGTGGATTGTTACAATTCATTGGTCTCCCTGCTTCTACCTTTGCCCCCTTCTTCAGAACACACAGAGGGAGACTATCTGAAAGAAGTTGTACTACTTAACCCTCTACTCAAACCCTGCCGATGGACTGCGTCTGAGTAAAATCCAGAGTCCTTATGACATCCTTCAAGGTGCTGTTTTTTCTGACTTTCTGTGTTTATCTACTGCCTTCCCCTTATTATCTGATTTCCACCCACCCTGACCTGTATGCTTCCAGATAACCTCTTACCCCTAGATGATCTACTCATAGTACACTCCTTCCCTTCATTCTAGTCTCTGCTCAAACATAAACTCATCTGAGAGGTTTTTTGGTTTGTTTTCACTTATATAAAATATTACCCTTTCCAGTACTTTATGTCTCCCATACTTTGTTTCATATTCTTCAGAACACTTAACCTCACAGACATTAGCTTTTTAAAATTAAATATTGACTCTCTTCCCTCATAGACACCAACCAGGGCTGTGTTTTGTTCACTGATTTATCTATAACATATACATGTGTGTATACACACACACACACACACACACACACACACACACACACACGTATATACATATGGTACTCTCTCAAAAAATACTCATGGAATGAATGAATAAGTGGATGAGAAGAGGAGGATGAGCTGTTGACTTTTGAGTCATGACTGTGATACTTTCTACCTATAAGGTCTTGAGTAATTAACTTTGACACTCTCTTAGTGAGCATAATAGTATTTACCTGAGGGTGATGATGTGAGGGTTAAATAAGTTATCCTAGTTAAAAAAATATCCAGCATAAGATCCTTTACAAAGATGGATTCAATAATAATTGGATAAATCACTGCATGTTGAAAAAAAAAAATAACCAAAGTTATCTAATGATCTTGAGAAAAGGATCTTGCAAGATTTTCCAGGCTAATGACATGTGTAAATTCAGATAATCTTCAAACATTAAATAGAATTTACAATGCCTTAATTCAATTCTCCAAAGCATTAAACATCCATGATTAAGAAATATCTGTGTGTTTTATGACTTGTAAAATGAGTGATATTTATTATAAATCTGAAGTATTGTCTGGAGGCTTGGGAAACTCTGTGGTTTTTGGCTAACCCTCTGAGAACAATCTTGGTGGAGAGAGATTGGCATTTGAGTACTTTGTCCCCCAGGAAAGGCTACTTTAGTTTTTAACATGCAAAGAGGGCCCTCATATTGCTCTACTTACATGGAACACACCTTTCTTAAGAGGGCAAGCAGTCCAGACCTTACTTCCCTTTCCTACAAGAATAATTCGAAAACATTTATTTGGAAACTTTCCTGTCATCCCCAACATATTTATCAGTCTGTATCTCCTTTGGTGGACTCTTTTCTCCCTCATCTCCTTTCTCTGTGTCCCTCTCTCTGTCTTCTTTCTTCCTTCCTAAGGCTTTCCATTGTGCCCAAAGAAACCCATTTTTTCTCCTTAACATCTTGAAATGTCCCTTCTTTTGGCATTAACACATATATTTTTCTTCTATTGAAGACATTTGCTCCCAGAAGTTATCTCAAGGTTGTGCTCTTTATGTTTCTGTACTTCATATATCTCAGGTTCTAGAGGTAGATAAGAATTTCTCATCAGTTCTATGCTGTAGGACTTTGTGCAGTGATGGATATATTCTGTGTCCATGCTGTTCATTGTGGTAGCCACCAGCAATCTGTGGCAATGGAGCACTTCAGAAGTGTCTAGTGTAACTGAGGAAGTAATTTTTTATTTAATTTTATTAATTTAAATTAAATATTCAGGAGTGCTAGTGTCTACATTATTGAACATCACAATTCTTGACCCTTTCTCTTCTATCTTCATGGAAAAGGGTACTTTGACTCTAAAGATACCACTCTCTACCATTCACCCTTTGACAAATTAATCAGTTAATTGATCAGTTCTATTCCTTGTTTTCTGGTTTGTTGGCTTATATTCCATTTCAAGTCCTACCATTACTCTGGGTAATTTCAGTTTTCTTACATGTGACATTTGCTTAATACTTGACTTTGATGCCTTAATTCTTAATATTCTTACATTTAATATAATTTACTCTATCCCATAAGTTACACCTGAATTATTAAATTCACACCATGCCACTATCTAACCATACCATGCTACATAGCTGAGAGGAGAAAGGTTAGATAATGTTCTCCTTTGTCTCTTAGGTTGCCCTCTACTACAGAGAGTTCCCCCGTGCTTCAGTTTAGAATTGAGTGCTTCCCACTACCCACCCCCATAATACCCATAACATAATACCCATAACATTGTAGCACTTAATACTCTTCTAATATAATACATTCTAGTACTTAACAGCACTTACTGTAGCCACTTTTTGACATCTTTATCTTTCCATGCAAATATATGTGGAAAAAAACCTTTTTTTTAAAGATTTTTATCTATCTATTTGTCAGAGAGAGAGAGAGGGGGAGAGAGAGAGAGCACACAAGCAGGGGGAGCAGCAGGCAGAGCAAGGAGCCCAATGTGGGACTTGATCCCAGGACCTGGGATCATGACCCAAGCTGAAGGCAGACACCTAACTGACTGAGCCACCCAGGTATCCCAAAAATCTTTCTCATTTATATACTGCTATTGAACAATCAGATAGTAGCAAACACATATATGAGTGAATGCTAGAGTGAATGAATGAATGGACTCATTTTATTTACTGATAGGATGGGTCACAATACTTTTTATAAGGAAATTCCTAGCAACTATCCTAGACTCAGAGGAATTGTGGACAATGCTCCATCTCCTGGTAATCACAAAGAGCCAAGCTGGATCACAGAGGTATTAAGGTAGTCCGTTCTTGATGAGGATTTGCATTTCTAATTAGAATTTAATCTACCTAGCAGGTCAAATTTGTGGGTGATAATTAGTAATTTCTTCATAGATTTTGAGCTATCACAGAGTTCTTAATAATGGAAGTTTCACAGCTTTTACTGGAGAGAGCTCACACTTTGGGATTTTCATGGTTGATTTTTTGTTTGGTTATTTTTTAAGCCATTTTCTTGAGGTATCACTGATACATAGAAAGCTGAACTTGTCATATCATAAACATTAAACTACAATCAACATCATAGACATATCCCGCAGTGCCAAAGTTTCTTCTACCCCCTTTATTTTTTGTATATATGATAAAAACATTTAACACAAGATCTATCCTCTTGGCAAATTTTAAATTTTGCAAAGCAGTATTGTTACCTATAGTCATTGTGCTGTGCAGAGCTCTAGGCTTTATTCACCTTGTATAACTGAAACTTTGTACTCTTTTACCAACATCTCCCTATTTCCCCTCCCCCAAGCCCCTGACAACCACCATTCTACTCTCTGCTTCTATGGATTTGACTATTTTAGATTCTTCATACAAGTGGGATTATATTTGTTCATTGATCATATTTGTAGTATTTGTTCTTTAGTGACTGGCTTATTTCACTTCACATAATGTCCTCTGGGTTCATTCATATTGTTACAAATGGTGGTTCCACATTTAATATTTTGAGGAATCTCCATACTGTTTTCTATAGTGGCTCTTCTAATTTATCTTCTCATCAACAGTGCACAAGGTTTTCCATTTCTCTACATTCTTGCTAACACTTGATACACACACACACATACATACATGCATTTGTATACATATACATATATATAAATGTATATAAATATATGTATTTGTGTGTACATATGTGTGTGTGTGTGTGTGTGTGTGTGTGTGTGTAAAATAGTCTTCCTAACTAATGTGTAGTAATTGTGGTTTTGATTTGCATTTCCTGATGATTAGTGACTTTGAGTACTGTTTCATATACCTATTGACCATTTGTATGTCTTCTTTGGAGAAATGTATATTCAAGTCCTTTGACCAATTTTTTATTAGGTTATTTGGATTTTATTTGTTTTCTTTTGCTCTTGAATTGTATGAGTGCCTTATATATGTTAGATGTAAACTACTTATTAGATGTGTTATTTGCAAATATTCTGTCATATTCTGTAGGTTGTCTTTTCACTTTGTTGATTGTTTCCTTTGGTATGTTGGAGTCTTTTAATTGGATGTAATCTCATTTGTCTTTTTTTCTTTTGATGTTTGTGCTTTTGGTCTTGTATCCAAAATAATGTTTTTCTAATGGATTGTTTTATTTAATCAAGCATAGTGAAACAATACCTCATTCCTACCAGGAATTTGATATGATTTCTGTAAGGGAAATCAAAATCCAATTTCATATGATAGTTGTAACATCTGTCATTCAATCTCTCTACTTTACATTATTAATACAATAAAGTTTTTTGGTTGTTTTGTTTTGTTTTTGTTTTTTTAGTGGGGTTTTTTTGCTGTTGTTGTTGGTTTTTTTTGTCTTTTTTTTTTTTTTTTTTTTGCTTTCTTTTTGTCTGAAAGAAGAGAATTACATACTTACTGAAGTCTTACATTCTGTGAGATGAAAACAGCCACTCTGGTTCTTCCAGTGTCATCTCTCTTTTCTGGTACTCTATGGATGATATGTTTTGAAGTTCTGTGGAAGGATGCTATAATTTAAAATATTTTAACATAGAAGACTTTCATCCATCCTCAGGAGGAAGATGAAATCTTTCCAAGCTCTAAGTGTTTCATAAGAAATTTGGAAAATTACTTTTGCTTTTTATACATAATTTTTACTTCATTTTAAGAACAAATACAATGATCTAACTTCAGCTCTAACCTTATTGTTTCAGAATATCATCTTTATCAAATAATAAAAAGCAAATCATAAAGCCTAGCACTTGAGTGTTTCCATTGGACAAATCTCTGGAAAATGCTCTAAGTAACTTGTCTAAGTACTCTTATTACTCAGTAAAAGTTGTATTGGCTGGGTTTCTCCAATGTAAATTTCCTATTTTCCCCTTTTGTAATTAATAAACATCTTGGGAGATATACTTTGAAACTATTCCAATATTGTGTTTTTTCTCCATCTTTGACTCTCTAATTTTACCCATCATTAAATCTTACCTATAGCAGTCATTAGTGGGAACTCTACTTGTCATTTTTCATTCTTTTTACATTTGGAATTCTTCTTTAAGGAAAAACTGTCTCTCTCCCCGTTTTTGTATTTACTTACTCAAGTATTTATAACCATTTGGAATCACATATATTAATTTTATTCTATGGTTTTTAATCCAGTACTATCCTTATTTATTTTGTTGCTCAAACCATAACAGTTTTGTCTCTTGGGAATACTTTCTAGTTGGCTCTTGTACAGTTTTTAACAGGTCCTCATCGTTTTTATGAGCACTTTCTTACTTTCTGGCCCAAGAGGTTCCAGAAGCTCTGCCTCTTCTCTGGGGAGCTCTGGTTCTGATTTTTCTGAGCTGATACTGAATTTTAAAGTATGAATTAAAAAAAAAAAAAGTTTGGCAGGATATTTGCTATTCTGACATATATGGGAAAGTATTTCCCTAAGTATTTTTCATCTTTTAATATTACATATCTGTTTATCATTATGTCTCTATCATTATATATTTCAGTTTATCATTTTATATTTCTATTTCTATTTTATAGTTAATCTAAGCACATTGGTGTGATTTTTTTTAGTGACCTAGGTCTTATAGCTGGGGAATGGCCAAAACTTGAGCTTGATACAGTTCTTCTGACTTTAGTATTCATGCTTCCTGTCCATACTGCTGACCTTATCATAGGTGGAGACTTGCAACACTCTTATCAGAGTGTTAAGCATGTAAGGCTCTGTTCTTATTAAATCATGGTATTTATAGGTTCTGTGATTTTCCTGAAATCTCCTGGTAAGCAGCCCTGACACTGTACTCAGCCTGTTCAAGGTCATGTACCTGGTGTCTAATAATGAGATTTACATTCAGGTCACCTTGATTTAAACACTATCCTTCCCTGCATTCTTGAAACATGAGCACTCTGATAAGCTATGAAATTTCAAAAACTTTTCTGATGAAAAATATTAATTAATGGCACCACAAATCTCAAAATTTTGTATATACTTTGATCAGTCAATAACTCCAAGAATTTGCTTGAAGAAATATGAATAATACATTCTTTGCTTAAATTATGGATACAGGGGATGCCTGGGTGGCTCAGTTGGTTAAGCGGCTGCCTTCGGCTCAGGTCATGATCCCAGGGTCCTGGGATCGAGTCCCACATTGGGCTCCTTGCTTGGCAGGGAGCCTGCTTCTCCCTCTGCCTCTGCCTGCCTCTCTGTTTGCCTGTGCTTGCTCGCTCTCTCTCCCTCTGTCCCTGACAAATAAATAAATAAATAAAAACCTTTAAAAAAAAAATTATGGATACAGATGGAACTCCTTTTGTCTCTGGCTGTATATTATCTTCTTAATTTCAAAATAATAGTAGTAAAATGGATAGTTCAGTGCTAAAGAGCTATGAGTAAGGGGACACACAAACACACAAATTTATTGTGGCTCTTAATTATTTTTTTAATCATAACAGTTCACGCTCTGGCAGGTGTGACTTTTTTGCAGAGACAGTTTTTGCTTTTAGTACTAGCAGGCCAAATAGGATGCAGTTCTCAGAAATGGCTCCAAATAAGAGAAAATAATCAATTCTATAACTTGTCAAATATGAGAGAAATACAAAATCCCAATGTACTTCAACAGCAGCATGATCTTTGGAGCATGAAATTTGCCATAGATTTCATAAGTAACCAAATATTTTTGATTTTGGTTTGCTCATCATTGAAATAGTTTTGATAATATCTACCCATGAAGGTAGTGCAAGGATTAAGTTAGATGCTAAAGCCTTTAGCACACTGTTTGGCATGGATGAACTGCTCTGTTAATGGTGGTGGTCAAGTTTTAGAATATAAGTGAGGTTTGGTGGGGTGAGGTCCGGAGATGACGACCAAGAAAGGATTCTTGAGACATCTTTGGTGCAAAATAGTGGTTTATTAAAGCACAGGGACAGGACCCATGGGCAGAGAGAGCTGCTGCCCCCAGGGTTGTAGGTTGCAGGGGTTGCAGGTTATGTACCATGGGGTTGGGGAGGTAAGGAAAAGGGAGGTTTCAATAGAACTTTCATATGCTAAAGAGGACCTACAAGATACTGGATACCAGAGGCCTTGCCATTGTCAAGGTCATTTTTTCCCTTTTTAGCAAGCTATTAACCGTAAGATAGTTGGAAGATTCCTAAAGAATATCACATATATCCCACCCAGGAGTGGGGGTGGGGGAAGGTTTTAGGGTGTCAGCTTTTGTTTTGTCCTCAGCCAGCCTCATTATTGAGAGTAACTGATGGCCTCATCGTCATGGTCATTAATATTGTTGTCATTACTAATATTAAGCTTAATTATAGTCTTCCATGTATGTTCCTGTATTTAGTCTGGAATTAGGACTTTTTTCCTTCTTTATAAAACAAGGTTATCTGACCCGGTGAAGCTATACTCAGAGATCCCTGCAAATACTTTGCTGAGACCTGAATTTTGGAACTATGATCCTGGCAATGATTGAAGCAAAGGACAAGAACCCACTTCACTCAGCAATGCTTTATAACACAGTCTCAGAGAGGACAATTGCCTTCCCCACGACAGTTTTATTATTACAGCTTTCATCTCAACAGGCAGAATAAATACAACCTTCATAAGATGTGCTCCAGATAGGCCAGCAAATATTACACTGACTTCTGACACAGGAAACACTGCTATTATGAATGTAATATTGTCATGTTTGTTTTGTGCCTTGGAAAACCAGCTAGAATATTGAATATAAAGCTGTTTTGTAATGTAAAAATGTTAATCAGCTGTTAAACTATATTAATATGAAGCAGTCTCTCATTCTACTCTCCAGATCTTGTACTCTTTCCATTTGCCATACAAACATTCAGGTTATAGATTGATTTTTCTTTATATTAACGTACACATGACTTCCAGATGAGATTAGAAAACATGCAGAAGTCTGCCTTAAGATATTTGCATTAAAAACATTCAGGGTGGGGCGCCTGGGTGGCTCAGTGGGTTAAGCTGCTGCCTTCAGCTCAGGTCATGATCTCAGGGTCCTGGGACTGAACCTCGCATCAGGCTCTCTGCTCAGCAGGGAGCCTGCTTCCCCCTCTTTCTCTGCCTGCCTCTCTGCCTCCTTGTGATCTTTCTCTCTGTCAAATAAATAAATAAAATTTTTTAAAAAACACAAATATTCAGGGTAAGCTTTTATTTTTGAAATACTAAGGTAACACTTTCATTGAAGAAAAAAGTTAAAACAGGCAAAATTAAAGTTATTCTTATTCTAGCCTAGTTTACTCAGATCCTCAACTCTATCCTAAGGATATAATCTTAGATTTGAAGTTGCTGGTTTTAGGGATATACATTTTGAGACATATTAGTTCCTTGGGTAATCTTTGAGCTCTGAGTTGGGTCTCCCTGAATTCATATTCTGCCTTTTCTTTTTTTTTTTTTTTTTAAGATTTTATTTATTTATTTGACAGAGATCACAAGCAGGCAGAGATGCAGACACAGAGAGAGGAGGAAGCAGGCTCCCCCCGCGGAGCAGAGAGCCCGATGTGGGGCTCAATCCCAGGACCCTGGGATCATGACTTGAGCTGAAAGCAGAGGCTTTAACCCACTGAGCCACCCAGGTGCTCCATATTCTGCCTTTTCACCAACCATGTGACTTAGATAAATTATTGAACTTCTCTGTGCTCTATTCATTCAACAGATATTTATTGAGCTTCAGCTATGGGTCATGCATCATTGTAAGTTCTGGGGACACAGCCAGCATTCTATGAAAATGCTAAAAATCTGTACCCAAGTAATACTAACGTATTAGAGGAAAATCAAATTATAAAGACATGTATGTCAAATGGGGCCTTATGGTTGTGTGTGTATGTGTGGAGAGAGAGAGGGAGAGAGAGATAGAGACAGAGGCAAAGAAAGACAGAGACTCAGATTTATTTTTAAAGGCTTGGCTCATGCAAGGGTGCCTGGGTGACTCAGTCTATTAAGCATCTGCCTTCAGCTCAGGTCAGGATCCCAGGATCTGGGAAAATCCCTGCTCAGTGGGGAGTCCGCTTCCCCTTCTCCCTCTGCCCCTCCCTCTGTTTATACATGAGTAGCCTCTCTCTCTCCCTCTCTCTCTCTCAAATAAATAAGATCTTTAAAAACAACCATAACAAAAGAATTGACTCTTGGAAAAAAAAAGAAAAAAAAGAATTGACTCATGCTGTTACAAAGGCTGGACACGCCAAAATTTGCAGAATAGCCTGGCAAGTTGAAGACCCTGAGAATAATTGATGTTGCTGTTTGAGGTCAAAAGCCATTAGGCCAGCAGGATTCCTTCTTTTTGAGAGGGGAAGTCAGTCTTTTTCCGAAGATTTCCAGTTGAATGGATGAAATCCACCCACATTATGGGGGGTAATCTGCTTTACTCAAAGTATACTGATTTAAATGTTAATCTTATTTAAACAATACCTTCAACATGTTTGACCAAATGTCTGAACCCTGTGGCCCAGCCAAGGTGAGTCATAATATTAACTATCACACAATAAGATAAGATAAAGCCACTTAATTTTATTTAAACTAAGGAAAAACAGTGTCAATATGCCATCCACAAAATACCAAACATATCCTTTCTTCCCAAACTAGTGGCCACTAACTATTTCTTTACAAAGTAAAACTCATTTTCTTTCTCTATAGATAAGACTTATTGAGATATCCAACCATGGAAATGCCAGTGTTTTCTGAAAGTACCCAATCTAGAACAAACTCCAGTTCCCTTAGATTGTCAACCAAATCACTCAACCAAAATCTAAATCCTATAATAGGTTCTGATACCTATTTAATGAAATGTCACATGATTTCCATGGTTTATGTTCAATCTGTGCAAGGAGTAATAAAACCAAGTTGTTCACCTGTAGTTATATTCCTGAAGGACACTCTGGCTATAAAGTATTGACATGGATAACACTGCCCAGTAAATTCACATATTTGATGGCTTAAAAAGATGTATTAGGACATTGTCTGCGATTTACAAATAGTATAGTATAGTCTGTTTAAAAAGATGTAACATAAAAGCAGTGGGGTAAGGTTAGGGAAGAGATAGGCATGGTACCTCATGCCTACCATGTATATTTTATTCTAATAAAAGGGCCAGAAAAGATTTTAAGAAGTAGCAGAATCAGATTTTAGAAGCACTAAGACACCTGATATTAGTTACTTTCCATCTGTATTAGGTTGACCATTTTAGGACTGATTATTTTGTATGAAACATGGAGACCATCACTTCAGTTTTTATAGAGAGAAACTGAGCCCAGTCAGAAAGTCTTTTCCCCAATAAATCCATATGGATGGAATTTTTTTTCAAGCTTTTATTTAAATTCTAGTTACTTAAAATATAGTGTAATATTGGTTTCCGGAATAGAATTTAGTGATTTATCACTTTCATATAACACCCAGGGCTCATCACAAGAAGTATCCTCCTCAAAACCTACCATCTATTTAGTCTATCCCCCACTCACCTCTTCTCCAGTAACACTCAGTTCTCTATAGTTGAGAGTTTCTTTTACGGTTTGCCTCTTGCTCCCTCTCTTTTTAGTTTCCCTTGTGTTCATCTGTTTTATTTTTTTATTTCTTAAATTCCACATATGAGTGAAATCATATGGTATTTGTATCTGATGGACTTGTTTCACTTAGCGTAATACACTCTGGCTCCCTCCACACCATTGCAAATGGCAAAATTTCATTCTTTCTGATGGCTGAGTAAGATTCCATTGCGTGTGTGTGTGTGTGTGTGTGTGAGATAGATAGACAGATAGATATATCACATCTTTATCCAGATGTCCATTTGGGCTCTTTCCATAATTTGGCTATTGTTGAAGATGTTACTATAAACATTGGGGTGCAAATGTCCCTTCAAATCTGTATTTTTGTACTGGGTAAACACCTAGTAGTAAAATTGCTGAGGCATATAGTAGTTCTATTTTTAACTTTTTGAGGCACCTACACACTATTTTCCAGAGTGGCTTCACCAGTTTGCATTCTTACCAAAAGTGTGAGAGGGTTCCCTTTCTCTGCATCCTTGCCAACATCTGCTATTTCACATGTTGTTGATTTTAGCCATTCTGACAGGTGTGAGGTGATATCTCATTGTAGTTTTGATTTGTATTTCCTTGATGATGAGTGATATTGAGCATCTTTTCATGCGTCTGTTAGGTATCTGGATGTCTCCACAGAAAAATGTCTATTCATGTCTTCTTTCCATTTCTTGACTGGATTATTTGTTTTTTGGGCTTTGAGTTTGGTATGTTCTTTACAGATTTTGGATATCCTTTATCAGTTTGTCATTTGCAAATACCTTCTCCCATCCCATAGGTTGCCTTATGCATGAAATTTAGACCAGCAGGAAGAGAGTGGGGCAGTGTGAATTCATTGTATGATCCCAATTCTTCTTTCAGAGAATGAAAACTGAATCAATAAAAAGCACTTCCATATAGCCTATAATGATGGAATGACAAGTTATTGGAGGAAAAGGAGGGTTAGAACAATAGATCTTATTTTAAACAAAGAAACCAAATTTCCAAAAATTAAGAGTGCATGTTTACTAAGAATATTTTTAAATTTCTTTCCTCACATTTCAGACCTTCCACGTGATTTCCTTAATCCTTACAAATTCCCTTTTTAGTTCATCACATTCTCTTTCTTTCCAATTGAGTATGGTTACATTTCTTCATTACATCCCTGTTTCAGAGGTTAACTCTCAATATGTCCTTTACTTCATCTTTTTGTACCTTCTCTTTTACGTTGACCAATCATTTATCCCCCAATCCCTTTTCTTTCGAATTTTGGCGTGTTTACATCTGAGAAGACAGAATCAGCTAAGTGATCAAGAAAATGTTATGCTACTATTACTAAGCAATTTTTATGGCTAAGAGAAAGACCTAAACTGTGGAGGGTAATCCTGGAAATCAATGTAATAATATTATCACAGCAACAAGTTATAGTTGTTGAATGACAATAACATAATCAGATTTGTTTTTAATGTTTTACATTAAATTTTTCAATAATCACAGGTATCAATATATTTTCTGAACATACGATTTTATTTTTATGTTTTGGTGCTAAATAGCTTAGATCCTAAATATTAAAAAAAATCAAAAGTTAGATAAGAGCCATGTAAAAGTTTAATAAATTCCATAACAATTAATTTCTACTCTATGAATCCTGCTGAAACATCAATGAACAGTACGAAGGATAATTATGTACTATTACAGGGTCCTCTATCAAGGATATAAAAAGCATGTGAGTAGGGTGGAGAAGAGAAATAATAGAAAACTAAATCATTTGGGCCAATTAAGGGGTAGGTAGGACATAGATAGGTAGGTAGGACATACTTTGAAGGACATAAAGGTAATCATGTCATTCTGGTTACCTTATAATTCAAAAAGAACTGTTATTGAAGGTAAAAGATTGTTCAGATTCCCAGATTTACTGATAAAACCACAGGCAAATTTTTTAACATCTCTGTGACTGAGTTTTATCATCTGGAAAATAGGATAATAATAATAACTGCTTCACAGAATTGTTTCCACATTTTCAATTAGAAAATCTGTGTGATAATCACCCTGTTGAATGAAAAGCACTAACTAAATGTTACTGTTGTTTCTAATATTAGTGCAATTAATCGGTTATTGTTAAGAAAATTTATAAAGATATTCAGTCTCACGAGTTGTCAAATACCCACAGTAAATGAAGCACTATTTAATAAAAAGAAGACCAGTCTTTATTTCCACTACTGTTCAATCAAGAAAATACCTCTTCAAAAGCATTAAATTAAAAAAAAGATTTTCATATATAATTATTTTAGAAAACTGACAAATAGAATTAAATATATATTTTTAAAATTATTTTTGATTATAGTTGACACACAGTGTTATATTAGTTTTAAGTGTACAGCATAGTGATTCAACTTTTCTATATATTATGATATGCTCACTACAAGTACCATCTGTCACCATATAACACTATTACAGTACTATTGACTACCTTCCTTATGTTGTGACTTTTATTGTCATGACATATTCATTCCATAACTTGAAGCTTGTATCTTCTACTCCCCTTAATCCATTTTGTTCAACCCTCCAAACTACCCTCCTCATGCAACCATTAGTTTGTTCTCTGTATTTATAGGACTGATTTTGCTTTTGTTTGTTTATTCATTTCTTTAGATTCTACATATAGATGAAATCATAAGGTATTTGTCTTTCTCAGACTGACTTATTTTACTTAGCATAATACCCTCTAGCTCATCTGTGTTTTCACAAATGGTGTGATCTCATCTTCTTTTATGACTACATAATGTTTTATCATATACATATACATATCTTCTTTATCCATTTCTCTATGGATAGACATTTACAGTGCTTCCATATTTTGGCTATTGTATATAATGCTGTAATAAACAGAGGGATGCATGTATCTTTTCAAATTAATGTTTTTATTTTCTTTGGGCCAATACTCAGGAGTAGAATTGCTGGATCATTTCTATTTTTAATTTTTTGAGGAACCTCCATACTGCTTCCTACTGTGGCTATACCAATTTACATTTAATATACTATATATATTCCTGTGTGTATATTGCACTGCATCAAAATTTTAAGTTGAAGCAATGCAAAAGTTAGTATATACATACATAAATATATTTGAAATGGGAAAGGTGACATAACTAAATACATGAAGGAATATATTTTAAATCACAAAAAATGCATAATTCAACAGTATAATTAAAGGACAATATACCATGACTTTCTTCCACAGTCATGGACTTCCTTCCAGAAATGCAAAGATAGAATAGTATTAGGAAATCTATGAATAAAATATACCAGATAAATGGATTGAAGGAGAAAAATTGCATGAAGATATATTATATGTCCTGAAAAGACATTTGAAGTGACAATATCTGCCCTTAATAAAATATCTTAATAAAATTCACAATATGTATATTACCTTAGCATGAAGAATATATGTGGCTATTGGAAAATATTACATTAATTTCTAATAAAGTCAGAAGGCCAAAACACTATTCTAGAGGTCTTATCCAACAGAAATATTTAAAAAAGAAAGAAATGGTCCATGTAAGTATTGGAAAAGAATATTTAACATGATCGCGATTTTTAGATGATTTCAATGTTTTCTAATGGGAGCCAACAAACTCTCACAAGTGATAGAAAGTTTTGAAAGGTTGTTGAGTAAAAAGTTAATATGTATTAGAGTTTATATTTAATAGACATATAAGGAAGAACACTTTTGGCAACTGCAACAAAATAAAGTACCTAGTATAAATATGCAATACCAAGAAAACTGTATTAAAATATGAAAAATCTCTAAAAAGAAAAACTTAAAATGCTACCATGGGATACAAATGAAAAGATAAATAAAAGGAAACATAGAGCATGATAAAAATAATAAGTATCATAAAAAGGTATCAGTTCTCTTTAAGTTAACAATTATCACAAAACCCACAAAAATTGTGAGCAATTTTAGAAGTTGATATAGAAAAAAGAAAACTAACAGACATTTTATCAGAGCCTAACCTGCTGAGGTTTTATCAGGTCTTGAGGAAAGGAAAATACCCAACTACCCAAAATACCCTCTAGAAATTTTCCTCATCTAAACAGGAGGAAAATAATTGAGAAAAACTGGTGAAGTTCACAGTCCAGGGGCACAGGCTCACCTAAAGACAGCTGTAATCATAGGATATAGAAGGCTCCCCGGAACAGCACACACTTCATTACTATTTACCACAGTTCTTTTTATCCAGTACATCATGACCACTTTTCAATAAAAATTTAGAAGGCATATTGTACTAGAAGGCAAAAAGTGCTTTAAATGGATTGAACAAACATGAAAACCAGACTCAGATATGGTAGGGATTTCAGAACTATAAACTACAGAACTCCTAGAAGATAACAAAGGAGAAAACCTAGATGACTTTTGGTATGGGGATGTCTTCTTAAATAAAACACTGTATCTTTTAAAATTAATGTTTTTGTTTTCTTTGGGTAAATACCCAGTAGTGGAATTACTTGATCATACAGCATTTCTATTTTTAGTTTTTGAGACATCTCCACACTGTTTTCCATAGTGGTTACACCAATTTACATTGCTGTATGAGGGGACCCTTTGCCCACCAACAGTGTATGAGGATTCCCTTTTCTCCACCTTTACCAACACTTATTTTTCATCTTTCCAGTACTACAATTCTGACAGGTGTGAGGTAATACCTGATTGTGGTTTTGATTTGCATTTCCCTTTGAATGTGTCTGTTGGCCATCTGTATGGAAATATGTCTGTTCAGGTCGTCCGCCCATTTTTTAAATTGGATTGTTTCTGTTTTGGTGTTAAGTTCTTTATGTGTTTTGGACATTAACCCCTTATCAGAGATAGCAAAAATGTTATCATTACTGTAGAATGTGTGCAGATAAACAATTAAAATTATAATAAATTTTATTATAGCCTTTGGGTATAAGATATACATATACCTAAACACCTGCAACATCTAATTAGAAATTTTAAAAAAAGAATTCCTATTAGCAACTATATACGTACATAATGCTTAGGGATATGTTTTTCAAAAGATACTAAGGAATTTTATAGAGAAAATAGTTAAAATATTTTGGGACATAGAATAACACTTAAATAGAGGGAGATATGCTTTCTCTATCCTAAAAATGGTGATTTAATCTCAATTACTATATAAATGATTGATCATTTTGTCACATTCTCACAGTAACAGTTTATGTGACAAGACTAGATGGTCTTTGAAGTTAACTCACTGAACAGCAGATCTATAATTCATTCTCTTTTCACTAAAGGATGCCCTGTGAAAGAAAGAAAGAATTCAAAGAAAGAAGTAACCAGGTCAAATGTTTTCATAAACTTTGTAGTAAAAACTCACTTGAAAAGAAGATAGTGGTATTTGCTGGTGAAGTAGTCTTTATTATGCAATTCTATTTTCAGGATATCTAGGATATTAAGGATACCTGTTTATCTAGGATTTCTTTTGGTAAAGAACCTATGATTTAGATCAATAGTATATGGCTCCATATAAACCATAGTTTATATGGTAAACAGGGAGACGTTTCAGGAGTGCACACCTTGTTTAGAGACCTTGTATGTTTTTTTCTGGGACCACACAGTACCTTGATTCTGAGAGAAGGCATCTGTATGGCATTGGAGGTCCTAGATTTCTCCCTGATTTACCTGTGCCTTGAAATTATTTGTATCCTTGGAATTAATAGTCAAGCATGATAATGGGGAAGATTTCTGATTCATATTAGCTGATGTGGCAACTTGATTCTTTGCGTTATCTCAAATGCAAAAATTAATATAGAAGAGTAAAAGGGAAACATAGCACATGATTTATTGTTTTTTTTTTTTAAAGAATTAGAAGTATTAACCGGCTATGCCAGATATCAAAGCTCATTTTATTTGTATTTCCCTGATGCCGAGTGATGTGGAACACTTTTTCATGTGTCTGTTGGCCATCTGGATGTCTTCTTTGCAGAAATGTCTGTTCATGTCCTCTGCCCATTTCTTGATTGGATTATTTGTTCTTTGGGTGTTGAGTTTGCTAAGTTCTTTATAGATTTTGGACACTAGCCCTTTATCTGATATGTCATTTGCAAATATCTTCTCCCATTCTGTCAGTTGTCTTTTGGTTTTGTTAACTGTTTCGTTTGCTGTGCAAAAGCTTTTGATCTTGATAAAATCCCAATAGTTCATTTTTGCCCTTGCTTCCCTTGCCTTTGGCAATGTTCCTAGGAAGATGTTGCTGCGGCTGAGGTCGAAGAGGTTGCTGCCTGTGTTCTCCTCAAGGATTTTGATGGATTCCTTTCTCACATTGAGGTCCTTCATCCATTTTGAGTCTATTTTCGTGTGTGGTGTAAGGAAATGATCCAATTTCATTTTTCTGCATGTGGCTGTCCAATTTTCCCAACACCATTTATTGAAGAGGCTGTCTTTTTTCCATTGGACATTCCTTCCTGCTTTGTCGAAGATTAGTTGACCATAGAGTTGGTGGGAATGCAAGCTGGTGCAACCACTCTGGAAAACAGCATGGAGGTTCCTCAAAATGTTGAAAATAGAACTACCCTATGACCCAGCAATTGCACTGCTGGGTATTTACCCTAAAGATACAAACGTAGTGATCCGAAGGGGCACGTGCACCCGAATGTTTATAGCAGCAATGTCTACAATAGCCAAACTATGGAAAGAACCTAGATGTCCATCAACAGACGAATGGATAAAGAAGATGGGGTATATATACACAATGGAATACTATGCAGCCATCAAAAGAAATGAAATCTTGCCATTTGCGACGACGTGGATGGAACTAGAGGTTACCATGCTTAGCGAAATAAGTCAATTGGAGAAAGACAACTATCATATGATCTCCCTGATATGAGGGAGAGGAGATGCAACATGGGGGGTTAAGGGGGTAGGAGAAGAGTAAATGAAACAAGATGGGATTGGGAGGGAGACAAACCATAAGTGACTCTTAATCTCACAAAACAAACTGAGGGTTGATGGGGGGAGGGGTTTGGGAGAAGGGGGGTGGGATTATGGACATTGGGGAGGGTATGTGCTATGGTGAGTGCTGTGAAGTGTGTAAACCTGGCGATTCACAGACCTGTACCCCTGGGGATAAAAATATATTATATGTTTATAAAAAATAAAATTAAAAATTAAAAAATTTAAAAAAATAAATAATAAACAAACGAACAACAAAAAAACAAGCTCATTTTAAATCCATTGTAATGAAATTGGGTACTTTGGGTGAAACCAACACACTAGAGCCAAAAAAGGTATTTTAGACTACATGTAAATCAATAACTTCTGTTCATAGAAGATGCCACCCAGAGAGTAAAAGGTAAACCTTAGGATAGGGGAAGATATTTGCAAGACAGCATATTTTATTTTAGGCATCTGCTCACTATGAAAATTATTGTCTTTGGAGGTTTGATTAACAAGTTCATTTTTAGTGAACACCATACTTGATGGTATACACTTTTATGGTATACATTTATAAAACATCTTTTTAAGAGCAGACTGGAGAGTCATATTCAATTTATTAGCACATCAGAAAAACATCAAATTGATTTTTTAAATAATTTATAATCCTTCACTTAAAATATTTATGATAAATCATTCACAATTACAAAAATAACCCCTTGCTATGAAGATGAATTTTAAAAGATTTTCATTTCTCCCAAGCAGTTTGTATATCTCTGTGTTCTTTAAGGCATCTTTGGTTTAGTGCTTCCATGCTATGCCACATTTAGATGGTTTCCATGGAGACAATTTCTACTTAAGCTTAGGTGAGAATTTCAGTTAAATTTTTTTAAGTTAATTTTAAATGAGTTGAAAGAGTGGAAATTTCATAAAGTGAATGGTAACTATATTTAGCTTATCAGTTTTAAACCCCCAGTTTGGTGAAGTGTTTTTTTTTTTTTTTTTTTTTTTTTTTTTTTTTTTAATCCATAGGTTTTCTTCTTCTTAGCCTGTGCCTATTTCCTCTTCTAGCTCTTCCTTTCTCCTTTCCTTTTTTTTTCCCCCCATCTCATCACATTTTGGGGGCTTACTTCACCTTCTGCTTTCTCCTTCTACTTCTTAATGAAAATAATGCATTTTTAGTGTAATTATAGCAAATAAATAGAAAAATAATTTTACTTTTCTAAATGGAGCATGCTCTTGTTTTGATTATATGGTAATCTGTAACATTTTACAATGACTACAAATACAGATGATCATGGAGATTACTCTTTTTTAGGGTAGGAAGTACTCTCTTAACTCAGCCCAGAAGGAGAGTTTTCAGAGATGTGCCTGGAGAGCTTGGTATGTGTTTGTTGAAGTTGGTGGAACACTGCAGAGTCAGACCCATACCCCTGTAATGTGAGGGTAAGAGGATGGTTGTAGTAGCCTGTGGAGCAGAGGTGAGATCTGAGATTTGGGAAATGCTCACTTGCACCAATGACAGAAGGACTGTACAAGCTTCCTATGGAGCAGTGGTGGAGAAAAAAGACTGGATCAAAGACATAAAAAGAAGACTCTGTGGGCCATGGAACCCCAAGGGAGAGAGAGCTTGTCAGGAGGAGAAACTGTAGATTGCAGGGTGAGTCCTAGGTGGGCAAGCAAAGAATCCACACATTGGAGGATTCCCATGGCAAGGGAGAATCTCCCAAGAATATGTAAAACCATCCCACAGGAAACAGATTCAACTCTAACTGTGCCTCAAAAGAAAATGTGACTCACGTTTTAAAGGTGACTCATGAAGGGAGACATGTGTTCTAATCTATCTTCCTTCCCAGCTCAGCAATGGAAGGGTCAAGAATTGAAGCTGAGTTAGGAAGTTGGGAGAAGCAGGGAAAATCATAAAAAGGTCAGTCATACTTGTTCTCCCTTCTCAATGGACTTTTCACCATTAGTGGGCCTTAGCTGCTCAAAAGAAAAGAAGCTTTAAATTAATCCAGAAGACTGGGTATCTGAATTATTAAATTAACATCACTTTTGTGTATAGGGACCAATGGCCTTTTTCTTTAGTTACCTAAGAGTAAATAGAGAAGTGATGTTTCTTAGTTAAATAGTCACTTACAAACAAAGGGAAAACTAATCTGAGAAGGTCATAAAGAACTATGAGATCTGAGAGGGATGGGAAGTTCTTTGATGATGATTTCCACCTCATTCTGTTTTTAGATTCATCAGGTCCATTAAATAAACATTTCATTCCAAGCCATCACTCTTTTAGCCCTCTTTCAGTTTATTTGTTGTTTTAGAATCTAATGGTTTGTTTAGCCACCTCCTAAATTTGGGGTCTCAGTGATTTTCTAGCATATTGTTTTTAGTATCTCTTACAATTTTATTTATGGTGAAGTTATTTTTACTTTGCAGATGGTGAAGTAACAAGTGCTGCTTAAAGGACAATTATAGTAATCTACTATTTCTATAAATATGGGCCTCTGGGCAATATTTCTTTAAGTGTTAACTTACTAACACTGCCAACATATCATACGAACAATAGACCAGAGTGTTACTGTTATACTGACAAAGGGAAGTGAACTATTCGCAAAAATTCTGAATAAAATCACTAGTCAACATAAGAAAGGCCACATTTCCAGACGGATATTTTCAAATTAGTATTTGCATTATAAAAGAATCATTGGTCTTCATAAAGAGCAAATTACTCAGGAAGTGTCTAATGAATGCGTAACATACCACTTTTGTAGAATACATATAGTGAATAAATCAAGGTTTAGCTTGACAAAACACAAGCAATTTGGTAAACAACAGTTAGTGTATCATCTCTGTGTTGACTAAGACCCTGTTGGTATGACAAATTTTCATTTATTTTAGATGGAAAGAAACAAAACTAAAACTTTTTGTGCACTAGATGTATAGTGTAGGTTTTCTCCTGCCTTTCCTTATTTGATCTTCCTTAAACATGTCTCTAAGGGAGTTATTATTATTTGCCTTTGACAAGTAAAAAATAATTGATCACAACAAATTCTTCAAGACTTATTTTGTTTGTTATCTCTTCAGATCTTAAGACGTACATCTTTAGCTCCTTAAAATAGCTCCTTCCGTGGCTTTAAAAATACTGCTCTCTCCTGGCAATTTTACCTCTCAGGGTCTTCCTTTCCCCCCTCAGTCTGGTTCCTGTTAAGTGCATAGTTTGAAGGTTTCCTAGAGAGATAGGGAAGAATAGCAGAACATCTATTATCATTACTTCTACATCATTATGCTGCAGGCCCTACCTAGTGCAATATGGCAAGAAAAAATATGAAATATTTAGTAATTGGGAAAGAATATATGTAATTTTTGTCACATTATTGTGAAGACAGAAAAATAAAAAAGAATCAGTGAGCTATTAGAATTAATAAGTAAGTATAGCAGGTTTCCTACATAAAGCTTGTTATAATATTAATTATAATTTGCATAAAATAACATTACAGTAACATCAAATATCTCAAAAGAATAGATCTAATGAGAGTTGAACAAGCCCTCTATTCTGAAAACTACAATCATGTCAAGAAAAATTAAAGAACATCTAAATAAATAGATGGTCATATCATATCATGTTGGACAACTCAATATTGTTATGATGCATCTCTCCTCAAATTGATCTATAGGTTCAAAGCAATCTCAACCAACATCCCAGCAAAGCATCATTGGAAGTTAACAAATCAATTCTAAAATGCAAAGTAGAATACTATACAACAAGCCAAGAATTTTCAAGGCAAACTAGAAAAAGTAGAACAAATTTATAGTAGTTACACTATATTATATTAATTTAAAACTAAAATTTTCACACCCTTTTTTGTCCAATTAATTCTCACTCAACTTTCAAATCTGACCTTAAATTCTATCCTTTTCAAGACCTCTAAATAATTTGGTAACATAATCCTATACTTTCCCCTGTGCCATTAATCATTATTTTTATAATATCACTTATTATTTGTAATGCTTAAAAAATTATACATATTTCAAACATATAGAAAATATTGTAATATGCATGTCAGCACTCATTAACTAGATTTAAAAAGTATTCATATATATTGATATTAATTTAATATTAACACTATATTCTAATGATTTACATGTTATCATTATACCTACAGATGTGTGTATCTGTATATAGTCACATCTAATGAATAGAGCTTAAAAATTATGTTGAGTATCTTACAATGCAAAACTGCCCATTAAACGAAGAATTATCTGATGAAAAATTACAATTGTGCTTTGAGAAATCATTTCACATGGACACATACATCCTCCAATTTTATCACTCCTCTCACTAGCCAGAAACAGTCTTGTTCCTGAAGTTAATATGTACATTTATTGGTCTAAAATACTTATATTCTTTGCTGGATCATGAGTCCCTTTAGTGATGGGATTGTGTCTCTCTGTCTTTGATATACTCCAGTATCTAAAATACAGCATCTACATAACATTTAATTATGTTCCAGGCCCATATTCTTTTTTTTTATCTGATTATCTAGATTTAAAAATTTTTTTTCAGTATTCCATTTTTTTTAAATATTTTATTTATTTATTTGACAGACAGAGATCACAAGTAGGCAGAGAGGCAGGCAGAGAGAGAGGGGGGAAGCAGGCTCCCCACTGAGCAGAAAGCCCGATGCGGGGATCGATCCCAGGACCCTGGGGTCATGACCTGAGCCAAAGGCAGAGGCTTTAACCCACTGAGCCACCCAGGTGCCCTCAGTATTCCATTTTAATGATCTGCTGGCATCCTGGCTTCATCTTTTTGTATCATTTTTATGTGTTATTATCATGCCTGCTCTGAAAATTGAACTATGCATAATTTTACAAAATCTATTTAGAGTTAACCTCTTCAAAATGTAGCGCTTAAAAATGTAGAAACCTTTTGTAGGACTACATCAGTCCCTTTGACCATCCCCAGTGTAATTCATGTTACATTGTCCATACACATTATATCTACATATATTGAAACACAAAGCAGGCAAATTTTGCTCTAAATGGTCACACGTATATTAAAGAAGATAAGAAAAAATATTTTATATTTACCCAGATATTTGCCATTTCTATTGCTCTTATTCTTGAAGATGCAGGTCTCCCTTCAGTATTATTTCTCTTAAGTCTAAAGAACTTTCTTTAATGTCTCTTACAGAGCCTCTATGTCCTGGCAAACAATGCTCTCCTACTTTCTCTTCACTTGAGAATCTATTTAATCTTCATTCACCATAAGCATTTCTTCTTGAAGTTTTGATTCCTGTTCACCACAGTGGAATGGTGATTCCATATTCTCCCAGATTTTTTATAACCCACTAATGATTTGGTTACAGTTATCTCTTCTGTTAAGATGTAAAACCCATGGATGTAGAGTCATAGTCTATTTTCTGTCTACATCTCTGTTGCCTCCTAACACAGTGTATTGTAGAGTTCAAAATATGTTGGCTAAAGAAGTGAGTGAATGAGGCCTTGAAAATTGAGATACTTCTAACTTCAAGGCCTGGGATATTTCTACTAAGCCAGCTTATGTGTATTTAAGATTTTACCAAAAATTATTTTACTTGCTAGAATATAAACACACACACATTAAGCATTTCCCCAGGTGGTTCTTCTGCAATTTTTCTGGCCTGAGAAAATTCTCATTCCCACCCTTTCTGCCCTCATTCTCATCTGATAACTTTATTATTACCATCTTTACAAAGACAGGGAGGTATTGAACATGAATTCTCATTTTTATCTTTTTCCTGGTCTCTCCCACTATATAATTCTCACTGCAAAAGGACTTACCATTGCAGATTTCCTTGTACTAAATAGTACAAAACTTAAAAAGAAGGGGAAAATGGCATTTTTAAAATATCTAGTTGTCGTCAAATGTTTTACTTAGCTTATCTTAATTTATTTTCACAATCCTATGACATTAGAATGCCAATATCCATTTTCTAAATGGGGAAATTGAGCACTGGGTATTATAGGCAATTGATGAATAACTGAACTCTACATCTGAAACTAATGATACACTATGTGCTAATTAATTGAATTTAAACAAAATAAGGTTAAAAAACAATGGGGAAATTGAGGTCAGGAGGATTTAGTATCAGAGATAAGGTGAGTATCAGAGTTATGATTTGAGGCTACAAATGCCTGTTTCCCAAGTTTGCCTGAATGCATAATGCTGTATTGTTGTTGTTAAGACCAAAAAGAGGATGTCTGTGATTTATTACAATTTATTATGTAGATGTATTATTCTTCAGGGAATTAGGACAAAGTAAGGAATTAGAGATCAGCTCCGAAGAGGAGAAATGTGGGCTGAGCGTCAGGGAGCTATTGGAAGACAAGAAATATTTATGGGAAGTGGGACTGAGGAAGTCTGGAAGGGAATCAGAAGAAACTCGTCACCATTTTGATCATTTTGTTCTTTCCACTTTTGCATCTTTGGAATCTTGTTCCATCAGATAGTTTCTCTCTTTTCTTCTGGCTCTCTCCTATCTATTTTACAAGACTGTCCATTAAAAAAAAATACATATCTCCCTTTGTTAGCGATACTTCCTTAGTTCCTGTCTATTGTCACATTTTTATTTCATTTTCAAACATTTTAGAAGTATAATTTTCACATGTATACCCCTAGGCTCAAATTTTGAGTTCAAACTTTTCTTTCAGCCAGTACTTCTTGGGAAAGGCATCCAGAGATAGATGATCACTAACTAAATCAAATGCTCTTCCATCCTTCCCAGCAACTCAACAACATCTTGCATGACTAACACATGTCTTTCTTTGAAAACATTTATTTCTCAGACTTCTCTGTCTGGATCTTATCTTTCTCTGACACTAACTCCACTGGTTTCTTTCTAGACATTTTTTTCCCTCCCTCCCTTGCAACATGGGTGTTTTCTACTCCCCTGTCTCTACTTTTCTTTTCCTCCTTTACACTATCACCATACAAGTTCTTTCTATTTCTCTGGTTACTATTGTCTCCTATCTATATGACTCTTAAATCCCTTGAGATGACTCCATACTTCTGATAATAAAATGATACATAACAGATTCTGACTGGCTTTTCCCTCACTCCAAAAATCATAACTCCAAACCTCACTGCACATCTTAATCTCCACTTTCACAGTTGCAGCAGTGTCCTCCTAAATATCTCCCTGACAGTCCAGATCAAAAGTAATCTAAACAGGACTTCCTTCTTTCCCCTTCCTCTTCCCCAATATCTCTATTGTTAATGGCAATAAAATGACTCAAGACAAATGTCTTGAAATAAGATTTATCTTGGTTTCCATCTTTCCTTTGACATTTCCAACTGCACTTAAGAGGCATTCTTTGATAAATTTATTCCTGAAATGTCATATCCCTTACTTGAGATGTCATGAGGTATTAACTTTTAAGAGGCAGAAGCTGAGATCCACCACCCTAACTTGGATCTTAGTTTTGCCATTTATTGGTGGATGAGATTACATAAATCACTTAATCTAGACAATTGGGATAATAAAATTTCATACTATGGCTGAAAAATCAAATGAATTCATGTGTATAAACCACTTGGCAGGACTCAATAAATATTAGCTTTTGTTACCGCTCAGGCAATCTTTATAAGTTTTCACTTAGATTTTATTTTTTTTCCCTCCAAAACGAAGATCTATACCAAATTGTTATATATTTTTAGGGAAGAATAATTATTTTCAGTTTCTTTCCATGTGCCTGGAGCCTTCCTTTTCATTTATCTGTGCCTATTTCAGTATAGGTAGGTGATATGAATTATCTTACCAATAAAAGCACAGACAAACCCATCTTGGAGACTCAGATCAACTACTCTTCTTTTGCAATGAGCTGACAACTAATCTGCTCTTATTTAGGGTTCTAGGACTGGCTGGATATGTTGGTCTAGTTATGAAGTTCAGTTAGTAGGTTTATTAGGTTTTCACACTGAACTCTAACTCAGCTTCTATCAGCATTAATGATCACAGTCTGGCCAATATCTGTTCTTCCATTATCTTGCTTCTCAAAAGCTGAGATGAGTCCTCTTCTGGTGCCACTTGGAAAAACACAAACATATCACTGCCAAAGCTCATTCCTTTCATGCCATCCAAAAGAAAAACTATGCATTTACTTAGATATTCATATATGAGCTAACGAGGGGGATTGGGTAGTTTTGGTGAATGTTGGAAGAGAGAGGAAGTAAAACCACTGGGCTGTGCTTACATTCTTCCTCACTGATTTTTTTTTTTTAATGCTTATATCCTTATAGGGACTCTATAATGCTGAACTTTGTTATACCAGACTGATCAGATAGATGCAGAGCCTTGGTCTTTTGTGCTTCTACTGCATTAATTTATATAGCTCTCATTGTATTTATCACCCCTCTCCCTGTATTATACTTATATGAATTTTTATTGTAGCTATCCAATAAGAAAGCAAGCTTGTTCAGGCGAGACACTGTATTTCAAAAAGCTGTACCAAGAACTTTGCACCAAGAAGAATGTCAATAAATATTTGATGAATGAACTAATATATACCAGTTGAAACCATATTATCTTTTCAATCAAACAGACATAAATTTTATGTCAACTTTTTCTCTCACTAGGCACTCTTCTTTCTCATACATAAATTTGAATAATAATACAAAAGTGGTCTTACAATTAAATAAAATAATGTATGTGAACACACGAGTCGTAATACCTATAGATGGTAAATGGTCAATACATTTTAATGTGCTTACACATTGCCTGAATATTGGGGCAAAATGCATAACTTGCAAGAACATTTCCTTCCACGAAAAGTACAGGAGTCAATTGTCTTTCATTACCAATTTCTTCAAATTGCCCACTGTAAGTACTTGGGGAAACTACTTTGATATTGACACTCTGTTTTCTGTCTAGTGTGTATTTTGTAAAAGTTAATATCTGTACTTCACAGTTTGCATACTTGGAACTGTTGGTTTATCAAAGAATTCAGGATGGCTGACAAATGCCCAAATAACTCTAATGAAGCCTATATTAGAAGATATGTCACCACCTAGCATTAATGACCATTAGTGAGGCAGTGGGGGAGCTCAGTGTGTTCTCAAATCCTACTAACAAGATGACATTATTTAGATTTTTGTTTCAGTTGCTTAGTTACCACTCTCTAAATCTTTTCATGTTGCTCACAAGAATTAAAAAAAAAAAAAAAAAGAAATGCCCACAGATTTTGTTTTTCATAAAAAACAACACACACACAGATTGAAAGAAAACATCCTTCCTGGGAAGTCATGATTGGAGAATTGTAGGTGATTAGATAATGGGAGTGATAGCCCCTGGGTAAAATCCTAGGGAAAGAAAGGTAATGTGTGTTACAGTATTTTGGAAGAGCGAGGAAGCAAAACCAAAGCAGGCATTAACCAGCAAAAGAAGATGGGCTGATATAGTCTAACATTAGTACAACCAAAGCTAGTGTCTATTCATTAACAACAAAAAAGATAAACTATGATTTGGGGCACTTTATTTGGACCATGACTGTTTACTTGATGTTTGTTTAGTGTTTTCTTTTGTTTTTTGTTGACTTGTCTGAATAATTGATAAGGACATGTCTGTCTTCTGAGCATCAGTTAAGTCATGTTTGGTCCATGGACATTAGAAAGAATTCAATTGATAGTGAATTCATATTTTACTCCTGTAAAACTGAGATTGGAATGAAAAGAGATGCTAATTTAAGAATATATTTACTGTAGTAAATTATACAAAGATTAATAAAGTTGATTTTCTTAACCATTTTTAAGTGTACAGTTCAATTGTATTAACTACATTTATATTATTGTGTAGCTGTTACCATTATCCATTTTCAGAACTCTTCTTATCTAGAAAAACTGAATCTCTATACCAATTAGATAATGGCAATTTTCCCTTTCTTTCAGCTACTAGCAACCACCATTCTACTTTATGAATTTAGCTGCTCTAAGTACCTCATATAGGTAAAACTATAGAATATATATTTTTTATGATTAGCTTACTCTACTTAGTATAATATGCTCAAGATTTATCCATGTTGTAGCATATGTCAGTAATTTCCTTTCTTATCTGAGGTTGAATAATACTCCGTTGCATGTATAGACCCCATTTGCTTTTCCATTCATCTGTCAAAGGACACTTGAGTTGCTTCCACATATTATTAGCTGTTGTGAATTACGCTGCTATGAATGTGGGTGTACAAATGTCTCTTCAAGACCTTATTTTCAATCTTTTTGGGTATTCATCTACAAGTAGAAATGCTGAGTCGTATAGTAATTCTATCTTTAATTTTTTTGAGGAGCACCATACCAATTTCCACAAAGGCTATATACTGTTTTATATTCCTGCTAATAGTGCACAAGGGTTTCAGTTTCTCCACATTCTCACCAACACTTGTCATTTTCTGTGTGTGTGTGTGTGTGTGTGTGTGTGTGTTTCTTTCTTCTTTTGATAGTAGCTACCCCTATAGGTCATTGACTGTAGTAGTTTAGATTGGCATTCCCTAATGATTAGTAATCTTGAATGTCTTTTCACGTGATTATTGGCAATTTGTGTATCTTCTTTGAAAATATGTCTCTTCAAGCTCTTTGGTCATTTGTTAATTTTTTTTGTTATTGAGTTTTATGAGTTCCCTATATATGCAGGGTATTAATACTCATCAGATACACCATTCATCATATTTTCTCCCATCTTATAGATTGCCTTTCTACTTTGTTGATAGTATATCCTGATGCACAATTTAAAAAAATAACGAAGCCCTATTTTTCTATTTATTGACTATGCTTTGATGTTATAACCAAGAAACTGTTGCTAAATCTGATATCCTGAAGCTTTTCCCTATATTTTCTTTTTTTTTCTTTAAGATTTTACTTATTTATTTGACAGAGAGAGATCACAAGTAGGCAAAGAGGCAGGCAGAGAAAGAGGGGAAGCAGGCTCCCCACCAAGCAGAGAGCCGGATGCAGGGCTCAATCCCAGGACCCTGAGATCATGACCTGAGCCGAAGGCAGAGGCTCAACCCACTGAGCCACCCAGGCGCCTCCCCCCTCATATTTTCTTATGAGAGGTTATTAGTTTTACACCCTGCATTTAGGTCTTTGATCCATTTTGAGGGTTTTTTTTTATGGGGTGCTAGATAACGGTCTACATTTATTCTTCTGCATGTGGATATACAGTTTTACTAGCACTATTTGTTGAAAAGACTGTCCACTCTCCATTGAATGGCCTTAGCCCCCTTGCTGAAAATTATTTAAGCATATATATATGAGGGTTTATTTCTGGGCTTTTTATTCTAGTCTATTGATCGATATGTCTGTCTTTATGCTAATATATAGTTCTGATCACTGAATCTTTATAGTCAAATTTTGAAATCTGAAAGTCTGAAAATCTGAAATCTGAAAAGTCTCAGACTTGAATATAGTCAAATTTTGAAATCTGAAAGTCTCAGACTTGAAAATCTTCTTTTTCAAGATTATTCAGTGATCTGGAGTCCCTTGTGATCCCATGTGGATTTTAGGACTCTGAGACTTGAAAATTCTGATGGAGACTGGATTGACTCTGTAGATTGTTCTGGTTAATATTGCCATTTTAACAATATTGACTTCCAATCCGTAAGCATGAGATATCTTTCCAGTTATTTGTGTCTTCTTAAAATTCTTCCAGCAATTTTTGATAGTTTTCACTAAATAAGTTTTTCATCTTCTTGATTAAGTTAACTCCTAGTGTATTATTCCTTTGATCCTGCTGTGAATTACATGGCTTTCACATTTTCTTTTCAGATTGTTAGTATATAGAAATGCAAATGATTTTTGTGTGTTGACTTTTTATTTTGCATTTTGATAAATTTGTTTATTTTAATGAATTTTTGTGCAGTATTTGGGTTTTTCTATGTATAAGATCATATCGTTTGTGAACAGAAAACCCTTTTTCTTTTCTTTTTTTTTTAAGATTTTATTATTTGTCAAAGAGAGAGTCAGTGAGAGAGCACAAAGCAAGGGAAGCAGCACACAGAGAGAGAAGCAGTCTCCCCACTGAGCAAGCCTTATGCAGGACTCAATCCCGGGACTCTGGGATCACAACCTGAGCTGAAGGTAGATGCCCAACAGACTGAGCCACCCGGGTGTCCCCAGAAAAATCTTTTTCTTTATAATTTGAATTCTTTGTGGGTTTTTTTTTCCCTTGCCTAATTGTTCTGGCTAGTACTTCTGGTATGATGTTGAATAAAAGTGGTGAAACCAGACACCCTTTCCTTGTTACTGATGTTAAAAGAAAAGTTATCAGTCTTTTACCACTGAATATGATGTTCTTTGTGCATTTTTCACATGTAGCATTTATTATGTTGAGGTAGTTTCCTTCTAACCCTAGTTCCTTTTATTCTAAGTACTACTATCATTGAAAAGATGCTGAATTTTGTCAAATGATTTTTCTGCATCAATTAAGATGATAATTTTTCCCCCTCTGTTTTATCAATGTAGTGTATTCTGGGGATTTATTTTCATATGTTGAACCATCCTTGCATTTCAGGAATAAATACCAGTTGGTCATGATGTATCATCTATTTAATATGCTTCTGAATTGAAGATGTTGCTATTTTGTTAAGAATTTTTATGCCCATGTTTACAAGGGATATTAGTTGATAGTTTTCTTCTTTTTAGTGTCTTTGGTCTCAGAGTAATGGCAGCTTCATGGTATGAATGGGAGAAGGGGCATATTCTGAGCAAATGCTTTTGCTAGGTGAGTAAGCATTAGGACCAAATATTTACTATTTAATCTAGAAGATGCTGTTCATTTGTGGCCAGGCCTTAATAGAATAAATTTCAGTAGAATTAAACATGCAAACCTGACTGAAGTGCCTTTGAAAGAGAATGGGAAAAGAGAAATGGAAGACGGTCATGATTTCTTTCAAGGAATTAGTTGTATGGGGAAGAAGAGAAATGATGACATATTGAGGGTGAAGTAAGTAAAGAGGGGTTTGTGTTTATAAGCTTGAAGGTTTGTTCAAATGGAGAAATAAGAACTGGTTTTAATGGTGATAGGAGTTATCCAATAGTGAAGAAAATAATATTGTCAGAGCTAGTGCACAAATAGATGAAATGGCCTTCAGTAGAAATGTGAATATTCATCTTGGTAATGGAGGAGAAGGTGGGGCATGTGGACCATAATAGAAGTGGCTGAGTTTATATGGTGGGAACTTGTGGGTATATTGTTTCTATCCTTTCAGTAAAAGATAAACAAGGGCATCTGTCGGTAATTAAGAAGGAGAGGAAGTAGTGGTGTTTTAATTTGCTTGTATTTTTGTTTTAGATTTGCCTTTGAATACATTGTGTCTTGGAAAATGTATCCATTAATAAAACTCAGATGTATGAGAAGTGATTGATACTTTTCAAGAGAGCATTTATACTTTTGCAAAAGTCTTCTTCAGATTCCACTGTTCTTGGACTGAAAGAATACTTACATACCAGCTTGGGGAGTTTGTTTGTTTGCTTTTCTATGATGACTGAAGGCTGGACCTACTAGGCAGAAGACACTGGGAAACATTTAAACCCAGTAATGCATTTTCTAGCATGCATACATCTCTTCACATTTACAGAGACAAGAGAGAAAATAGCCAGCCACATAGTATTTAACAGCATGAGAACAAGTATGAAACTTTCCAGAACATACAATTTCCCAACTAATAACAGTTTCATTCAATTTGTCAGGGATGAGTGTTCATCTATCTCAGATGATAAAAGATCACAGGATGATTTCCAGGCAGAGAAAGGTTTCCATTTAAACAATAAACTCCAGACGCTCTTTCTAGGTAAATGACCTGAAATCTATTCTGTAATTATGACAAATAGGAGACAGCAGCACCACACACTGAGCTCATCAGCACCCTGTATCTCCACTGGAGACAAAATTCAAGTGATCATTCATCATTTCAATTGTATTAGCCACCATGTGCCTGCATTATTTTAGCATTAACCTTTCTCGCCTAATATCTTTCAACAGAATTTACTTTAAATTGCTCAGAGAAAAGGTGGCTAACTTCTTTCAATTTATGCATTTGGTTGGGGGTGGGTGGAGGTACATCTACAGGGATACAAATTAAAATCTTTTTATTTAGGTTAAAAGATAACCAACCAAAACCTGAAGATTGCTTGTATCTGGTTGATTTACTTTAGAGGGGATAAGAGACACAACTATGTCATAAATTTTATGAGATGCTTGTATATGTATGCATATATGACATACAGATTCCAATATGCAATATAAAGTATGCAAAATCAACACAAATGTGGATGCAAGCTCTAGCTATTTATCATTCTTTTCCCCAATCAAACATAAAATTGGTTTCTTTTCCCAAAATAAGAACATTTATTTAATCCTTCAAAACCTCTTCTTATTGGTTGGGAAAAGAGAAGAAAACTTACTGCTTTATAAAATACCATTAGGGAGACAGAAATTACTAGATGGTACAGGTACCCACTTGATGCGTTACTTGGGAGTAAAAATCAGTCAAAAGAAACAGACTCTAAAAGTTTTCAGCGACCTTAGGTGGTCTATCTTCTCTTTCAGGGGTTGGCAACTTTTTATCTAAAGGAACAAATAGTGAATGTTTTTGGTTCTATTGGCCATAGTATCTGCCACATCTAGTCAGCTCTCCCCTTGTAGCTCCAAAGAAGTCATAGGCAATATATAATGAATGGATATGGTTGTGTTCCAATGAAACTTTATTTACAAAAACAGGGAATGGGCAGGATTTGACCCATGGGTCAAAGTTTGTTAACCCCTTTTCTGTCCTATGGCATGTCTCTTGTTTCTCTATTTTTAAAAAAGTAGTTATTTTTTCACCTTAGGAACAGGCAATAAATAATGAAATGAATCTAGTTGGAAATACAGAGAAGCTTTAATGATTCAGGTTATAAAGTGTCTTAGTAAAAAAAAGAAAGAAAAACTTTAACCTCAACTTATAAAATGAGTGTTTGTATGAAAATATGGTTTCTTTACTAGCACCAAGATCAATGTTGCAATGTATGTCAAAGTGGTCAAGAGGGTTATTGGAGAGTCAAACACTGTGCATATCCCTTATCGCTTACTGGATTCACAGTTAACCTGTATTTGTGATGGGCCTTAGGACAGGATGCACAAGATAGTAATTCTCTAGTAGACTCAGTGTCTCTTGGAGAGAAGGTCTGAAGGAGAAGGTGCCATTGTCTCCAGGCTTGTGGTATCATTTGTGACTTTGTTGTAGGAGTGAAGACTCAGAATATATGTATTTCTGCTGTAATGCCATAAATGCGGGTATGAATGTATGTGTATCTGTATCTATATATTTGGGTGTGTGTGTGTGTGTGTGTGTTCCAGAAAAAATCTCAGCAATGTATCAGACTAAAAATTACAGGGCTTATGGGGAAAATAGAGTAGAGGAAATCATTAAAAACTTATGAAACTTTATAACCATTGTACTGGTAAAATATTAAAAATCAAAATAAGCAAACAGAAAAAAAAAAGGCAAACATGGTTAAATCTCCATTGTCATCAACATCATTATCACAAATATCTCAGCCAGCTGATTCTTTACAGCCTTGAACAGGATCATGTGCTTCTTCCTTCCAATGAGGCCCTTGAGGTCATTTGTTTATAGGAGAGGAAGGTTCTTTAAAACTAAAAATCTAATCTAGAGTGTAGAAGTCTTCACATTCAATTATTTTAATCCTGGAGGAAATGTCTTTGTAGCTCCTTCATCTATATCCCCAGGTTCTCCATATAATTAAACATGATGGAAAGTATGGCAGTTTTTCAATCCACTAAAAGAATTGTATTATTTTTCTATTGCTGTGTAATAAATTATCACAAGCTTAGGGACTTAAAGTAAGGCTCGTTTATTATCTCACAGTTTCCGTGGGCCCAAATCTGACCAGCTAAGCTGGGTTCTCTGGTCAGAGATATCAGCCAGTACCTTTCCTTTGGGATCTTGTAGTTTTCTCCCAAGTTCATGTGGTTGTTGGTGGAATGTAGTCTCTTGCTATATTGCAGGACTAAGAGCACCCCTCTTCTTGCTGGCTGTAAGTGGGAGCTATTCTCAGCTCCTAGAGCTACCCATAGCTTCTTGCCATGTGTCCTTCTCACAGGCTCTCACTTAACCCTCTGATAGTACTGTACCTACTTCTAGGCTATGAGGGTAGTCTCTACTCCAGTCTGCTAAGATAAAGTCTAAAGTAAATAACTTAATCCCAAAAGTACCATTCCCATCACCTTAATGATATTATATTTGCTTGAAGAAAGTTGCAGGTTCCAACCACATTCAAGAGGAAAGGATTATTTAAAGTTGTAAGTTATCAGGAGCCAGCTTAGGGTGTATCAGCCATACCAACCAACCACTACTTATACTAAACAAAGGTATTTTTGTAAGACCTCTGCCTTTTAAAATTTGCCTTCATATATTGTTAAGTCTTACTCTTTATATGTGAGGACACTTAGCCCAGAATGTTTCAAATTATTAATGTATTGAGGGAAGTCTTATATGAACCAATATAATTTTCATGTTATTATCATATCACTACTCTCTTAACCAATTGGAATGAGAAAATTTGAGTTAAACCGAGGGTTTTGGAGGGGGGGTAGGGGGTTGGGTGAGCCTGTTGGTGGGTATAATGGAGGGCACATATTGAATGGAGCACTGGGTGTGGTGCATAAACAATGAATTTTGGAACACTGAAATAAAGTATAATTAAATTAAATTAAAAAAATAAGTTGTAGTGACACAGTGATATTTGCCTCATTTTGTATCCCAATAATTTTGAGTCTTAATTTTAAGATAAGGTGAGTACAAAAATTGGGGTAGCAGGCAATGGGTATCATTGAGTTTGATGGGACTATGGGATTTGGCTTAGGCTTCACTGGTTTGATTAGTTGGGAACTCCTGTTATTATAAGGATTAGGAGGATGGGTGGAATTTTTAAAATCATGAAGGTATGTTGCAGGATGTGGGGTCTTATACAGATAAAGAGTGAGCAATTTTTAAATATAATGCATCATTTCTCTTAACAATTACCAGTTTGTTCTCTGTATTTAAGAGTCTAGTTTCTTATTTGTTCATTTGTTTTGTTTTATTTTACTTTTTTTTAGGTTCCACATATAAGTGAAATCATATGGTATTTGCCTTTCTTTGACTTATTTCACTTAGCATAATGTCCTCTATGTCAATCCATTTTGTCATAAATGGTAAGATCTCATTCTTTTTTATGGCTGAGCAATATTCCATTGTATATATACACCACATCTTTATCCACTCATCTATCTATGGACCATTGGATTGCTTTCATATCTTAGCTATAGTGAATAATGCTGCACTAAACATAAGGATGCATACATCTTTTCAAATTAGTGTTTTTGTTTTCTTTGGGTTAATATCCAGTAGTGGAATTACTGTATCATAAGGTATCTCTATTTTTATCTTTTGAGGAACCTCTACACTGTTTTTCACAGTGACTGCACCAATTCACGTTTCTATGAACAGTGACTGAGGGTTCCTTTTTCTCCACTTCCCTGACAACACTCGTTATTTCTTGTTTTTCAAATACTAGCCATTCTGACATATATGAAGTGGCATCTCACTATGGTTTTGATTTGCATTTCCCTGATGATTACTGATGTTGAACATCTTTTAGAAGATGGTCAATTTTCCTAAAAAAAGGTGTTTTTTTTTCTTTTTTCTTTTTCCTGGAATCAGGGACCTAGAATAGAAATACAGAGCAAGTTTTTGCTCAGAGTCCCAGTATGGAAGACATCAAGCTTCAGAAGAAGAGAAATCTAAGCTACCATATCACAGATTTTCTCTGGAGAGATAAAATCAAAGGTGAAGTGAGTCCAAATAAACATGCAACCTAACATCATGTGACTAAATTGTGGAATGGATGGAGGTGCACAACCACCAATCCTCCCCACTGGATGGAGGAAATGTAAGTCCTCTAGCGGGAAATCATGCTGAGCATTTTCTCTGACCACAGTGAAATTAAACTGGAAATCTATAACTGAAAGTAAGTTTGGAGAGTAAGAAACATTTCTAAAAAGTCTCTTGATCAAAGAAAAGTTCATAGGGAATTCTTTTAAATACTGAATAAGGGAAACTTTTTAAAACTATGTATCAAAACTTCAGGAGTGCAAATAAATTCATAACTATAAATGCATATATTAGAAAAGTGGAAACTAATTTTTAAGATTCCATCTTAGGGAGCTGGAAAAACAAGAGCAAGCTGAACTCCTAAAACTGAAGGGAAGAAATAAGAAAGATAAAAGCAGAACACAGACATGCAATTTAGTCAATAAATATTAAAGCTTGTTTCTTGGAAAGTAATAAAATAAGTACTTGGTAAAATTGATGAAAAAAAAAGGCACAATTTTCCAATTATCAGGAATAAAAAATAAAACATCATACTACAGATCTTCCAGACATTAGAAAATATAATTAGCATATGCTATAAAGCATGTGTGCTTATTATTCAAAAAATTAATGAATTAAAAAAATCTTTGAAAAAATGAACTTATACCATTACAGAAACAAGAAGAAATAGAAAATATGAATATTCCTATATTTATTTTTATTTTGTCTACAAAGAATATTTCCAGACATTTAAGAAAGAAGAAATACCAAGTATTTCATAAATTCTTTCACGGAATAGTTGGAGAGAGCACACTTTCCAACTTACTTTGTAAATCTAACATAATGCAAGGATATTACAGGGAAAAAAGTGTGTAGGCCAATAAATCCGATGAAGACAGATACAAATACACTAAAAAATTATCATGTTATGATGAAATATAAGCAAATATTATAAAATGATATAAATATATATTTATAAAAATATATCATGGCTCAAGTGACATTTATTCTAGGAATTTAAGATTGATTTAACATTTGAAAAGCAATCAATGGAATTTACCATATTAACAGAATAAAATAAAAATAAATATAATTATCTCAAGGTACAAAGTTAGAATTTGATATAATTCAACATCAATGCATGATAACACTCCTAGCAAAGTAGTAACATTAAAATGGAAAAGAAATCTTATCTATGTAACACCTCAGCCCCCTTGAAATTCCTCTTTGTTTGAGTTGCAATCTCATACCATGTGATTTTTTGATCTTTGCTCAGTTCTTGGTTGCCTCATATCTCAGAGGCTTCACTGACCTATCCCACAGAATCATCACAGCAGTCATGCAAGTTTGTCGAGTTCCTACATGGAATTTAAGAAACAAAACAGACAAACATAGGAGAAGGGGGAGAAAAAAAAAAAAGAAAGGGAGACAAACCATAAGAGACTCTTAACCATAGGAAACAAACTAAGAGTTAATGAAGGAAGGTGGGTGGGGGAATGGGCTAAATGAGTGATGGGCATTAAGGAGGGCACTTGTGATGAGCACTAGGTGTTGTATGTAATTGATGAATCACTAAATTCACTCCAGAAACCAATATTACAGCATATGTTAACTAACTAGAATTTAAATAAAAACTGGAAACTAGCAAACAAACAAAAAACCCGCAATTCAGTTCAATTCAATGTGAGTGCTTGCTTATCACCTAATGTGCCAGCACCAATCTCCTAAAATACGTGTCATCAGCATAGGGAAGATGTCAGGAAGCGAGCCAAAGAGATGAATAATTTAACAATGAAAATTATTTTTTTCCTTTAAAATACACTCTAAAGAAAATGAAAAGACAACACACAGAATGGGAGAAATTATTTGCAAATTATATTTAATTAAGGACTTATGTCTAGAATATATAAAGAATGTTTACAACTTGATAATAAAAAAGACAAATAATCCAATTTAAAAATGGGTAAAAGACTTGAATAGACATTTTTCCAAGGGAGATATACAAATGGCCAATAAGTATATGAAAAGATATTCAACATCATCATTAGTTATCTGGGAAATGCAAATCAAAACCACAATGAGATATCACTTCATACTAACAAGTGTAGCTAGGATCAAAAAGCCAGATAATAACAAGAGTTTGTAAGGATGTGGAGAAATTGGAACCCTTATATATTGCTGGTGGGAATGGGGAATGATGCAGATGCTTTAGGAAACAGTCTGGCGGTTCTTCCAATGATGGAACTTAGGCTCCCTTATGACTTAGCAATCCCATTCCCTGATATATGCCAAAATAAGTTACAACATATGCCTGCACAAAAACTTGTGTATAAATGTTTACAGAAGCATTATCCTTAGCTAAAATAAGAACTGAGCAGTAGAAACAACCCAAATGCCCACCAAATGATGAATGGGTAAACAAAATGTGATCTGTCCATAAAATCAAAAAATTTCCTAAGTGAAAGGCAGTTACATTAGTCCATATATTATATGATTAAATTCATAAATGACCAGAATAGGAAAATACAGGGAGACAGAAAGTAGATAAGTGGTTAGTTAGAACTGGAAGAAGGTGATAGTCAAAGGGCTTCTTTCTGAAGTGATGAAAATGTTCTAAAATTATATTTTTTACTGAATATATCTGTGAATGACTGAAAGCCATTGAATTATTCACTTTAGTAAATTGTATGTTGTATGAATTATATCTCAAGCTGTTAAAAAAAAGGATGTCATATAAATGGAATCTTCAGGGAAAAAAACCAAGAATGATATTTAATATAAAGAAAAAAAAAACTAAATCAATACAATGAGTGCTATTTAGTATAAAGAGTACAAACTCCCCTGCTCACTACCTCTATGATTTTAAGCACTAGAGGCTGTTGTCTCATTTGGATAATAGAGATATCATCACCTAACGTTAAAAGTTGTTTTTAGAATTAATTGAGAAAATGTGTGAATATCATTTGCACAGTGCCTGGCACACAGCAAGTTCTCCCAAAATGTGTTAATTTCCAATTCCACCTCCCTGTTCTATTATAGTGGAGTTACATTAGAAGTGTCATGGAATCACTTGCAAGGGGGTTACAGCTGCCAAGTGGGGACTCGGAGTGTTTCCAAGGGGAATGAGCTCAGAGAGAGGTTGAAGAATGCTAAGGATTTTACCGGGAGAGATTAGTGGGGCATGGAAGGGGAGATGGAAAGTAAAGTACAAGGGGCCTATTTTTCCCAGAGCAATGGGAGGGGGGGAAGTGTGTGATAGATATTCGAGGCTGAGCATTTCGATTTTAGAGGCAAGCACACTGAGACTTAGGAGGATAAATGACAGATCAAAGCCCAGTTGGGGTGGTATGTGGCAAGGTGAGACATGACCACAGATCTTCTGACCCTACATCTGAAGCATCTTCACAGGGAAAAATGGAAACGTCATTTCCTTTCTGAGTTTCCACAAGTGGAATTAGCTGTCATTCACAACCCCAAGTCCCCCAATATCTTAATTCTCAAGCTATCCCATTTCAGTCAGGGACAGTAGTCCTGGCCATATGTTTTCTCACAATTCTGCTATTATATCCCCAGTGAGACCGTGAGTCTCTGAGCAGGAAACTTGCCCAGTTCAGTATCCAGCAAGACAAACATATTCACGATTAGAATAAGATGTGTTAGTTAAGTACAGGCATCTTCTACTTTTTTGAAAGTTCATGTTATGGCACTTCACTTTTATGAAAGACCTACATTAGTTCCTGTTTTCTTTAGCTGAAATAAATCTGAAAAGGATTTTTACATGTATGAAAAAAGAGAAAAAGCAAAAAATAGTACTTAGCATGTGTTTTGCCCTCAGTGGGTATGGAGGCAGGGTGCCCGTTGAGCAGTGAGAGTGTCGCCCCCAAACTCCTTTCCCAGGACCCACACTCAGCATGTCAAGCATCAAGCTGCCATAACTTTGACTGGTAAGTGTGAGCATCTTTGCTTTCTCTCAATTTATTTTGTGCATCTCTTAGCAAGATGGGTCCTAAAGTATCAGAATAGCTTAAGAGAGGTTATTTTGGGGGGTCTGGGAATGCTAAAATATTTTCATATAAATTAATAGTAATTGCTTCTTTGCTTTATGCCATTTCAGCTCATGAAAAGTTTCATGGGGCCCCACCCTTTCAGATAGCGGGGGAAACCTGCAAAATGTATTCAATTGTAGAAGGTGTAATAATAAATCTGAGTGTTTTTGAACTGTAAACATCCTCAATTGTCTTAAGAAATAAGTCATTTTTTTAAAACAACTAGCTGAAACTCTTTGGAAAATCAGGGTTATTTCTAAATATTTTGGACCAAAAATGTATAGCTTCTGATGCATTTAGAGAGGCAAAGAATGAGAAATAAGTGTTGGTATCAAATATTCATTGAGATATGCAATGCAAAGATTTCTTTTGCAGCAGAATAATATTGTAATTCCCCTCCTGTGACTACTCAAAATATAAAATTCTGCAGCAATTCCAAGAGAAGCTCTTTTATAATAAATAGATGATGCCTGTGCTTGCCTTTGTAAGAGCGCCTAATGGTACTGCTTCAGTTTTTATCCCTCTCTGCTGTCATAAAAGCATATTTCAAACCGTTTTGGGCTGCAGTGTTCAAAGACACCTAACATCTTGATGCAAACATATTTAAAAATTATTCCCAGTAATAATGAAATCCCAAGCACAAGGTCAAAAACAATCTGAACAAGTTTTCTGAGAGTTTATTTCACAGCTCACAGACATCCATAGATGAACACTAGCTGTGATTACACTCAGTGGAATATTAAAAGTACATTATCCTTTACATATTTCAAAACTTTCACTTCAAAGATGTTGTCTGTACATATTTTGAAGGTTTTGTGCTTGTGTTTGTGTGTATGTTTATATGTGTGTATGTGTGTGTGGTGTTTTTTAGGGGATGAAATCTTTAGCTAGTTTGGTTTCTCTGTCTGGCTCTATGTTACTATTTTTCTCTTGCCAGTTCTTTATCTCATTCTCCCATAATTTGATATGCTTAGCCTACAGCATTTAGAAATAAATTACATTTTAAATGTGTATTTCTCTCTTACATTATATTTTTATATTATATTTTAGTGGTATGCTATATTTTAATATTATGCCTTTTATTTATAGTGAATGTGATTGGTGGTCTGTTTAATCCCTTTTACTTGGCCAGTGCACCCATCCCTCTCCTACTATGTGTGGTGGATTCCTGATGACTCCCCTCTGCTCCCACTTTTTATTTTATTTTACTTTTTTTGAGAATTGTTCTCATTTGAATGGAAATTTATCACTCTGGAAGTCATGGCCCTCATTCACCTGAAAAGCCAGTGCTTGACTCCTGTGAACAAAAGCCTTCCTCTCTACCTAAAGGCAAGGACAACAAGTGGCAAAATTTATGTTTAGAGTACTTCATGTGTAAGACTGATGATTCACAGACCTGTACTCCTGAAACAAATAATACATTATATGTATTAGTAAATAGAAGAAGATTTAAAAAAGAAAAAGGGGGCACCTGGGTGGCTCAGTGGGTTAAAGCCTCTGCCTTCAGCTCAGGTCATGATCCCAGAGTCCTGGGATCGAGCCCTGCATTGGGCTCTCTGCTCAGAGGGAGCCTGCTTCCTCCTCTCTCTCTGCCTGCTTCTCTGCCTACTTGTGATCTCTGTCAAATAAATAAATAAAATCTTAAAAAAAAAAAAAGAAGAAGAAGAAGAAGAAAAGAAAAACAGTCTTTCATGGATTAGTTCAGAGATAGACTTAATCTGAGATACCCTTGTTAGTCCTTTCCTTGTTTCTATCCTACTCCCTTCTTGGAGTTTTTCTGAGGGGCAGCCCATCAATAAATCACTTATAAGCAAATTCCTTTTTCAGCCTCTGTTTCTGGAAACGCTGATCTTAGTTGCAATCCTTCCATAACACTGTATCTATCGATACATATAGTTGTTCACTATTCACTGAGACTTTATTCTAGGTCCAAGGATTGCATTAAAGACTTCACTTAATCTGATGACAATCCCATCAAATGAAGTAAGCAATATTTTTGTTTGTTTCTTTACATTCTCATATCTTTTGAAATGGAGCCAGACAGGGATTTCCAAACTAATGCAACCTTTACGCATGAGAATTCATGCAGTCATTCCCTCAGGAAATACTTATTGAATGTATAGAAAATACAAACGTAAGCTAAAATATAACATAATGTTATATAACATAAAATAAGATAGTCTGAACTTTTTCATATTGTTAAGGATAAAGTCCTGAACAACATCCATTCCCTGCCCTCATGTCCAGAGAATAAGGGTAAGGAGTGACAGGTATGGAGAAAGTTATGTATATAAATTATTAATTATGTTGTGTTTGTGAAATTTTCCAAACAGTACAACTACAGGATTGTTTAATAACATTAAATCAACAGTACTGGAAAAGAATTGGAATGTAGTTGGTAAAAAGATAAAAATATATTTGAAATATATATAATATTAAAATGAGGATTATTTATATAAATGTCCTTTTTTTTCTCAGAGGCCCTGTTAATATAATTGAATTTTTGCATGTTGGAATCATACTGAATAACTCAAGTCCTAGAGGAAATTCTTAGAGCTGGTGGAAATGTAAAAGAGTGTAACTCTAGGAGGAAATTTGAGACTATCAAAAATCAAAATAACATACATATTGACCCAACAATTTTACTTTTAGTTTTATGTATCAGAGAAAACTCTTATGTAAAAACAGGATAAAATGCACAAAGAGTTTTTAGGGAACCATGTATAATAGAAAATTAATGGACATCACTTAAATATCTTTCAATAAATAAATTATACTGCACTCATATTATGGAATACTCTGCAAACTTTCACAGGTAGGAAATATGAATTGTCAAGAAAAAGGATATGGCATACTTAATTGGTTAATTAATTAATTTCTGAGAGAAACAGAGCTGGGGTGAGGGAGTACCAGTGGAAGGGCCAAGGGAAAGGGAGAGAGAGAATCTTGAGGAGGCTCCATGCCCAGTGCAGATTCTGAGGCAGGGGCTTGATCTTGGGACCCTGAGATCATGATATGAGCTGAAATCAAGAGTCAGATTCTTGACTGACTGGGCCACCAAGGAACCCCGGGACATGACATATTTTAAATGAAAAAATAAGTAGCAGAAAATGTGCAGGATATATTTGTCTTTATGTTATAAATGTAAATATAATATGTATTTGTAAATATAAATAAATAAATTTATATAATTATGCATCCAGTGGATGTTATTAGAAGCTCATAAATGATATACTAATAAAAGTTAACAAAGTTAAGAGAAGAATTCAACTTTCTACCTTACATATTTTCTAATTGCTTGAATTTTTAAAATTTGTTTTTATTTGGTATTTTGTAAATTTGAAAACAAAAATTAGGAGGAATAATTTGTGCTAAAGGATTTTAATTTAAAGTAAAATTGTTTTGTGGAATTTCTGAAGCATCCCAATGTATACTCTTTGGATGTATCAACCACCTTTGGTCCAAAATTAAATTTTCTCTAGCCTTTCCAAAATGTTGTCCAAATCTTATATTACTCATTTCAAAATTATTTCCTTTGAGTATATAGCTCATTATATAGGAGAAAAATTGGACAATATGTATGCCTTTATGAACAGGCTTGGGAAGCTAATACTCAGAACGACAGGTCCCCAGTTCAGTTTTATTTCAAATTAATGAGATTATGCACTTGATAATTACTTTCATCCAGGACTCTCTTCAGCATTACTCAAAGCTAATTTAAAAATATGAGGCAGTAAGAAAGGTGGGTTCTGTCCTTTAAAACACACCTGAAATTTTCTTTCTAAAAATTTCAATTTATTTAGACATGTCAGAGGAATTTTGATTGTTCCCACCTACTCTATGAAAGTGGCAAGATGACCTATTTATTTTGTAGAATGTAATTCTTAAGAATTATTGTGTTGCAGAAAAATAATTATTATGTCACTAGCCTTCTACTAAGCTCTTCTTTTGGATGGAGGGGTAATAGTTCATTTTCAAAAAAGAATCTTAGAATCTTTGGGAATAAAATTAACCAATGAGAATGATTACAAAATAGAACTATTTTGGAATTTTACAATTTGATGTATTACATTATGAATACCTCTTGCCAGAAGAACATGTTTATCTATGCCGTGAAAGGTGGCCAGTGAGGTTAACCCTAATCAACAGAATTGACATTCTCAAAGTTTAAAATTCCTAAATTGTTTTTAGATAAAACATTTTTACAAATATTTTTACTGACTTCTGCTGTAGCCAGATTGTTTTAACCAATAACATTTTTTTTAAGCTTACAATTTTCATTTGAGAGTGAGAGAGCACAAGCAGGGGGAGAGGCTGAGAGAGAGGGAGAAGCAGACTCCCCGTGGGGCTCCAATGTGGAGCTCAATCCCAGGACCCTGGGATTATGACCTGAACTGAAGGCAGACACCTAACAACTGAGTCACTTAGGCGCCCCTGCCCAATAATATTTTTTATGGTTGAGAAATACACACACACACACACACACACACACACACACACACACACATTTTAATGATCCCTTCAACAGGGTAATTTTGAGTGTATGTATGCACATATATATGTATGTGTGTATTTTTAGGGATTTAGTATATTTCCAAGGTTGATTTATTCTATGCTGTGAGACAGGAGAAAAAATGTCAAGTATGGTAAATCTCCTTTAGGGCTGGGCAATTAACAAATAATAAAAGTAGATATTGATCAAATGTTAAACTGTGATTATTTTTTAAAAAAGTGTCTATAAAGTAACTGATATGAATTATTTATGCTATCATTCCCCAAAGTAATTTATTAGGTTTTATGGAAAATTAATTATGAAAAGAAGCTTCAAAAGTCAAATTACTTTGACAAGCTCTTAGATTAATAAACTCAAATGGGACATAAAGAGCCCTTTAATTCAGGAGTGCACAACATCTAAATACTATAATATTTTTGGTATAAATAAAGAAGGGATATGGCAGCATCTGCCAAACTCTGTAGAAATATTTCCACAGAGTATTGATTGGAAGGAGAAACTGCGAAACATAGGTAGATAAATAGGCAGGTAAAAAAGAGATAAATGGGACTTGTGAATGTTTAAATAATAAAATCCTATAAAACATATTTATATTAAGGCTTGATATAGAGAAATCAAGCAATAAATAAATAAATAAAGCCACAGGAAAAAATGTCTTCATTTTAAAGTATTTCAATTTTATTAATCAGTGGTCACTTTAAATTACATATTATAAACTTACTTTGAAATTTTGTATCAAGAAGTAGACAGCTCCCTGATTTGTTTTATTTTTTTCTTTGAAATGTTTATGTTTCTTTCTTTACAAAGTCTTTCAGAACTTTAGAACTGGATTTAATATTCATTAACATTAACAAGATTTGCTTAGAAGATGACTGGATTTGACTTCTCTTCTGCAGTTTGGATTGGACATGTTTGTGTGTGTATTTGTGGTGTGTGTGTGTGTGAGAGAGAGAGAGAGAGAGAGAGAGATGTTCATTATATACATTTACATTGTAAAACATTTTAAATCCATTTGAGGGAACTTGCTACTAGATGGAAATTTGATTCTTCAGAAACCAATGAAAAATATCAGCTATGATTTTAACTGGATGAATATAAAATACTATCTTTTTTTCTGTTAGACATTTTCAGATTTATTTGACTATTTAAAGCAAACATTTAACATTGTTTTGTGGGGATTTATGTTATACAATAATATAATATGTATTACTTCTGTACCCTAAAAGCATCTGTTTCTAGGTAAAATGACAAGGCTTGTAGAAGACAAGTAGCAACAGCTGGATAAATTACAAAAAGCAAACAAAAAAGCAAATGGTTTTTCAAATTTGTTTTTGGCTGAGGATTAGGTTTATGCCTAGCATAGGGCCTCTTCTGGTTAAAGAGAAATCAGCATAACATTTGGCCATCTTGCAGAGCTGGTGCAAAAATTTGGAAACTAGAAGGGCCCAAAAGCCTGACTGGTTTTCCTTAGTGAACATCTGCTAAGTTATGGTCATGGTGGGAGCCTGGGGAACTTGACTGAAAGCTTCTAGAAAACAGAATGGCATCTCCTTTTGTCTCATAGTATCGAGGATATGGAGGCTTGCTAGAGGTGAAGGATTGCCTCAAGTGCACATCAGCTGTCCCACTGAAGATTGCAGTAGATCAGGTTCCTCAGAACATATCCTGAAAAGGGAATTCTTATGAAGTGATTTATTTGGGGGATGGGTTATTTTAGAAGGGAAGGGAGGGAAACAAGATGAGTTGGGAATCAGCTAAGGGCATGTTCTTGACTTTGCAGTCAGCTTCAGCTTGATCTCACAGGAGTACTGGAGCATGAATTAAACTGTAGGGTGTCCCTTCTTGACATGGGGCATGTTTTTTACACCCTCATGTCAGCCATCCATTGATTTCTATCTAGCCTTGCTGGACTGAGGAGAAACATCCACCCTGCCTTTCTTCCTGGGGAGAGTCTCCGTGGGCAACTTTGAGCCTTTAGAAGACAATAACCACATAGCTAAATTAGGGAGAGCCCAAATATCCACCAACTGATGAATGGATAAAGAAGATGAATGGATGAAGACACACACACACACACACAAACACACACACACACGAATATTACTCGGTGATCAAAAAGAATGAAATCTTGCCATTTGCAATAACACAGATGACTAGAGTGTATTATGCCAAGCGAAATAAGTCAGTCAGAGAAAGACAAATATCATATGTGGAACTTAAGAAACAAAACAGATAAACATAGAGGAAGGGAAGGAAAAATAAAATAAGAAAAAAAAACAGAGGGAAGTAAATCATAAAAGACTTAAATGGGGAAAACAAACTAAGGGTTGCTGGAGGAGAAATGGGTTGGAAGGTTGGACTATATGGGTGATGGGCATTAAGGAGGGCACTTGTTGGGATGAGCACTGGGTTTTGTATGTAAGGGATGAATCACTAAATTCTACTCCTGAAACCAATACTATACTGTATGTTAACTAACTGGAATTTAAATTTTAAAAAAAGAAAAACACAATAAAAAGAAGACAATACTCAGAAGCACCTGGGGAATAGATGCCCTGCTCTTGTAAAGGAGATCTCCACAGAGCATTACAGCATTTTTTGGAAATGATAATCAGCATTACTGAGTGTGTCCTTCTTTGGGTGTAAGAAGAAATTCTCTATAATGCTCTATTTCCTTCCTTCTAAACCACAGGTGAACTTGGAGAAGCACTCACATTTCTAATGCACTTTCTAAATATCAAACACTGTAAAGGAGATTGAAAAGATTATTATGAAATTAATAGCCCCCAAAGTCGAGAAATGGTTTATATTACAGGCTAATTACATGTGAAACTACTCTCCTTCTTCTTTTTTTTTTCCTTTGAATACCTCCAAATCACACATAAACTACTTTAAAGTAAAAAGTAATCACACACACACACACACACACACACACACACACACAGAGCTTTCAATACATCATACAGTATTAGCATTCTAATTAAATGGGACAGTTGACTGGATATGTGTATTTCTGTGAGCACTATAAAGAAAATGTCTTACTGGTTCATTTTACTTCTCTTGGTTTTCAATGACATTGTGATTTTGCTGACAGAAATTGTTGAATTGATTAAGGTATTACGGTTTACACACTTTTATGTGTAATTTTGTTTTCTTTTTTATCCAGTAATTCCAATATGAATTGATTACTTTTAAAGTTTGTGCTAGACATGTAGTATTATTCTAATTGCTCTTCAACTCTCTGCCTCCAAATTTTTCACACCAATTCTGATGGCACACCTTCAGAAAAGAATTGTATTTAAATAGTGATTTATAAATATGAAGAATTGATAAGCATATTTGAATGCTCACAATGTAGAATAGTGTAGGTGTTCATTTTAGTAGAGGGAGATTGGTGGTCTTCAAGATGATTGTGAGCAGGGGAAGGTGAACAAGTTCAGCTCTTATAGAAAAGACATTTTTTTGTTCCTTCAAAAATTGGTTTCAAAACAGCAGCAGGATTTTATGTGATTCTTGCATTTAAGTTCAACAAATATAATTTTGCTTGCGTTCTAATTACAATTTAATATCTTAGAGCCTCTCAATTATGTTTTTTATATAATAACTGTTTAACTCAATTTATTTCACATAATGACTCAAAGGATTTGTCACTGGAGTGTACCATATGTGGAGTTTGGACTCTCCATTTTGATATTCTTTCATTTAGTAAGAAATGGTGACATTGGTGTCAAAGAAAACTGTTTAATTAATATCTTGTACACAGGGTTATATTTCAGTTTTGTATATATTAATGGCAGAATTAAAGCTTCCATTCTCATTACATCACAATTGCTGGAAACTGCTAGAAGCACTGAACTCTGACTGGGTGTTCTAAGTGATAATTTTCACCTAAAGTTTGCAGTTCCTGCTCTGAGACTTTAGGCCAGTCCCTTACATGGTCTTACCATTATCATTCTCTGAGGAAAGTTCTGCTAGACTAGGCAAAATCTCCATCCTAGTTTTAATATTTATCCTGTGGTGTTCTTCACATAGTAGACCTTGAGTTGTGTTTAAACCAATGAACTTTGTCCTAATGAATAAAACAGATGCAACAGTATATAAACTGGAATTTTAGAGGTGGTGAATTTATAGAGTGACTAGCTATTTCAACTAAATCATCCATCATCTGTTTCCATTTGTCTGTGTTCTCTGCCTAAACTTCTGGATTAAAGTATCTCTAACTGAAGTCTAGAAAGATACCCACCCGGACTTATCACAGGTATTCCAGAATAGCAGAAAACCATGTTCCCAAAGTCCCCATAATTCTTGATCCAGTGATTATTGACTTAAGCTGGACACATGATTAGAACTGGTTCTGGGGCCAGGTAAATGCAATGTGTTGATTGTTGTACAATTAATCAAGGAAAACTTGTTTTGAAAGAGCAGAACACTAGCTAAGACTACTGGGACTATGTCCAATGCACACACAAAAAACAGACCTGAAAATCTCTCAATAGTCGAAGACGTAATAATTTAAGCATAATTTAAGCATACCAGAAGGTGGTCCCAAGACAGCAGACACCGGACATGCTGAAATCAGGTGGTAAAATCTGATCTGTGGAATTGCTTTTTGCTGCACGTATATTCAGGCTTTGTTTTTTCAGGCACTTATTAATCTACATTGTTATGACTTTCTGTTAAAAATTACCTTTTTGAGGGGAGGAGTCAAGACCGCGGAGAAGTAGCAGGCTGCGACTACTTCAGGTAGTGGGAGATCAGCTAGATAGCTTATCTAAAGATTGCAAACACCTACAAATCCAACGGGAGATCGAAGAGAAGAAGAACAGCAATTCTAGAAACAGAAAATCAACCACTTTCTGAAAGGTAGGACTGGCAGAGAAGTGAATCCAAAGCGACGGGAAGATAGACCGCAGGGGTTGGGGCTGGCTCCCAGCAAGCGGCAGAGCAATGGAGCACAAAATCAGGGTCACAGAAGGATTGGGGGTATCTGAGTGTTGCAATGCTTACAGGTATTAGAACGGGGAAGCTGGCTACAGAGACAGAGCCGAGGAGTGGGCTCTAAGCTCGGGGTTACCTTGAACCGGTCCCAGTCTCCGTGAGCTAGGAGCGCAGCTGGAGGCAGTGTGACGGGAGTAATTGGGCACTGTTCTCTGAGGGCGCACTGAGGACTGGGGCCCCGGGCTCTCGGCTCCTCCGGGCCAGAGACCGGGAGGCCGCCATCTTCATTCCTGTCCGCCAGAACTCTACAGAAAGCGCTCAGGGAACAAAAGCTCTCGAAAGCAAACCCGAGCGGATTACTCAGCCAGGCCCCTGGTAAGGGCGGTGCAACTCCGCCCGGGGCAAAGACACTTGAGAATCACTACAACAGGCCCCTCCCCCAGAAGATCAACAAGAAGCCCAGCCAGGACCAAGTTCACCTACCAAGGAGTGCAGTTTCAATACCAAGGAGAACAGCGGAATTCCAAAGGAGGAGAAAGCAAAGCACGGAACTCATGGCTTTCTCCCCTAGATTCTTTAGCCTTGCAGTTAATTTAATAATCTAATTTTTTTTCTTTTTCAATTTATTTTTCTTCTTCTGCTAAATTTTTTTAACTTTTACCCTTTTCTTTTTAAACGTTTTTTAACTAGTTTATCTAATATATATATATATTTTTCCTTTTTATATTTTTTCTTTATTGGTTTTCTTTTTTTAATTGTTTCTTTTTTCTTTTTTTTTTTTTTTCTTTCTGAACCTTTTTATCTCCTTTCTCCCCCCTCAAGATTTGGGATCTCTTCTGATTTGGCTAAAGCATATTTTCCTGGGGTTGTTGCCACCCTTTTAGATTTTACTTGCTCCTTCATATACTCTTATCTGGACAAAATGACAAGGCGGAAAAATTCACCACAAAAAAAAGAACAAGAGGCAGTACCAAAGGCTAGGGACCTAATCAATACAGACATTGGTAATATGTCAGATCTAGAGTTCAGAATGACGATTCTCAAGGTTCTAGCCAGGCTCGAAAAAAGCATGGAAGATATTAGAGAAAACCTCTCGGGAGATATAAAAGCCCTTTCTGGAGAAATAAAAGAACTAAAATCTAACCAAGTTGAAATCAAAAAAGCTATTAATGAGGTGCAATCAAAAATGGAGGCTCTCACTGCTAGGATAAATGAGGCAGAAGAAAGAATTAGCGATATAGAAGACCAAATGACAGAGAATAAAGAAGCTGAGCAAAAGAGGGACAAACAGCTACTGGACCACGAGGGGAGAATTCGAGAGGTAAGTGACACCATAAAATGAAACAACATTAGAATAATTGGGATTCCAGAAGAAGAAGAAAGAGAGAGGGGAGCAGAAGGTATATTGGAGAGAATTATTGGAGAGAATTTCCCCAATATGGCAAAGGGAACAAGCATCAAAATCCAGGAGGTGCAGAGAACCCCCTTCAAAATCAATAAGAATAGGTCCACACCCCGTCACCTAATAGTAAAATTTACAAGTCTTAGTGACAAAGAGAAGATCCTGATAGCAGCCGGGGAAAAGAAGTCTGTAACATACAATGGTAAAAATATTAGATTGGCAGCAGACTTATGCACAGAGACCTGGCAGGCCAGAAAGAGCTGGCATGATATATTCAGAGTACTAAATGAGAAAAACATGCAGCCAAGAATACTATATCCAGCTAGGCTATCATTGAAAATAGAAGGAGAGATTAAAAGCTTCCAGGACAAACAAAAACTGAAAGAATTTGCCAACAACAAACCAGCTCAACAGGAAATATTGAAAGGGGTCCTCTAAGCAAAGAGAGACCCTAAAAGTAGTAGATCAGAAAGGAACAGAAACAATATACAATAACAGTCACCTTACAGGCAATACAATGGCACTAAATTCATATCTTTCAATAGTTACCCTGAATGTTACTGGGCTAAATGCCCCAATCAAAAGACACAGGGTATCAGAATGGATAAAAGAACAAAACCCATCTATATGTTGCCTACAAGAAACTCATTTTAGACCCTAAGACACCTCCAGATTTAAAGTGAGGGGGTGGAAAAGAATTTACCATGCTAATGGACATCAGAAAAAAGCAGGAGTGGCAATCCTTATATCAGATCAATTAGATTTTAAGCCAAAGACTATAATAAGAAATGAAGAAGGACACTATATCATACTCAAAGGATCTGTCTAACAAGAAGATCTAACAATTTTAAATATCTATGCCCCTAACGTGGGAGCAGCCAACTATATAAATCAATTAATAACAAAATCAAAGAAACACATCAACAATAATACAATAATCGTAGGGAACTTTAACACTCCCCTCACTGAAATGGACAGATCATCCAAGCAAAAGATCAACAAGGAAATCAAGGCCTTAAATGACACACTGGACCAGATGGACATCACAGATATATTCAGAACATTGCATCCCAAAGCAACAGAATACACATTCTTCTCTAGTGCACATGGAACATTCTCCAGAATAGATCACATCCTCGGTCCTAAATCTGGTCTCAACCGGTATCAAACGATTGGGATCATTCCCTGCATATTTTCAGACCACAATGCTCTGAAGCTAGAACTCAATCACAAGAGGAAATTTGGAAAGAACCCAAATACATGGAGACTAAACAGCATCCTTCTAAAGAATGAATGGGTCAACCAGGATATTAAAGAAGAAAAATTCATGGGAACAAATGATAATGAAAACACAACGGTTCAGAATCTGTGGGACACAACAAAGGCAGTCCTGAGAGGAAAATATATAGCGGTACAAGACTTTCTCAAGAAACAAGAAAGGTCTCAGGTACACAACCTAACCCTACACCTAAAGGAGCTGGAGAAAGAACAAGAAAGAAACCCTAAACCCAGCAGGAGAAGAGAAATCATAAAGATCAGAGCAGAAATCAATGAAACAGAAACCAAAAAAACAATAGAACAAATCAACGAAACTAGGAGCTGGTTCTTTGAAAGAATTAATAAGATCGATAAACCCCTGGCCAGACTTATCAAAAAGAAAAGAGAAAGGACCCAAATAAATAAAATCATGAATGAAAGAGGAGAGATCACAATGAACACCAAAGAAATACAGACAATTATAAGAACATACTATGAGCAACTCTACGCCAACAAATTTGACAATCTGGAAGAAATGGATGCATTCCTAGAGACATATAAACTGCCACAACTGAACCAGGAAGAAATAGAAAGCCTGAACAGACCCATAACCAGTAAGGAGATTGAAACAGTCATCAAAAATCTCCAAACAAACAAAAGCCCAGGGCCAGATGGCTTCCCGGGGGAATTCTACCAAACATTTATAGAAGAACGAATTCCTATTCTCCTGAAACTGTTCCAAAAAATAGAAATGGAAGGAAAACTTCCAAACTCATTTTATGAGGCCAGCATCACCTTGATCCCAAAACCAGACAAGGATCCCATCAAGAAAGAGAACTACAGACCAATATCCTTGATGAGCACAGATGCAAAAATTCTCACCAAAATACTAGCCAATAGGATTCAACAGTACATTAAAAGGATTATTCACCACGACCAAGTGGGATTTATTCCAGGGCTGCAAGGTTGGTTCAACATCTGCAAATCAATCAATGTGATACAATACATTAATAAAAGAAAGAACAAGAACCATATGATACTCTCCATAGATGCTGAAAAGCATTTGACAAAGTACAGCATCCCTTCCTGATTAAAACTCTTCAAACTGTAGGGATAGAGGGCACATACCTCAATATTATCAAAGCCATCTATGAAAAACCCACCGCAAATATCGTTCTCAATGGAGAAAAACTGAAAGCTTTTCCGCTCAGGTCAGGAACACGGCAGGGATGTCCGTTATCACCACTGCTCTTCAACATAGTACTAGAAGTCCTAGCCTCAGCAATCAGACAACAAAAGGAAATTAAAGGCATCCAAATCGGCAAAGAAGAAGTCAAACTATCACTCTTCGCAGATGATATGATACTATATGTGGAAAACCCAAAAGACTCCACTCAAAAACTGCTAGAACTTGTACAGGAATTCAGTAAATTGTCAGGATATAAAATCAATGCACAGAAATCAGTTGCATTTCTCTACACCAACAACAAGACAGAAGAAAGAGAAATTAAGGAGTCCATCCCATTTACAATTGCACCCAAAACTATAAGATACCTAGGAATAAACCTAACCAAAGAGACTAAGAATCTATACACAGAAAACTATAAAGTACTCATGAAAGAAATTGAGGAAGACACAAAGAAATGGAAAAATGTTCCGTGCTCCTGGATTGGAAGAATAAATATTGTGAAAATGTCTATGCTACCTAAACCAATCTACACATTTAATGCAATTCTTATCAAAGTACCATCCATTTTTTTCAAAGAAATGGAACAAATAATCCTAAAATTTATATGGAACTAGAAAAGACCCCGAATAGCCAAAGGAATGTTGAAAAAGAAACCCAAAGTTGGTGGCATCACAATTCCAGACTTCAAGCTCTATTATAAAGCTGTCATCATCAAGACAGCATGGTACTGGCACAAAAACAGAAACATAGATCAATGGAACAGAATAGAGAGCCCAGAAATAGACCCTCAACTCTATGGTCAACTAATCTTTGACAAAGCAGGAAAGAATGTCCAATGGAAAAAAGACAGCCTCTTCAACAAATGGTGTTGGGAAAATTGGACAGCCACATGCAGAAAAATGAAGTTGGATCATTTCCTTACAGCACACACGAAAATAGACTCAAAATGGATGAAGGACCTCAATGTGAGAAAGGAATCCATCAAAATCCTTGAGGAGAGCACAGGCATCAACCTCTTCGACCTCAGCCGCAGCAACATCTTCTTAGGAACATCGCCAAAGGCAAGGGAAGCAAGGGCAAAAATGAACTACTGGGATTTCATCAAGATCAAAAGCTTTTGCACAGCAAAGGAAACAGTTAACAAAACCAAAAGACAACTGATAGAATGGGAGAAGATATTTGCAAATGACATATCGGATAAAGGGCTAGTGTCCAAAATCTATAAAGAACTTAGCAAACTCAACACCCAAAGAACAAATAATCCAATCAAGAAATGGGCAGAGGACATGAACAGACATTTCTGCAAAGAAGACATCCAGATGGCCAACAGACACATGAAAAAGTGCTCCACATCACTCGGCATCAGGGAAATACAAATCAAAACCACAATGAGATATCACCTCACACCAGTCAGAATGACTAAAATTAACAAGTCAGGAAATGACAGATGCTGGCGAGGATGTGGAGAAAGGGGAACCCTCCTACACTGTTGGTGGGAATGCAAGCTGGTGCAACCACTCTGGAAAACAACATGGAGGTTCCTCAAAATGTTGAAAATAGAACTACCCTATGACCCAGCAATTGCACTGCTGGGTATTTACCCTAAAGATACAAACGTAGTGATCCGAAGGGGCACGTGCACCCGAATGTTTATAGCAGCAATGTCTACAATAGCCAAACTATGGAAAGAACCTAGATGTCCATCAACGGATGAATGGATAAAGAAGATGTGGTATATATACACAATGGAATACTATGCAGCCATCAAAAGAAATGAAATCTTGCCATTTGTGACGACGTGGATGGAACTAGAGGTTACCATGCTTAGCGAAATAAGTCAATCGGAGAAAGACAACTATCATATGATCTCCCTGATATGAGGGAGAGGAGATGCAACATGGGGGGTTAAGGGGGTAGGAGAAGAGTAAATGAAACAAGATGGGATTGGGAGGGAGACAAACCATAAGTGACTCTTAATCTCACCAAACAAACTGAGGGTTGATGTGGGGAGGGGGGTTGGGAGAAGGGGCGTGGGGTTATGGACATTGGGGAGGGTATGTGCTATGGTGAGTGCTGTGAAGTGTGTAAACCTGGCGATTCACAGACCTGTACCCCTGGGGATAAAAATATATTATATGTTTATAAAAAATTAAATTTAAATAAAAAATTACCTTTTTATTGTTTTGAAACACCCCTCTTTATTTCTGATAATATTCTTTGCCTAGAAGTATATTTTATCTGATGTTAATATAGGCATACCTTGTAGATATTGCTAGTTTGGTTCCAGACGACCACAATAAAGCAAATATCACAATAAAGTGAGTCAAATGAGGCTTTTTGGTTTCCCAGTGCATATAAAAGTTATGTGTACAGTATACTATAGTCCACTAAATGTGCGATAGCTTTAGGTCTGAAAAAATAATGTACACACCTTAATTTAAAAATACTTTGTTATTTAAAAAGGCTTACCATCATCTGGGCTTTCCATAAGTCATAATCTTTTGGCCGGCAGCGGGTCTTGGCTCTCGGCTAGCAGCTGCTGACCCATCAGAGTAGTCGTTGCTGAGGGCTGGAGTGGCTGTGGCAATTTCTTGAAATAAGACAACAATCAAGTTTGCTGTGTTGGTTGGCTCTTTCTTTTACAAATGATTTCTCTGTAGTCTGAGATGCTGTTTGATAGCATTTTACCCACAACGGAACTTCTTTTTCAGAACTAATCAATCTTCTCCAGCCCTGCCACTGCTTTGTCAACTACATTTATATGATATTTTAAATCCTTTGTTTTCATTTCAACAATCTTCAGAGCATCTTCACCAGGAATACATTCCATCTCAAGAAACCACTTTCTTTGCTCATCCATCAGAGCAACTTTTCATCCATTAATGTTATCATGAAATAGCAGTGATACAAATATAGTAATTATGAAAAAATTGAAATATTGCAAGAATTACCAAAATGTGATACAGAGACACAAAGTGAGCAAATACTGTTGGCAAAATGGTGTCATCAGACTTGCTTGAAGTGGGGTTGCCACAAACCTTCAATTTATAAAACATGTAATATCTGCCAAGAGCAGTGAAGCAAAGCGCAATAAAACAAGGTATACCTTATAGCCAATTCAGCTGTCTTTTCCATTCCATTTGTTTTTAGCCAATATGTGTCTTTATATTTAGAATGTATCTTTTATAGGCAGCCCGTTACTGGATCTTCTTACACACTCTGACAATCTCTGCCTTTAAATTGAGGTGTTCAGACCATTAATATACTGTGTAATTATTCATTTGGTTGGAATTAAGTATGTCATTTTATATTTTTCTCTTTCTTCCCCTGTGTTTTTTGTCCCTCTGTTCTCCATTTCTTAACTATTTTCTCATGATTTAAATTATTCACTTTGTTCCATTTTAATTTACCTCTTGGCTTTTTGGCTATGTATCTTCATATTGCTTTTTTAGTGGTTTTCTCTAGGAAGTAAAATATGTTTTCTCAAATTTTCAAAGTCCTCTATCAGTAACTATTATACCATTTTACAAAAATATGCAATAAACCTATAACCATACAGTTCCTTTAGCTACCTCCTGATACCCTTTATATCATAGTTGTCACATGTCTTACATTTACTTACAGTAAGAATTCCAAAGACCATGTTATAATTTTTGTCTTAATTATTTATAGCTTAAAGAACAAAATGAAGAAGGTAATATTTTACATTTACTAAAACATTTACTATTTCTGATGTTCTTAATTTGTTTTCATTTCTTTCTCTTTTTTCAAGGTTTTTCTTTAAATTCCAATATTGTTAACATACAGTGTTATATTAGTTTCAGGTGTACGATATAGTGGCTCAATACCTCCACATAACACCCACTGCTCATCATCGCAAGAATAGTCCTTAATTTCTATGTCTTATTTAAGCCATATACCCCCATCTCTGCTCTGGTAATCATCAGTTTGTTCTCTAAGGTTAAGAATCTGTTTCTTGGTTTCTCTCTCTCTCTCTCTTTTTTCCCCTTTGCTTGTTTGTTTTGTTTCCTAAATTCCACGTAAGAATGAGATCATAGGGTATTTGTCTTTCTCTGACTGATGTCTTCCACTTTGCATAATACACTCTAGCTCCATCCACATCCTTGCAAATGGCAATATTTCATTCCTTTTGATGGGTGAGTAATATTCTATTGTATGTATATACCACATGTTCTTTATCCATTCATCATTTGATGGACATTTGAGCTGTTTCCATAATTTGGCTATTATAGATAATGCATTTCTTTCTAAAAATATTTCTTTCTGGTAATTTCACTTCAGCCTGAGGAATTTCTCTTAGTACCTTTCCCCTGCTACTATAGATCTGATAGTTGAAAAGTGTCCTGATGTTCTTTAATTTAAAGTGTCTTTATTTGACTTTTATTTCTGAAAGGTATTTTTACTAAATATAGAATTTTGACTTGCCAATTTTTCCTTTTTATTTAAGCAGTTTAAAGGTTGTTCTACACTGTCTTCTGGACTCTGTGATTTCTTATGAAACATTCATGTCCATTAGATTTATTGTGGCTTGGTATGTAATTTTCATTATTTTTTATACTTGCACTTACAATTTTTTCTTTATTTTTTAGTTTTTATAAGTTTAAGTACCATGAATTTGGCCCCTTCTTTCTTGTCTCTCTCCTCCTCCCTCTCCCTTTCTTTTCTTTTCTTTCTTCCTTCCTTTCTTCCTTTTTCTTTTTCTTTCTTTCTTTCTTTTCTTTTCTTTCTTTCTTCCTTTCGCTTCTTCCTTTTTTCCTTTCTCTCTCTCTCTCTCTCTTTCTTTCTGTGTGTTTATTCTATCTGGAATTTGCTGAAACTCTTGATTCTGAAAATTGATGCTTTTCAACAAATTCAACAATTTTGACCAATATGTCTTCAAATACTTTTCTTGTCCTACTCTTTCTCCTTTTTTTCTAGTACAAAAGCTGCACATGCATTAAAACTTTAATGTTCTCCCCCACCTTGTCCTTAGCCTATTCATTTATTTCAAATTCTTTCTTCCCTCCCTTCTTTCTCTTCCTTCCTTCCTTCTATCCTTCCTTCTTTCTTTTGCAGATTGGATGTTTCCCATTGATTAGCTTCCTTTGTTTATATTCTACTAGTAATCCCAGTGAATGTTTTATTGAAAATACTAATTTTCAGCTATAAAATTGTCATTTCTCTTTATTTGTTGAGATTTCTCATGATTTTACTTTCAGTGCATTTCCTTTTATTTTACTAAACATTGTTATAATAGATGTTTTCAAGTCTTTGTCAATTATATCATGTGGATTGTTTTGTGTTTGTACTCCTCTGACTATATTTTCTGTTGAGAGTAGGTCAGATAAATTTCCTGGTTCTTTGGATGTTGAATAATTTTAAGGTTGTTCCTGAATATTACTAATGCTCTGATGTGAAGATTCTGAATTCTGTTACATTCTATCAATGTAATTATTTTTTGTGGTTGTTTTATGGGTAATTAATTTATTTTCATTCAAGCTAAACATTTTGACTCTTGAATCACAATAAAATTCTTAGCTCAGGTCGTTTATTCTTTAAAAGATGCTTTGAATCTATCTTGCTTAAGTATGATTTAGTGGTCACTCAGGTACTTAGACCTATTCACAGAATTTAAAGATCTCCTTCTATGGATCTCCTTCATGGAATTACATATCGCTTTTCAAATATCTAGATGTGCTATACATTATTTTTTCTTTGTTCCATTTTAATTTAGGTCAGAAAACATTCTGTTTTTCAGGTCAGAAAACATGATTTCCATTAGAGTTCCAGCAGCTTTTTTGCATTTATTGTATTCTACCCTTAGAGTAAAACCTATAGGATACTGGAAAATCATTTTGTAGAACTCCCTTTTCCTTAATGTCAACCTTCTACAATGTTTACCTGCTTTTTACATTTTCCGGAGCTTCTGGTAGTTCTTTTAAAATATTTTTTTATAGAGTATAAATTTCTCATTTCAGATTCACAGAAAAAGTCTTGGAAGTTATCATTTTTATTCACCAGAAAAATCTATAAAAACTAAAAATCAAACTAATTTTTCTAGACCATCAGAGAGGTAAAGCAGTAGGATAACCTATCACACTGGTGTATTCAGAGACTCTGGAACCAAGATCGCTCACCAGGAGCAATCACTGCTGGTCAGCTGAAGCCACAAAGTAGTGGGAACACTTGAATAGTGATGTTGATGAATTTCTGGAGGCTGAGGGTGGACTAGCAAAAGAGGGAGAAACGCTTGGGTGCCATGGTCTTTGGGGGAGTATTTCTATACTCTTGGGAACTTTCCATCCAGAACTCAACCAAGTTCTCATGGTGAAAATTGCAAATCTTCTTAAATACCTTTACTCATCCACTTCCTTCCAGTCTTTTGGTCTCACCTAGAGAGAGAGGAAAAAAAATCAACAGAGACAGGCTTCAAGGAAATAGATTGAGGGTGCTTTAACCAGGGAAAAGAATAGCAGCGAAGAGAAAAATAAACTAAATCACAAATATAAGAGAACAGAGCACTTGTGAAGGTCACAGCTCTGAGACTTGGCTAAAAAACCCAAAAGACAGAGACTAGGAAGATTATAGAGCACTCTTCCTCTCCACTGCACCCTACAACTACACCAGATATCCCCACTGGGGATAGGTGGCAGTGAAAGAACCAGAACACATGGACTTTCTCCAAGGAACACTACCTTGAGAATTCCTCATACCAAGAAGGGAGGCAACAGCAAGGATACTAGATGAATTTGAAGCCTCTATAACTAACTAATGTTGTTGTAACAATTCTAATAACAACTAATGTTGTTATAACTAGCATTAAACACAGCTCAACACCTAGCTAGATTAAAATAAATCATCCCACTAAAGACCTCTTTTCATTAGTTCACATTACTCAGTGTGGGATTTTTGTCAACAACAACAAAAAATGAAGATACAGGCAAAAAGGCAAAGAAAAACATGATGTAAAATGTTAAATCAGGCATCAGAACCAGTCTTAGATAGGACACAAATGCTGGATTATCTGGGTATTTTTAATAACTATGATTGAGATGTTTAGGGATCAATAGAGAAGATAGAAAACATGCAAAAATAGATGGGCACTGAAAGCAGAGATGGGAACTCCAAGAATGAAAAGGAAATGTCAGGGGGAGGGGGGGAACAACACTGTAGCAGAAATAAGGAATGCTTTTGATGGGCTCATCAGAACACTCAAGAAAGAATCAGAGGACTTGAATATAGGTCAACAGAAATTTCTTTCATTGAAAAGCAAAGAAAAAAATATTAAAAAAATACTATACAATTACTATGGGACATTATCAAAAAGTGTAAGGTATATAAAATTTGAATAACAAAGGATAAGAAAGAGAATGAAGAAGGACTATTTGAAGGATTGGTAGCTGAAAACTTCCAACATTAATTAGAAAAAGCAAACCAGAGATTTAGAAACACAAAAAAACACCAAATAAGATAAATACAAACCAACAAAGCAAACAAAAACCAACTAGACATATCATATTCAAACTACAGAAAACTGAATAGAAAAACTTGAAAGAAGACAGAGAAATCCTAGAATTCTGTAACAAATGAAAATCCTCCTTTAAAATTGAGGAAGAAAAAAAGGCTTTCTTGAAAATCAAAAATTGAGGGAATTCATTGTCAGTAGATCTGTTTTAAAAGAAATGTTAAAAGAAATTCTCAAGATGGATGGAAAATGATATAGGTCAGAAACTTGTATCTTAATAAGAAAGGAAGTGCAAGAGAAGGAATAAATGAATATAAAATAATATTTTCCATGTTTCTTATTTTTCACTGATATAAAAGATAACTATTTAAATAATAATAATAGTAATAATGATGATGTATTGAGTAGCATATACAGCATGTGGGATAAGTGAAATTAATGATCATAATATCACAAGTAATGGGGAAGAGGAATTGGAAATAATCTGTCATAAGGTACCTGTACTTGGAGTGGAGTTATATAATGCCATTTGAATCAGATTTGGGCTGTTTTAATAAATGTATATTGTAAATTTCAGGGCAACCACTAAATTTATTTAAAGACAAATGTCACTGATATAGGAGTCATTCTCTAAGAAGACAAAAGAATCCTTAATGTGTATAAACCTGACAGAACTTCAAAATACATGAGGCAAAAAAACTGGTAGAATTGAAAGGAGGAACAGACAAATCTACTATTAGAACTAGAGTCATCCACAGTCTTCTTTCAGTAACTGATAGATAGAGAAGGCAGAAAATCAGTAAGGGTATAGATGACTTGAAGAGCACAATCAATCACCTTGACCTAATTGACATTTATAGGCTCCCCATCCAACAATCACAGAATACACATTCTCTCCAGCTTGCATGGAACAATCACAAGAGAGAACACATCCTGGGCCAAAAATACACTTGAATAAATTGAAAACAACCAAAATGATACAAAGTATATTTTCAGACCACAGAGGAACTGGACTAGAAACAAATGACTAAAAATAGCTGGAACCCCTCCCTCCAACCAAATATTTGGAAATTACACATCATATCACTGAATAAACTATGGGTTAAAGAATTCTCAAGACAAACCAAAAATTATTTTGAACTAAATGAAAATGAAAATATATGTCATAGAGTATGTATATATTAGTTATCTTCCAGAGGGCCAGTCTAGTAAGACTTACTTGGTCATTAAATTATGTAACACTTTTTAGAAATATTGTCTAACTTATTAGTTTTTAATACAAGCTATTGTTCTCTGGCATTTATCTGGTAGATTACTGATATATGTGGTCTTTTCAGGTTTTTTTTTAAAGATTTTTTTTTAAATTTATTATTATTTGACAGAGAAAGACACAGCGAGAGAGGGAACACAAGCCCAGGGAGTTGGAAAGGGAGAAGAAGGCTTCCCTCTGAGCAGGGAACCCAACGCAGGGCTCAGTCCCAGGACTCTGGGATCATGACCTGAGCCGAAGGCAGACGCCTAACAACTGAGCCATCCAGGTACCCCGGTCTTTTCAGTTTATAATTGATCAATTTTTCCTCTGCATCTTTCATTTTCACTGCTGGCCTTCCTAGATTCATAACATTTTCATTAGTTCCTCCAATTTCCTATTTGTTAGTAGTGCTCCTAATTTGATATATATGATATATGATCATGTATAATATTTAACATAATATAATTGCTAAGATGCAAATAAACATTACACATCTATAGTAATTTATTCCAATCCCATGGTGCTAGGTGTCTTTCTGATTCAGCTTTCAGATCTTAGAAAAATAATGTACCCATTGCATATTATGTAATATCACGAGCAAGGTCTGAAACAGTGTCTCTTAATTGCACATCATTCTGTCTGCACTGAATCATGTGGTTGTTGATACTGAGGAAGCAAATAAGACTATATATCCTCACACATTAATTCAGGTCACATTTTGCTGTCAAATTAGTTTTACTTCAAATTGAGGGGAAATATTTAAAAAAATAACTTCCACAATTTTTCATACTTCAAAATACCCTAACAGGGCTTAGAAACTTGAATCTTTATCTTGCTTCTGTAATAACATGGACCAAAAAAAAAAAAAAGTCTTGATTAGAGTCTCCCACACCCATCATCCTCTATGTTACCCTTCATTAATATTTAGCTCCATTTTGAATTTAAACTCCCCAATGTAGTCATCACTATGTTTATAATAACATTTCATTTACATTTAGCAATATGTTACCTATTGTTCTTCTTACCATTATTTCTCACATCTTATTCCCTTCCTGTATGTCTCCTGTTGTTCTGAGAAAAATGCCTTAGTATTTATTTAGTTAGCCCATAATTGGTAAACATTCCCAGTCTTTGTAAGTCTGAATGTATTTTCTTTTTCACCTTCACTCTTGAATGACAGTGTAGTTTTGCATAGAATTCTAGGTTTATACTTTCTCTAAATCTTTTAAAGAGAACATTATAGTGGATTTCTGTTTTTGCTGATGAAATGGCTTTTGATTCATGAACTTTCTTTTATAGAAAGATTTGGGTTTTTTTCCTCTGATAACTTTTAATATTTTCTCCCATACTTCAAGCTCATGTGTTTGTGTTTTCAATTTGAAAGACTGTATTTTTCACGTCTAGGGTTTCTGTTTGGTACTTCTTCTTCTTCTTCTTCTTCTTCTTCTTCTTCTTCTTCTTCTTCTTTTTTCTTAAAGATTTTATTTATTTGACAGAGAGAGACACAGTGAGAGAGAGAACACAAGCTGGGGGAGTGGGAGAGGGAGAAGCAGGCCTCCCAGCAGAGCAGGGAGCCGGAGGAAGGGCTTGATCCCAGGACTCTAGGATCATGACCTGAGAAAGAAGGCAGACGCTTAACGACTGAGCTATCCAGGCACCCTGTTTGGTACTTTTTTTTTTTTAAAGATTTTATTTATTAATTTATTTGACAGAGAGAGAGAGATCACAAGTAGGTAGAGAGGCAGGCAGAGGGGGTGGGGGAGGTAGGCCTCCTGTTGAGCAGAGAGCCCGATGTGGGGCTTGATCCCAGGACCCTGAGATCATGACCTGAGCCAAAGGCAGAGGCTTAACCCACTGAGCCACCCAGGTGCCCCTGTTTGGTATTGCTTAAGATATACTTCTACCCTTCTGTGCCTATATCCTTCAATTCTTGCCTTTGATCATCTTTATGTTTTACCTCTTGATTATCTGAAACTCTCTTTCAGATTGTGTTATAATTTCAAGAGTTTAGACTACAAATCCTTGTGTTTGGAGTGGGCATAACTACTTGACGACCTCCTTTTTTTTTCTCTAAAGATTTTTTAATTTATTCATTTGACAGACAGAGATCACAAGTAGGCAGAGAGGCAGGCAGAGAGAGAGGAAAGGAAGCAGGCTCCCTGCCTAGCAGAAAGCCTGATGCTGGGCTCAATCCCAAGACCCTGGGATCATGACCCGAGCGGAAGGCAGAGGCTTTAATCCACTGAGCCACCCAGGCGCCACTTCCTGACGACCTCTTCAGATATTCCTTGGGAGTCTTGGGGGTTGTCTCGGTGGGTACATCAGTCCATCCTGTGCTGCCCCATTATTATCCCTGTATTGAGTCTGCCACTTTGAGCACAGGTTTGCTGGTATTACCTCCATGGTCAATGACATCCAGCATCAGCACCATTTCTCTTCTGCCTGACCACAACCATTACTGCAGACATAGAGGCTCTGGCAACCCCTTCTGTTAAGGTAAACAGCGATTCCTTTATATGTAGACCCCTCTGACAATGAATACTTTCCCAGTTTACATTATCATGGGTGCCTCATGATGTTATAATAAATTCTATTTTCAATTTCACAGAAAGACATTTTTTTTTTTTCTCCAAGAAACACACATGGAATTTTTTTAAGATTTCTAGGTCACAAAGCTTTCAATTAACACCTATCATGCTCAGTCCAAGACTACCATTATCCTTTCTTTTTTAAAAATTTATTTATTTAACAGAGTAAATGACACAGTGAGACACAGTGAGAGACGGAACATAAGCAAGGGGAGTGGGAGAGGGAGAAGCAGGCTTCCCAGCCAAATGTGGGGCTCAATCCCAGGATGCTGGGATCATGACCTGAGCGGAAGGCAGACACCCAATGAATGAGCCACCCAGGGGACCCTACCATTATCTTTTGAAACATTCACTCTCTTGCTCAATTTGGCCTTATTCTCAGAGGCTATGGAAAACTCATTGTAAATGAACATTTGTGTCCCCCTACCCTTCAAAACCTCAGATCAAAAGCTGTGTTTATTTGTTTCAGAGCAATTTTTACATAATTGAAATTCTTATCTCAGAAAGTGTGTCAAACTATATATATGTACTGGAAAGCAAACAAGGGTTACTTTGACAAATCTCTACAGGTCAGTAGTATGCTAATATGTCTCATATCCCCTTACACATGGGCAAAAGACATTTTCTCTCCTAGATTTGCTCAAAAATCTAGTAGTGGAGATAGAGGAATAGATCATCACAGTACTATGTAAGTGCCATTGTTAAGATAAATATTACCTCCAGTCAGTTGTGTTCAGAGTACAAAGACTCACTTTCTTGCAGGACACGTCTCAGTGAGTTTACTGTTATATTCGCATTTGTTTTGTTTAGTAGCTGCATCAATGACAGACTCATTAAGCTAAAAACTCAAAATAATTCATTTGTAAAAATGTTTCACTACTCCTCTACTGTGTACCCATAGTACTTTTCAGAGGGGAAGAAAAAAGTAAAAGAAAAAGCAAAATAGGGAGTTACAATAGAAATTTCTAACAAGATTTCTGCTATCCTGGTTCAACTGTTAATTTAGTTTCATGCATATATATTTTTTGGGGGGGCTTTTATTAGCCTTAGTAGTAAAACTTAGAAAGTGAAATGAGTAACATAAATTTTTATTAATGGATGGAGTTATATTAAACTTGTAGTTGAATGTAGACGTGCATTATAATGAGAAACAAAAATAGATGTGTCTAATATTTTCTGCATGGAAGAGAAAAGGTCCTGTTAAAGAAAAGAATGTGAAAAGATCAAGTAGTAAGTCTGGATGTTCCAACTGATGTCTTCAGAAGGGAGAAAATCTAATAGCTAGCATTTATTAATTTATTCATTTATTCAAGAAACATTTATTAAGTATCTACTATGTACAAGCTCCTGTTCTACATGGTGATGAAAGAGCAGAGAGCTAAATAAGTAAGAATCTATGTTTTTCTGGGACTTAGGTTCTAGTGTGAGAGAAAATAATGAAACATTAACTAGAAAATATGTAGATTATGGAAGTGGCCAGTGCTATGGAGAAAAATAAAGGAAGGAAGTGGGAGATAGTGTCAGAGAACCATGATTTTATACTGGGCATTGGGCAATTCCTTGTGGAGTAGCTGATGTTTGAGTAGAGCCAGTGGGGGCAAGGGAAGCCAGCCATAGGTCCATCAGGAGGGAGAGCACTTACTTCTGTGTGTTCAAGCCACATGGAGAGTAATGTGGCCATAAGGAAATGAATGAAGGGAAAGTAGCAGAATTCACATGTAAAATCAGAGAGGTATTTTTTTCAATATCATAGAGTCATTTCTAAAATGCATTAATTACAGTACCAAATACTTATGATTAAAAGGGTAAAAATGAAGCTTCCATCTTACCATGGAAACTAGCCTCATCTTACTTACTAGCCCAGTTTCTTCCGCTTATCTTCTTAGCTATCAGGGAGATATCCTGCCATCTATCTATGCTCTGAGCTTATTGAATTCTTGCTATTCTTCCTTCGTATTGTCCGTGTTCTTTTCTTCCTCCAAGGTTTTCACAAAGAAATTCCTTTGCTTAGCCATTTTCTTATTTTCCCTTACTTTAGCCCCAATATTATTCTTCCTCTGGAGCTTAAATATATAATCTTTAGATCTTCCTTCTCCCTAAAATTAGGCATGCCTCCATGTGCTACCATATTACATTGTGCCTAACTCTTACCATTTACAGTCACACCATGTATTAAATTATGGTCTGCCTACTTGTCTCTCTATGTCTTCTTGAGTGCAAGGATTTTGTCTTATTTACATATATTTTCCCTATATCCAGCTCAAGTCTTGGCACAAATGTTTGTGAATAAACAAAAATTCATTTGGCCTCAAAAATGATTGCCATGACTGCTTTAACATCAAAATGACAATTCATGCTTTGTAATGAAGTTTTCACTTTGAACATGGGAACAAGATCATATTTAAAAAGTAGCATTGAGTTTGCTTCATTAGCACTAGAAACAAAAAATAGAAAGGGGAAATCTAACTACTGAGAAAAATCTGAAAATCAAGGAAAACAAAGTAAGTTGCTGTTGGTATAATTAATTTCACTCTTGACACATGTATCTCAGAGCAAAAACAAATTTAAAAAATTCACTTATGAAGGAGATTAGACACTTGATTAGCCTCTAATATGATATCAATATTTCTTATATATTCAAAATATGTCCGATGTTTTACTGAGAGCTTGTGTTTCCAAACTGCCAACACTATTCTTTGTTTGAAGCACTTGAGTTTTTAAATTACATGGATAAGGATCCTTAAAAATGGTGTCAGGAGAAAAATAAAGTAGCTGTGATACTTCAATATTTTTGTTAATAAATTAGAATGTTTCATGTAAAAGTTACCCTCTTGCTTTTCCTAATTCCAGCATCTTCTGGTATAGTTATATAGTTTTTTTGGTTAATGCTATGAAATGGTATTCTAATAATTACAGCCAGAAGGTTTCTGTTAGTAAATGCATATAATGCTTTCACTCCCTTCCATGTCTTGTTAACTTGAAAAAAGGTGAAATCAACTCCAAAATATGGTTCCTAAAATTAATTGTGTCGGTACAGACACAAATAACTTATGCCAGAACATGTTGATTACTCACTAAAAATATTACTGAGCATTAACAAAAATATATTGTCTAGGCAAAACATACCACTGATATGAATAAATATCTCAGTGCAAACTTGCATGAATAAAAAATATAGGCACATTTTTTTCCTGATGGTAATCAGATAAGAATGGCTTAATATGATTCCCTTCACATATAGGTATATATAATGTAAATTTTTCTTTCTTTTTTTCTTTCTTTCTCTTTCTCTCTCTTTCCTTTTTTCTTTCTCTTTTTGTTTGTTTCATAGACATAATATTAAGTGAAATAAATCAAATACGAAAATAGTGCATTCTATATGATTCCATTTATACAATGTCCAAAAACTGATAAATAACTAAGGTGATAAGAGTTACAATAGTAATTATCCTTGAGGTATACTTATGAGGATACTGGAAATGAGCTATATCTTGATTTGGATTGTATAATATGGATGATATTCCGTGAAAAAAGACATCAGCCCGTATAGACTTAGGAATTGTGTATTTTGTATTTGTACATGTAAGTTTTATCTCACATCAACTGTTTTGGAATCCAGAGCTCCCTTCTATTTGCTGGAATTGGGAAGAGAGCTCTTGGCTGAAAAAGAGGTTGATACAGTTGCAGGTTGATCATGCTCAGGCCTAGGAGTTGAGGTATGGAGTGTGAGGGAACCAGCTGAGGGTGGGTCAGGAGGAACTAGAAAACAAGAAGCAGAGTAGAGGGAACATCTAACTGGGCAATGGGAGTACAGGGACCAGATTCCAAGTTAAGGGCTGTGAATAAAGAACAGACAAAAGTGAGAAGGTTCAGGAGGTTTACACCAAACATAGGAGGAGGCAGATACATATAGAGTGCCCAAAGGGAGGAGGGCAAGTATCAAGAATGCTGAGTTAAACACGAGTTGTTCTTCTTATCCCCTCTCTTGGGTAGACAGGGGCTGTGATTTCCCCGGGCTCACTTCTGCTCTGTGGGTTTTCTGAAGTTTGGAGACAGCCTCTGTCACATACCCTTCCAGAGTGTACCACTGGACAAGCCTGTATATATGGAACATGCGCAGTGTGCCAGGTTTGGGAATCATCATTGATTGCTTCATCAAGATTCAGCACCTGCCTCAAAGCGTCCTCAGTTTTCACAAACCGAGTTATCCCAGTCTGTCACTCAGGCTAGAAGATGGTGAGCAAGAGATTAAGGAGGCATGTGCATGGAATTTTGAGCTGTTACTAGAAATACAAGTGCAAATATAAATAGGTCCTGTCTTAACCAGCACAAGATTTACTCGAATATCAAGTTCAAGTACTGTCTTAGTCAAGACGAGTCTGTTCATTGTATGCTGACCAAAATACTGATCAAAAGGAAGAATTCTCATTTTGTATCTCTGGAATGACATGAGAATAAGCATGCAAGAGTACATGTTTACAACTGCTATCCAAGTTTAATGTTAATGACATCCATTTTGCTCTAGAAGTATCACAGTTTGGATGATAACATGGACGGTCATCCTCCTTACCTTGTAGGTCTCCCTACCTATGATCTTCACATATACATGTACATCATCTTAATGATTATCATGTCATATTGAAATGTGTTGCTTTTCTGTCTCCCCATCAATGACAACTTCATTTTTGTACTTGCCGTGTATTCAGTGAGTGTTTGCTGAGTGAATATGGGAATCATTGATTTTAAAAACTGGTTATTTCTATAGTTTGGTGAAGTAGAAAGTAATATGAAGGACTAACATGGAAGAAGTTTGCCTGGAGGTATCACAAAGCTGGCTCGGGAGAACAGTATTTCAAAAGCAAAAAAACCAAAACAAAACAAATAAAATGAGTGACTACCGTGGGCAGCAAGGAGAAGCATTTATTAGCTTGATACATCCTAATTTAGGAAATCTCTCTTGGATATTTCAAGTTATGCTAGGTAAAATTAATAATCAACCCATAGTCATTTATCTATCTCTTTTTAAAAATAGGCAATTATACTGTCAAGTTCAGGTCAAGTAGCTTGTTAGGTAAAGTTTATCTGGGATGGAAGTGTGGAAGAAGGAGGAAATCATCCATCACTTAAAACTATATTAAGAAAGTTAAGCCCTCACTACAAGTATGTGCTTCATCAGCATGATTGCATATTTTTTGTTAACATTTTTAGCTTCAAAGTCTTTTCTTTTAATTGAAATCCAATATGTGTTTATTGCTGACACATGTTAAAAATCTTGCTTATACAGTACATAGATCTCTCTCCAAAGCCAATAGTCCTACATTGTTTCCTAATTAGCACAGATACTATATGAAAAATGCAAGAGACATCTGCTAGGTGAAAATGCCTATCAGTTTTAATTGAATTTTTTTTGTTTTTGTTTTGTTTTTTTGTCCTGGATAGTCCAGAGGCACTGATGATTTTGGCTCATCTTGAAGATTCTTTTAATGAGCACATTTTCCAGGTGCATTTAACGTAATACTAATTTGGAGGTATTTTTAGTAAGTTCTAGATTCACCTCACATAGTGCTTGGTGGAAGCATTGAACAGCAGCCATCATATTTTCTTGTCTGGAATGATCCAGAGTTTGAGATGAAGTCAAGTAGTGTTATAAGTGTCCTGATATCAGAATTGCATAAGCTGCAGAGGGCTATTTATAATATGTGCTATTTACTTTGAAGCTGTTTAAAAAACTCATTACCCAATCTGCAGCAGAGTTTGAGGAATAGCGTTTAAATCACCTACAAAATTATTATTTTTAATTAAAATACAGTTGTTCCTGTGTTCTAGCCACTGCTAGACTATGAACCTATAAACTGTTTCTGTGGTTCCATGCAATACCCTCCCTGTCTCTATCCTATACACACACTTTACAATACACCAGCCTTGCACCCATAATGAACTTTGTGCTCCTGTGCTAGCACTACACACTGAGTAGTTATTTACTTTCTGTTTACCATCTGCAATCAGGGTCATTCTTCCTTCATTTTTGTATTCCTGATACTTGATGCATTATCTGATGCACTGAAGGAGCTCAGTAAATGATTGATAAATGCATAAAATCTTGGGCAAGCTATGATACGCTTGTGTCTTCAGCTATAAGATGGAGATAATTGTATCTAACCCATATTGCTATTGTGAAACAGATACCTCATACAAAATATGAAATTCCACATATAAAATATAGTGCATCAGAGAAGTAAGAGTTATATTTTCAAAATAAATTAATACAGTTTTCTTTTTGGCAATTTCTTACATATGAGTATCCCTGAATTTTCCCAGGAATATCCATTGTCTCAGAAAGGATTCAGATTATTATAGCAGGAATGCAAAGATGAAAAGAGAAAGCTGATCATCTAATTGAAAGGAGTTTTCATCGGTGGAAGAGGGTAGTGGTGGCAGTGCATTTGCACACAGGTCAAAACTAAATGTATGAATTCATTCTCTATATGTGACCAATGTCAATTAGAGAGGTATGCTGATATATATCTAGAGTTAACTCCATGCCTGTTATAGCATTCTTTGATTTACAAACACCCTATCAACTAGCCATCACAGCAAACTTTGAGTTTGAAATAATTACCTACATTTACAAAGGAGGGCATGAAGGTGAGAGAAGAACTCACGTGCTGCTGACAGATTGGTATTCAAAATGTAGCCCTCTCAGAATCATGTTCCTTAGCTGTCCAGCAGACTGAGACAGAAGAAGGGGGAATGTTCTAGGCATGGGAGAGTGCTGAGCAAGCACATCATGAAACTCCAGGATGCGTCTGTGAATTGTCTTTTCTACTTTTTGTTCTCTACAGTTTTTTAAATCAGAGCAAGACAGAGTTAGACAAGACTTCATTAAATTTGATCTGACTCTCTGACCTTATTTATGTCAATGATGAACAATTCAGTGACATTTTTTCTCTGTTCTTTCTTCAAATTTCCTGTCTTCACCAAGAAAACCCTCAGGTCTCTTAATCCAAAAAGCAGTAATAACAATCAGAAGTATGGCTGCCATTTGCTTAGTCCTTTTTCTAGTAGCAGCCAGTCTTCTAAATGCCAACCCTGTAAGTTAATTTTATTCTCATTTTACAGGTGAGTAAGCTGAAGCCCAGAGACATTAGTGGTTTATTCATAGTCAGAATTCAATATTGGGCAGTCTCTTCTCTCTGACTCTAACATCTCTTTTCATTATACCATGCTTCATCTTAGATTGAAATCATTCAACATGGTGTAGTCAAACATCAAGCCAAGCCAACCAATCAACAAGCAAGCAAGCAAAATGAGGCTGGAAAGTCTTGTGCCAAAAAATAAGAATGCATTCCAAAATAAATGGAACTATGTCAGAAAGGGCACAAGAGTTTGAGAAGTCTCCAGCTTATCTGTCCCTTCACTTCATTCTATTGTTGTTGCTTATCATTACCTCTCCATATAACTAATTACTTTTGGCCTCTAGAGCATACATGTTCTCTCCTATTTCTTTGTTTTTACATATTTTCAATTGCTATGATGCAATTCATGACCTGGTTGTAATACTCATCTGTCTACTGAGTGCCTATTTGAACTGTAAACTTAGATTAAGATCTCTTTCCTCCTTGATATCCTCCTCAATTACCTTACAAGAACTTAAAGTTTTCTCTTCAGTATTCAGATAGTATATCCCAAGTGCTTCCATTCTAGGTATAATTTACCTTTGTATTAACTCAGAGATATTTGAGAGTTGTGAAGGTTATTTTTATGTGTCAAACTGGCTAGATCCTGAGATGAAGATATTTGGTCAAATATTATTCTAGATTTTTCTAGATGAAATAATTTTTATATGACATTAACATTAAATCACCAGACTTAGAGTAAAGCAGATCATCTTCCATGCTGGTGGCCCTCATCTAATCAGTTGAAGGCCTTAATAGCAAAAGACTGACCTGCTCTGATGAGAAGAAAATGTTAACAGTTTAGACTAGAACTACAGTATCAACTCTTTCCTGACTTCCAGCATGCTGTCCTCTCCTGTACATTTTGGACTTGACAGCCTCCACAATTATATTAGCCAATTTCATAAAATGAATCTTTTAAGTTAGATAGGCAGATAGGCAGATAGAAAGATGATATATAGAGAGAGCTATAGATACAGATATAGATATAATTTCTTGTGGGGTTTTTTTTTTTTTTGGAGAATTCTTACAAGACAAAAACCCTATTTCATCATCTTTGTATTCCTAGATGCTAGAGAGAGTTTTGCATATAGCAAGTTCTCAAAGAATGGAAAAATGAGATTTCATAAGAAAGGGAAAAAATGAGAGGGGTACTGGGTGATGTGGAAAAATCATAGATATATTTAGTATAACAAGGGCAAGTGATTAGATTTGTTTAGGTTATATGAGAGTAGGTTTAGCATAAAATGGTTTTTAAAAATTCTGTTCTACACTGTGTTGACATATAGTATAAGCTGGCCATTTAAAATTTTTCTTCTGTTCATGTGTGGAAAAAGTAGACAAAGTTTCTAAATAACTACCAAAGAACTTGGCAGAAGAAAAAAAAAAAATCACAGAAATCTCTAGGGGATTAGTTATATGGGATAATTCAGTGATGTCCCATATGGAAAGCCAGTTTGCAATAGAGAGTTGGAATCTGGCTAACCACCTAGAAAGAACTGTGAAGTTATCCAGTGATCCTGCCTGCACACATTATGTTAGATTTGCACAGAGTATAAAAACCATAATTGCTGTATATATCGAAGACATGTGAGTCAGAAAAACTGTCCTTTTTTCCCAAAATTGTGAATTCATATATATGAAAAGTATTCTTAAATTATATGAAAAATATAACATGTCTTTAATGCAAATTCTAAATTACCCTTATCATAAAGATCTAAATTATACAAAATTGATACTATATTAGAAAATTTGAGACCTATAATCATATTAGCTTAGAGTATAAAACACTCATAGAATTAAAGCACCTTAAGGAGGAAATAAGTTCAGAATTCTTATAAGGCAGTTGTTCTCAACTACTGTGTGATTTTATTCCTCCTGGGGGATACTTAGAAATATCTGTAGATATTTTTGATTGTCACAACTTGGGGGGTGGTATACTACTAGTACCTAGTTAAAAAAAAAAAAAAAGCCAGGATGCTGCTAAATATTCCACATTATGCAGGAAAGCCCCCCACAATGAAGAATTAGCAAGTCCAAAATATCAATAGTGCCAAGTTGAGAAATCTACCCTAGAGATTTTGGATTTTCTTTGGGGTGATCTGGAGCCATCTGAATAATTAACATCAGCATCTCCAAGGTCTTTTAGAATTAGACCTAAACAGTGCCTACCTCCTTGATGTAGATTTTGGATTTCATTTTCCCACTTGTAGCATTGAACAAAGGCCACCCAAATGAAAACAAGTGAAAGCTATCTTTATATATAGTCTGGCCATCATCAATTTGTGTATTTGGTCTCTTACAGTCTCCACCCACAGACATAACTCCATGGGTTCCAGCATTCACTTAGATCTAAGATGTCCACTGGTAGGCAATCTGTGGCCCAACCTAGATATCACAATTGGGGAGGAAGGATTATACAAATGAATTTCCAGTAGGAGATGAGAAACTATGCAACTATTAACTTAAAAAGTTGAAAAAGGGGGTCCTACTATCTATATAATCCCGTGATAGTTTATATATCTGTTATTTTTTCATGTGCACAACCAACTCTACGCCCTGCTCTTTTCTGCTGAGACTGTGTATTCTTTATTTCCTTGCCTGACAACTCCAGGTCAGTCTCTTCCAGTACAGAGCTCATGAAAGAGATAAGAAAATGGGAATCAAATTAAAAACAATGAAAACTAAGCCTTCCTGCTTCTGGCAACAGCAGGGTAGCTGTTACTAACAATTCTAGGAACAACATGGGAAAGGAGTAATCCCAGATTCTAGCAGCCCAGGAGGAAGCAGTATTTATCTGGTGGGTCTTCAAAAAGGCATCTTCAGTTGCATAACAACACATGATACCTTTTGGACTCTAAAACTCAAACACATCAATACTTCAGGTGTCTGGGAATCATGCCTTTCTTTCAGCCACCTTCTTTGCTCCAGCGCCCCTAGTCTTCTTGCATCAGGTCTCTAGACAATTTTTTTTTTCTGTTTGAGATATATATATGTATATGTATATGTATATGTATATATAAATAAATATATGTATGTATATGTATATATATACATATACATATATCTGATATATCATATATAGAAAGCTATCTATCTTTCTAATCTATCTATCCATCATCTATTGAGAGGATTACTTCTATATACAGGAGTCTGACCAATATACTTATAGGTAATGCTCCAGGGAAAAATGTTAAGGTTTTGAAAATGAAACTTTAATTTCACTTACTTTAAATAGAATTCATTAATATCCGATACTTATTATGACTCATGATTGAACTTAATTGTATCAACAGTGTATTGCTCAAGTGTCCAAAACTTGTTCAAATACCTGAAGACAATTAGCTCTTTACTTCTACCTCTGTGATGAAAATCATTGTCTGAGGTTTTTCAAGTAGGGTATAGAGAATTACTTCTATTAATTTCTAAAGTATTGGTCTACAAAAAACCATGCTTGCTCAGCACAGCCATCCATAATATTCACTTGGCTTCCTTAAAAAAAATTCATCTCCTTTGTTTTTTTATCATGCTTCTCGTTGATAAACCAAATGTAGTTGGAGGGGGTGAGGGGTCATGCTGTTACATTAGCTTCTTTTTAAAGCCACATCTATATTCAGCTTGGGTTCTTCCTGAAAAAAATGTGCCTTGCAGTGAAATATTTAGATTTTCTAGTTACTTTTCCTTTAAAGCCATCTCCTGTGTTAAGAAAGAAAGAAAGAGAGAGAAAGAGGGAGGGACAGAGAAAGAAATAGGGAAAGAGAGAGAAAGAAAGGAAGGAAGGAAGGCAGGAACAGAAGGAAAGAAAGAATGAATGAAAGAAAAAAAAAAGAAAGAAAGAAAGAGGAAGGAAGGAAGGAAGAAGGTAGGTAGGAAGGAAGGAAGACAGAGAAAGAAAGAAAAGAAAAAACTACCCCCTCACACACACACACACACCCCTTTACCTCATTACACAAGGCTTTCTTGTATTAGTACGTTTTCCTGATTTTATTTACATCAGAATATAGATTCATAGTTCAATTCTAATAAGATTGAAACAAGGTGTGAGTAGAACCTAAGATGGCAAATTTTGCAGTAATCTTTCCATTAATAGAATCCAGTCTCTGCGCATATTGTCTTAGAAATAAAGCTGAAATGACAGCAAAAGAAAAAAACAACTCATTCTTTTCAGCCTAATTGATTTAGGGAAAGCAATAATCCTTTGCTAATTTCTTCCATCAGAGCATATGTTGTAAAGAATCACATTTAGAACAAAAGTAAGCTACATTAAGTGCCAAGAAATAATGCAAAGAATGGTTTGCTTTCTGAGCTTGTCAGACTTTCAAGGCTCAAAGAAAGGGCCTTTTTCTATGGGATATGCATACTTTCTAAGCAAAGGCCGCAAATTCTTGTGGGATCCCAACCTTGCTGTTTCAGATTATTTCAATTTAATACTGACTTCTTCCCTCATGGACTGTGTTGTTTGAAAATGGCAATCCAAGTCAAAGTAATTTGGATTGCAAAAGCACCATTTTGAGGAAAAGTATATTTGTTCCAAGAGATAGGAATATCTCACAGTGGATCTGCTGGCTTCTACTGAAAAGCACACCATTCCAAACATAGTGCCTTTGTCTTAGTCTGTTTAGACTGCTATAACAAAAAAAAGTACTTTATTCTGGGTAGCTCAAACAAGCATTTCTTTCTCATAGTTCTGGAGGCTGGGAAGTCCAAATTCAAGGTGCTAGCAAATTCAGTGTCTAGTGACAGACCACTTTCTGGTTCATAGATGGCTGTTTTCTTTCTGGGTCCTCATATGAAAGAAGGAACAAGGAGCTCCCTGGGGTCTCTCTTATAAGGTCACTAATCCCATTCAAGAGGGCTCCACCTCCTTGACCTAATTGTATCTGGAGGCCCCATCTCCAAATACCATCACACTGGAGATTAGGTTTCAACATGTGAATTTTGGGAGGACAAAACCATTCGGTCTTTAGCAGCCTTAAAACAAGAAACATTTATAGACAACCAGGGGTCGGCCAATTATGGATCCTGGGCCAGTTTTAGTACAATTCAAGAGATAGGAATGGTTTCCATATTTTTAAAGGATTATAAACAAACAAAGAAGAATATGAGACAGAGAAGGAATGTGGCTCACAAAACCTAAAGTATTTATTATCTGGCCCTTTCTGGAAAAACTGTTCCCACCTTGACTTATGTCAGGTTTCTGTTGGTCAGAAATTGTCCTAGGCTCAGCAATGTGTTTTTTGTTTATTTTTGTTTGTTTGTTTTTCTGGTCTTCACTAGGCTCTGTAACTCACCTGTGGTTAGCAACCTGCCAGTTAAGAGGCTCTGCTTGTGGGATTAATTCTATTGACTGGGGGAAGTTGGGAGTAACCCAGACTTATCACCCACTGAGTACCCCAGACTTACTCACATGGCGGCTCCCAGAAGGAGTAACAAACCTTCTCCTTCACATTCTATAAGCCAAAATAAGCCCCAAGACTCGGGGCTGGGGCGGTTGGGGTGTGGGGGGGTGATGTATCGCTGTGTTTACAAACCACCATGCATGAAAAACAAGAACTTCAAGAGCCATGGACATTTACCTGGTACTATAGTGAGGAAGTGGAGAGCTATCAGCCACCTACACTGTGACCTCCATCCTGAGGCTCTCTTGCTTTCAGATTCACATTTTGCTTTCTCTCTTTTTTTTATATCTTGGTCTCTTCTCTCTGGTATGGTCTCCATGACTACTTCATTCTTAGCTTTCTGTGACCTTCTCCGCTTCTCTTTACATAGATGCCAAGTGTGTCTATCCCAGCCACCATGAGATCATATAGTGCTTCTGGGGAAAATAGGAAAAGGTATCCTTTTTCTCTGTCAGACACACTTGGCAAGTGAAACGCAGATTGGATTTCAAGCAATGTCATTTCATGGGTAAAACCTGCAAACTCATCCAGGAGCCCTGGTCCCAGCCTGGTTTCAGAAGCTTGTGTGTCTTCTCACTTTGAGGTTAACTGAAACTGATTCTAGAGAAAGTCTGACTTTTTCTTATTTCAAATATTTGTTCCTGGCCTATTTGGATCTCACAGGTAGCTACTGGCATCCTGTGTCCCAGCACCTACCCTGGGAGAAGGCATTAGCACCAGCTCTGAGAAACAGGACTGGTCAAATTTTTAAAACAGGATGCAGAGAGGAAATGATTAGGAAGAATGGCTTGGACTCAAGAGTATATTTTGTGCTGGAAATTGGAAGAAGCCTGAACTTTATTTTATATTTACCTAGAGATCACAATTAACATAAGAACACATTTCTATATTTATATTATATAAATATAAAACATATTTTATATGTTATTACATAAAAATAACATATGCCTTACCTAGTCTATAATAAGCTGATTAAAGAAAAAGGTTTTGTTTTCATAACTTTTTCTCAGTGGATGCCTGAATATTGATGTAAATTTTTAAATAGGTTATTTCAACCCGTGTATCATTACCTCACTATCTGGAGGGATATAATGCCTGGGAAATTTAATAAAATAACACAAAGATGAGGTAAATATTACTAGATAACACTTTGCAATGAAAACTATGTAAAATTTACTAGACAGTTTACTCAAGCATAATTGCACATAATTAAAACAGGCTATGAGATCTGTTATGAATTTTCAACTAATGAAAGCATTTAATTAGTTCTGAGTAAGAAAAGAGGCTACATAACCAGTATAGATTTTCTTTATTGTCCAAGTTCTACTCTTCTGTATGATCTATATTCTATTTATCCCCTTCCCACTGGTGTTGAGAAATCAGTATCTGCTCTTTTTTTTAAGATTTTATTTATTTGAGAGAGAGAGAGAGAGAAAGAGCACACATGAGTGAGGAGGAGAGGCAGAGGTCGAGGGAGAAGCAGAATCCCCTCAGAGCAGAGCGCCCAATGCAGGGCTCGATCCCAGGATCCTGGGATCATGACCTAAGTTGATCTGCTGAACCATCTGAGCCCCTCAGGTGCCCCTCAAGATTGACTTTTATACTCCCCTATTCCTTTGGCCACATATCACTATCCTCAGTTTCTAAATGTGTTATCAAACCACTTTATATAACTTTAAGCCATAAAGTATTTATCTAGGGCATCTTGTTTCTGCGAGAAACGGGGGATGCCTTCTTATTCTACTTACTCTGTACTGTATGACTTGCTGGATGAGGGGGAAAAGAAAACAATCTGCATTTGATTATCTCTTTAACAAGAAAGATCAGTGGGTACTCCATGTCTATTTCCATAGTTTTGTACCCCTCTATCATTGGTACAAAAACTCAGAGGTCTTACTCTGATAGCATTCCATGTCTTATGTTGGGGAGCCCTGGCTCATTTTTATTTTCCTATGTCTTTTCCGATCTTTTCACTTTAAGGGTAAACTGAAAGGTAAGTTTTTTGAGCAAACACAGCTGACTCTGAATCCCAGTTCCATAACATATAGTGGAGTAAGGCTCAAATAAGACACTTAGTTTTCGAAGTCTCCATTGCCACATCTGCAAAATGGAAATCAAAATATTTGTTTACTATTTAACTTTTTCTCTAACCCTCTTAGTTTTTTTTTTTTTAACTCTGTCCTATATATCATTAAAGTCTTAAGCACTTGCAAAGCCTAATCAGATAGTGTGGGGGATAAAGTCCTGAGACAGTAAAAGGAATCCTGGTCCATTGCAAGTCTTGTCCCCTACTGCCTGCCGACATTTGGGATGAATTGGCAGTGATGTCTCAAAGGAGCCATGCAAAGAAGTGCCTGGTGGTGAAGTCTGAGGTAGCTTGCAGAAAGGGCTGATTATGAAGAACTTGTAGCTAGGTAGGCAGCCCATGGACAGCTAGAGACAGCTCCATCCTTCCCAAGATGGACTAAAGGAAGAGGTTTCTTGACAACATGGAAACTGATATTGGAATACAAGGAAATGAAGAGTACAATCTTAGAAAGGATCAACACTGAATACCAGATCCTATCCTGCCACAATAGGGAGATGACCTCATGTCTCTTGATCACAGTTTCTACTTCTGTTGAATCAAGACATTATGCCAGATTAACTCCAAATTCCTTACTCAAAAAATTATTCTGGGAGTCTGAGTTTTAATGTAGATCTGATGGGTTTGGAGAGGGTCCAAAATGGTTTGCAATAATCAAGGTATGAAATAAGTTGCAGATCCGTGGTTCCCATTTGCTCTTCGGCATGGTTTTGAATCAGTTCATCTGGCAGCAGAAAAGGGCACGGCATTTCTGTGCACCAGTACTGTAAGGGGTGCTACTAAAAATGTCATTAAGTACTTTTCCTGTTTGCCAATGGAGACAACAGTTTGTCCATTCTACAACTATTCATAAAGAAATATTCTACACAAAATAATGTATACATGGACTGCCAGAGAAAGCCAGAAAGATGGCTGGGGAATCATTATCTATGGTGTAAATAAGAGAAAAAATTGCTACTAAAGTGTTATTTAAGTGCTGATGAAGGAAAATTTTGTTTATCTAGGGAATTAAGATGTCAGTGGGAAAATGGCCTTTGAGCTGAGCTTCAAAATATGCTTAGGGTTTAATGGGTGCAGAAAGTGGAGGTGGTGCATTCCCAGTTGAGAAAAGAATAATAGAAACACATGGAGTTATAAGTCAAAAGAAATCAGAAGGTTAAAACAGAGAGGTGCAGTAGCAGATCCATAGTGTTAACTAGAGGAAGACATAGAGATAGCTAATTTTTTTTAACATTTTCATATTAATTTTATTTTTTCAGTGTTCCCAGAATCATTATTTATGCACCACGCTCAGTGCTCCATGCAATACATGCCCTCCTTATTATCCACCACCAGGCTCACCCATTCCCCCACCCCCACCCCTCTAAACCCTCAGTTTGTTTCTCACAGTCCATATTCTCTCATGGTTCCTCTCCCCCTCTGATTTCCCCCAACTCACTTCTCCTCTCCATCTCCCAGTGTCCTCCATGTTATTCCTTAATGGTCCACAAGTAAGTGAAACCATATGATAATCGATTTTCTCTGCTTGACTTATTTCACTCAGAGACAGCTAGTAATTGTTCCTCCTCCTTCCCTCTTTCTTTCCCTCCCTGCCTCTTTCCTCTTCCCTCCTTTCCTTCCTTTCTCCTTTTCTCTTTCCCTCCCTTCCTCTTTTATGTTTCCTCCCCGCCTCCCTCCCTCCATTCCTCCCTCCCTTCATCCCTCCCCCCTCCCTTCTTTCTCCTCCCCGCTTCCCTTCCTCCCTCCTTCCCTCCTTACTTTCTCCTTCCTTCTTCCTTCCCTTCCTCTCTCCCTTCCTCTTTTCCTCCCTTCCTCCTTTCTGCTTCCTCCCAACCTTCCTCCCTCCTTTCTCCTCCCTCCTTTCCTTCTTTACTCCTTCCTTCCTCCCTCCCTTCCTTCCTTCCTTCCATTTTCTTTTTAACAGATTAGTAACTTGAAGGGGAAGGAGTTTATCAAAAAAGGAGAGGGGGTGTATCTAAGGTAACATTATTAGCAGCTAGGTATTGTGACATCTGAAAAATGAGAAGTATTCAGATCATAAAGCACCTTGAATTCTACAAGAAACAGTTAGACTTATGACTTAAGCAGTCACAGGCCAAAGGAGTAGCCACAGTCTGACTCGGGATTTTGAAAAATAATTCCAGAACTGGTGGAAAGATTATGATTAGAGTTGAGACAATCTTAAGAAAGTGGTAGTAATTTCTAGGCAATACCTGAGGAATATCACTGTATAAGGTTGAGAGAAGTTGGACATAAACACAGTGAGTATTGTTTAAATGTTCACATGTATGAGACCTGAGAAGCCTTCCTACAACATGCCATTCTTTATAGATCTAATTATCTATGTAATTCTATAGTGACATAGTGGTGACTATTTATAAGAAGCTAAGAATGTAGTTGAATGTTTCCTCTTCCATTCCCATTTGTGGGAGAGAAGGTACGCTTTACATCTCTTCTTTTTCTGTTGGCAGAATGTTAGGTGGGTAAGATAGAGCATGACTGCTATTTCTACTGCAACATTTACTATCAAATATCCATCCCCAGCATCTGTGCTAGATTTTTTTTACCTCTCCCTATCTCCTTCTCTCCATACTGTCAAATATATCAAAGTTCTCAACTCCACTATCATCCCTAACAACCCAAACCTCTTTTTTAATTTTTTTAAAAATTTCCCTTAGATTTCATCTTAGAAAACATGCATATTAAGAAAAAAGAGGGGCACCTGGCTGGCTCAGTTGATAGAGCATGCAACGCTTGACCTTGGGGTTGTGAGTTCAAGCCCCACATTGGATATAGAGCTTACTTAAAAAAAATAATAAATTATGATACATGCTACAATTTGAAAGAAAAAAAAACAGAGAGAAGCAATTGAATCATGTATCTAAAAAGTACTGAGGACTGTGCTAATTGCTCAGATAAGTCCTGCTTCATTTTATAGCCTGTCTCGCATGTTACCTACAAGTAATTTCCCCAAACATGTTTTCTATCCTTCAATAGCTAGTACCATGCTTCTAAGCTTCTGTTTTCTAATTTGGATGAATGAGTGAGCTTGGCTGAGGGGATGCATTGTCAAAGCTGATTTATGTTGTTGTCAATCCAAACTGCTTAGCTCTGCAGCTGAAATTATCCTTTATATGCCCATTGTTCAGAGTTCAGAAAAACACCGTCTGTTCTATTGTTCAGCTGTAGTCAGGATACAGATTTCCTGTGCTGCTGTTGTTCTTTTCCCTATGCATCAAGCTTTCCTACAATAACAGATGACTTTACTGCAGAGGTTTTTGGAAGACTCACGGGGAAGGAGAGAGCAGTTTTACAAATGGGCTTCAGCGTGCTGTAGGTGATATAAAAAGAATATATGAAAGCCTGAATAACTACCAGGCATTTTTATTTTCATAGAATACATTCAAGCAGTAATGAGAGAAACCAGTTTATTTTTTTTTCATTATACGATAAGCCATCAAACCGTAGGTCTTTCTTAGAGAAGACAGACAACAGCATGTCCAAAGTATACATAAAGTATGCTCTGTGATTACCTGTGGGATGCCCTGAGTGATTTCTCCAACAGTAGAGAATGGGGCTTTTCTATATGTGCCTTTCCTTGATCAATCAGGATCCAAATAGAAAACAAAAGCTATACTCAAATTAGAGTAATTTGAGAAAAATTTGTTTGTAAATCAATTGCAAAAGATAAAACAAAAAGGAGCCTGCATTGATCTTGGGAAAATTTGCTACTCTTACCTAGAGCTGAATGAATTGAATGGTTATTGGAATCTAGAACTAGAGAGCTACTTTGAAAGAAAGAGTGGGTTTTGGTCATAGAGACACTGCTAGCCTCAGCTGTGTCTCAAGGAGGAAGCTAGAGGAACATAGAAGTCCCTACTTTCCTCCCTTCCTCACATCTATTGGAGCTCCCCTTTGGCTAACCAGAACTGGAAAGAAGAAAGCAAAGAATCCCAATGTTACTTCTGTAGGTTACAAGTCAACCTTCAAGACAAAAAAAAGCAAGATGGAGTATGGAGAGGCACAATGTGGAGAGACAAATAGAAGATACCTGGTAAATTATTTGTTAAAATTTCCAGTACTTATTTTCTCCTTGAAGTCTTCTTCTCTTAAGGTTAACATCTTAGCTGTTTCAATCAATCCCTGCATTTTGTTCAAGGTCAAACTGATTTATAGCCAGTACTTTTTTTTTTTTCCTCTCTCTCTCTCCATACTTGGTGTTTTTATTTTTTTTATTTTATTTTTTTTAATTTTTTTTTTTTTTTATTTGTCAGAGAGAGAGAGGGAGAGAGCAAGCACAGGCAGACAGAATGGCAGGCAGAGGCAGAGGGAGAAGCAGGCTCCCTGATGAGCAAGGAGTCCGATGTGGGACTCGATCCCAGGACGCTGGGATCATGACCTGAGCCAAAGGCAGCTGCTTAACCAACTGAGCCACCCAGGCGTCCCCCTACTTGGTGTTTTTAAATGAATGTTTAGGAAATGGCCCAACGCTTGGCCTATGACAGCACACATGGCCAAGGAATCAGCTCAGAGACACAGAAAAAGGATCTTTACCAACTGTATCACCTCTCAGCATGGTTACAGAACCATGCTGATTACATGTATCTGCCACCTGGTCCCTTATCTTATCTGGTTCTCACGAGACCATGAGTTAAGCAATTCTATCTCTGCATCTGAGATGAAAAAGCTGAAGCCAAGAAACTGATTTTTCTTGGGTAGCTTAGTACTTCTGCTATGGGCTCTCCATGCTTAGTCCTGGGTCTCTGTATAATCCTTGGATCTGGAGAAGTTGCTATCAGAATGCCGCCTCTAATGTATGCTACTATTTAGATTTCATAACTTTGAAAAAAATTATACAGATCTTGGGGCACCTGGGTGGCTCAGTGAGTTAAAGCCTCTGCCTTCAGCTCAGGTCATGATCCCAGGGTCCTGGGGATTGAGCCCCACGTTGGGCTCTCTGCTCAGCAGGGAGCCTGCTTCCTCCTCTCTCTGACTGCCTCTCTGCCTACTTGTAATCTCTATCAAATAAATAAATAAAATCTTTAAAAAAATTATACAGATCTTGCTTAGATTACTAACTCAAATTTTGAAAAGTAAGTCATTTATAATAAACAGCAAGCATCTGAACAGTAGCACCTGGGTTGTTCAGAGTTACAATTACATCTGCAATACTGAAATGATTTCTCTTTAGCCTCAGCATTATTCAGAGATTTCATATTACATGAGGGCCACACTGTCCTTGAATGGTTTTAGAGGAGTCTAGCAACAGTTCTGCGGTTCACACCCTTATGCATAAGGACAGCCTTAGGAAGTCTCTCTCCACCTTTGCTGAAAGGGAAAGAATTCTTGTTTTTCCAAGTGAAGTCAGCTTCTCCTAAGATCATCATTTTATTATTACATTATTAGGCTTAAAGTTTTCTTTTTTCCCCACAAAGGATTGCTAGCACCACATATACAGTTTGTCAAGAATTTTGAAGATTTTCCCTTGGTTAGGAACTTAAAATTATCCCCAGACCTAAGATGAGGGTCTCATTTTCTTTCCTGATTTTAACGACAGCTTAAATCACTTTTGCCTCTATTCCCAAAGTGAGGTCCTGTGTTCCCCTGCTGTGTATGGAAAGATTAGACTCAAACTGGAAATGAGCATTTTGTTAGTCTTAATTTAAGCACTTTGTAAAACATCAAATATGAACATTCACCTGGAGATGGGGACTATATTGAAAGAAGGGTCCTTTTTCTTTCCATTTTATAATATAATTCAACCTGAAGAAATTCGTGGACTTTTCCGTTTTGCAGTTAGTTAGCTTTCAATAGTTTCTTCATAAAATGCATTTCAGGAAAAAAATTCAATGAAGTCGTTTTTGAACTTCTTTCTTCCCACATTTGTGCTAACGAACAAGAAACAATCACAGCAATGAATTAATTACTCTAATAACATCTCTCATAATCACATTCTTTTAAGAACAAGGGTCTTTTTCCTTCTCGTATTGAAGAACAGCCAATCAAAATACAGAGATAATTGTTCTAAAACCTCCTTGCTCTCCCTTTTAATATAATTATTTTAAATATCTAGGGAGAAAAACTAAGAAGGCACAATCAGAGGAGGAATTAATTACTCTATTAACTTTGCTTTTACTCAGTTTCATTTATTCACAGTTCTGGAAGGGGCCCTCCAGAGGTCATCATTCCATGTATCTGCCACCTGTCAGGGATGTTTTTAAGCCGTGCAGACAGATGGGTACTCTCCTAATGTTTTTGCTCCACCAGGTAGGTTTCATTTTTTTTTTTTCTTTCTTTCTCTTTCATTATTCCTTTTCCTGTGCCTTCTGGGCTATAATTATCCAGAAGAATAAAAAATATATGTATTTCTTCATTTTTCATTCTTTTCCAGGACCTTCTGCAATTTCTTAAAGATAATACACTATGTCAAAAGCATACTTCATTAAATCTAGAACTTATTTTTGGAAAGGTAGCATGTCTTTAAAAATCTGTTTCTATTTTGAAGCTGTAAGCTGAAATACTGCAAGATGGATAATGATAGCACTCAGGAAACACTCCAGGGAGTAGAAAAAGGAAAAAGAGACATGTTGGGAATACTGCCTCATTCCTACTACTGGCCATAAATTACATTTTGAAGAATGACATTTATTGTTGAGATTCTCTTTAGTCCCCTGCGTGTTTATCACCTTTTAAGTGTTCCCCTAGACATTTTAAAAACAGAATAGAAATAAACTGCTCAAAATAAAAGTGATCATGTTTTTGTGTTTTGTTTTAATTTAGTGCAGTGATATTCTTTTGAAAAAAAACTGTAAAATAAGTGAAAGAGTCTGTTCTGGGGAATCTTAGAGGAAAGCTCCTCTGATCTTGTCCCATAGAATGAATGACCATGGCAACAGGTTGCATCTCCATAGTCTCATGTTTCCTCCTTCTCAGCATTCGGGTGTCCAGAATTTGAGTTAAAAAATGAGTAGATGTAAATTATAACCTTTGAGTCTGCATCTAGAGTCATAATGATTCTGATTTTGAGGAGTTTTGGAAAAGAGAACAATTCTTTGTCCAGAGACACCATGTAGCCAGGAGCTTCTGTGGAACTAAATTCAAAGGATTAGATATTTCATACATTAATCTGGATTCATGTTCAAAAGATGCCTAATGACCTCAGTTATTATACTTTCTCTATGTATCTCTTGCTCCTGTGTGATACTTCTCAAGGGTTAATTAACAATACTGCTGTATCTTCAGCACTGGTTTTCATTATATTCATTTCCCTCTGAGCTCTACAAGGAGGATGTTCATGATCTTGCAAAGAGAAACAGACTAGAGTTATGTTCTCTCTGTTGATTTAAGTTGATTTGACATCAAACCTGCTCCTAAGATAATGAATATGGACGGCTGCATTAGCTTTTGTTATGAACAAATGTCTCAAAATAGTGGCTTAAAGCAACAACCTTTTATTCAGCTCAGTTATATGAATTGGCTTGATGTTTCTCCTCATATATCTCTGGTCATCTGGTGAATTGACTGGTGGCTGGATAATCCATCTACATAGTCTCCTTTGGAAGTTGGGTGGTTTGAAGTCCGACTGGTCTATAGGGGCCTCTCATGGACTCCTGTCTTCCAGCAGGCTATCTCAAGCTTCTTCACATGGTGTACTGTATTGAACTATATTCCTTCAGCATTTATATCCACCTGGAACCTCAGAATATAACCTTATTTGAAAACAGGATCTTTGCAGACACAACTAGTTAAGATTACATTATAATGGATTGGAGTGGGCCCTAGAACAAATAACTGGTGTCCTTATAAGAAAGCAAGAGGACACAGAGACACACACAGGGAAGGCCATGTGAAGACGGAGGTAGAGATTGTAGTGATACAATCATAAGTCAAGGTAAGCCAAGGATTGTTCGGGGACACCAGAAGCTAGGGGAAGCATAGAGCAGATTTCCCTTCATGACAATTAGAACGAACCAGCCCTGCTATCACTGTGATTCTAGACCTCTAGCCTCCAGATGTGTGAGAAAATACATGTTTTTTTGTTTTGTTTTGTTTTCAGTGCCAATTTGTAGCACTATTTTATGGAAGCTCCAGGAATACATGGTGATTTCAGGATTCCAAAAAGAGAAAAGGTAAGTAACCTAACGAACAAGTGCTTTCCTAGTTTTTGAGTCACATTTGCTCACATCTCAGAGGCCAAAGTAAGTCATATGGCTAACCAGAGTGAAGGAATGAGAAATAAATAGTCTCCAGTTCTTGACAGGAGGAGCTATAAGTCCCATTGCAAAGAGCCATGAGCACATAGAAGGATAACATCTGGCTGTTTTTTTTTTTTTTTTCATTTCACCTCTGCACACTTGAGATGTGGCTCCTACCCTATATCCAAGGGAAGCACAATCTAGCATATGGCTCAAGTTGGTCCTTAAGGTGCATGTTCCTTTGAAAACTTTAAGGACATTCTTTGATTAACCAATAGAAAGACCAGTTTGGAGGAGTTGTGCATCTAGGCTCTTGAATTCACAGACCAGAAATATAGCCCCTTGCTAAGAATGAACTGAAATTAAGATTTCAGTTGGACATTTTTGACCAGATAGTTACAAAGCAGAAACTTGCATAGTTGTCCTATTAGCATAAAGACCTCCTAGAAGACAGATTTCACCAGGAAGTTTCCTAAGGTCATGTTCTGTTTCTCTAAATATACATACATATTTTTTGTCTACTTACATGGCTATATTAGTTTCATGGAAAAGCATAAGTGATTGGTAACACAGCATCTTCATTATTGTTGAATTTCTTTTATAAAATTTATTTTTTAAAATATTTTATTTATTTATTTGACAGACTGAGATAACAAGTAGACAGAGAGGCAGGCAGAGAGAGAAGAGGAAGCAGGCTCCCTGCTGAGCAGAGAGCCCAATGCGGGGCTCTATCCTAGGACCCTGAGATCATGACCTGAGCCTAAGGCAGAGGCTTAACCCACTGAACCACCCAGGTGCCCCTGTTATTGTTAATTTCTTTTGATACACTGGAACATTAAGAAAACAATTCCCTGCAATTTCTCATATATGTTTGTTCAGATAATGTACTCCTCACTAAAGTTAAATTTCAAATGACTTTGTTCTTTTGAAAATGACATAAGTGACTTTACTAAGCCAAATGACAAAATTTTTATGTGGATCTTAGGGTTGCCTGGATGGCTCAGTTGTTAAGCATCTGCCTTCAGGTCAGGTCATGATCCCAGTATCCTGGGATTGAGTCTTGCGTCGGGCTCCCTGCTCTATTGGAAGCCTGCTTCTCCTTCTCCCACTTCTCCTGCTTGTGTTCCCTCTCTCTCTATCTCTCTGTGAAATAAATAAATAAAATCTTTTAAAAATATACACTTTAAACAAATTTTATGTGGATCTTAGATTAGAAAAAATTACTGTATCAATGTAAATTTATAAATACTCACTGAATATTAAGGGTATCAGGACATGTACACAGCTTATGTTCAAATGGTTCAGAAAAAATTATATAAACATACACATAAGACATGCAATAAAATATTAACAATAAGTAAATAGTAAAAGCAGATGTTCCTATTACCTCTTTTACTATTTTAATTTTTGCAACATCTTTAAGTTTGAAATTACTTCATAACATAAAACTTCATTTTAAAATTATTTCATTATTTTACAAAAATCAAATGACAATCAAGTCACATCAATTCTAATTTCTCATATTTCCTCTCTAACACAGTGGGTTTTGTTTTGTTTTTTAATTTCCTGGGAAGGAGGTGACATTGCCTTATGTGGGAAGATTTTTATCAGGTCAGCTCAACTTCAGAAAGGCCAAGTTCTTATGATTTTTTATACTCATGCAGAGGGTCTAAGTAGGCAGGCAATCTGTCTGTCAGGCTGTACCAGATGTCCCAGCTATTAAATTGATCTACTACCCAGTGCCCACACTCTCTCAAAGGCAGGCTAATGGGGGAGAAAAACAGGTAAGTGAAATGTCAAGGAGAATAGCAATAAAAGCTCTGAATTGTATTCTAGTCTGCTTTGTAAACAGGAAGATGGATAGAAAGTAGAAGCCTTATGTTCAATGGGCCTCGCTGAACATGAAAAAAAAAAAGCCTTTTTCTATATTAATAAATGACATTAGGTATATTCATGCATCCCTTTTATCACAGCCAACACAGTCATGCAGTCAGAAACCCAATGAGGAATAAGAAAAATTGTCAATGTCTTAAATATCATTTATTCAGTAACCAGTTTGTCAAGAAGGCTCAATGTGGTGGGGTTTAAAGGTGAAATGGCTTTATTTTTTCCATCACAGCTTTGTCGAATTTCACATTGCTATCCATTAATGATATGTGAATTCCACAGCTTTCCATTCACTCACAGTTATTAGAATTTGGGCCATGTTAAAGCTTTAAAAACCAAACCAATTCACTGGCAGTTATTAAAATTTGGTCCATTTGAAAGCTTAAAAGTCAAACTCAATTTAAAATTCATTTCCTCACCATACTCTATGTAATCCCCCATTCTCTTCCCAACATCACTGGCAGCCAGTGCAAGTTTGAGCTGAGATCCTGGCTGTAGACAGAGTAAGATTTCTGGCTCTGAGACCCATACACCTCTTCTAGTCCAACTCATCCAGAGAGCTGCAGCGGAGAGGGGAAGCATAAGTGAAATTTCTCCTTTATTAACCAGATAAAGTTTTAACGCTCTTTGTATGACCACTCCTGTTGTTTGGCCAACACTGGCTGACACTTGTTTTTGAAATGGCAAACCTGCAAGTCCTGTTTTTCTCATGCATCTCATGGGATGTATGTTTAACTCATCACATTGTGAGGTCTCCTCTTTTTTACCTCTCCCTGCTCCTGAGTTTGGAGATCTTAAATGGGACCAGATAACTCAAGCTCAGCTGTGATTTGACTCATGGGAAACTCACATATTCTTCTCAGGTATCCACTGTCCACGTGCCAACTCACTCTAATTTTCTTCTTATGTCTTCAAAAAGACTCAGTGGATTTATGGATCCTTTGTCCAAGCAAATGTCCAGCCAAACAATGGAAAGCCAACCCCTCCCCATCTTGTAGCCATTCTTTTTTTTTTTTTAAGATTTTATTTATTTATTTGACAGACAGAGATCACAAGTAGGTAGAGAGGCAGGCAGAGAGAGAGGAGGAAGCAGGCTCCCTGCTGAGCAGAGAGCCCAACATGGGGCTCAATCCCAGGACCCTGGGATGATGATCTGAGCCAAAGGCAGAGGCTTAACCCACTGAGCCACCCAGGCACCCCATCTTGTAGCCATTCTTTTTTTTTTTTTTTTTAAGATTTATTTATTTATTTATTTATTTGACTGGAGGGGGGAGAGAGAGATCACAAGTAGGCAGAGAGGCAGGCAGAGAGGCAGGCAGAGAGAGAGGGGGATGCAGGCTCCCCGCTGAGCATAGAGCCTGATATGGGGCTCGATCCCAGGATCCTGAGATCATGACCCAAGCCGAAGGCAGTGGCTTAACCCACCGAGCCACCCAGGTGCCCCTCTTGTAGCCATTCTTAATCACTTGTGGTCACCTTTCATTTTCTTTTACAAGGAATAGCTGCTTTATTTCTCCTATCCACAAAATTGAAAGACTTCAAATCCAAATCAAATATGACATGATTATATCCACCAGATTTCTGATACAAAAATATTTTTTCTCCATGTTCTACTTCAAGTGTCCTGGGTGGTGGGGGGAGTGTCCTGAAAATTTCTCATAGGAAGCCTGGAACTCCATCATCATTAGACTATAACAAACGACTCCATTCCACCCCCATTTTTGCCAGGGGGATAATAGAGTAAGGAAAAGATGGGGAGCTGGGATTGCCATCTATGCTGGGTAATAAGGAAACCCTTTGCAATTTCACCCCTTCCATTTCTCTATCCTCCACATAGAAGTGAAGACTTCTTTTTTTATTTTATTTTTTTCAGTGTTCCAAAATTCATTGTTTGTGCACCACATCCAGCACTCCATGCAATACGTGCCCTCAGCAATACCCATCACCAGGCTCACCCCAAGAAGTGGAAACTTCTATCCCCAAGTGGTGATAATGATTATTGAGTTGCTTCCTCATTTCTCCTATAGGTTGATGTCAGAGGGGTTCTAGTGGAGAGTTAGGAGTTTTATACCCATTCTGCAGTAACTAGAACATTCACAACAATGCCCTGATCCCACATGGTAACCCAGTATTCCCAGTCCTACTCAGCAGTAATAATAAGGCTCTTTACCTGTATATTAATAGAGATTGCTTGGGAAATCTAGACTTTCACCTTCAGCTGGCAGTAATGAGATAACATTTCTCTTTTCCTAATGTAATATCAAAGGAGTATCACTTAAAAAAAAAAGATTTAAATAAGATTCAGGTAATACCCAAAATTCCAGGTTCAAATTAAAAAAGTTACCTGTCATATCAAGAACTGTGAAAATAACTTGATTGAGAAAAAGACAATTAACAGACACCAAAAGAAAGATGACATGAATATTAGAATTCTCTGACAAGGATCTTTTTTAGAAGACTTTATGTTTTAGAGTACTTTTTGATTTACAGAAAAATTAATACAATACAGAAAGTTCCAATATAGAAAGTCCCCCCTCCAGTTTCTCCTATTATTATTATATAGTATGGTACATTTGCCACAATAAATGAACCATTACTATTACCTTGTTATTAACTAAAATTCATACTTTAATCTAATGTTCTTATTCTTTGCCTGATATCTTTTATTTTCCAGTATCCTTTCTAGGATTCCTTATCACATTTGATTTTTGTATCTCTTTAAGCATCTCTTCTTAGAGACACTTTTTCAGACTTATTTTTGATGACTTTGACCATTTCAAGGAATTCTGGTCCGTGTTTTGTAGGATTCCCCTCTATCAGATTCTGCCTCCTGTTTTTCTGACTGGTGCTATGACTTTCTGAGAGGAAGGTCACAAAGGTAAAGTGCCATTTTCATCACATTGTCACAAGAAAAACCTACTATCTATATAATTTGTTGCCTTTGGTATTGACTTTGATTAATTAGCAGAGATGGTTTTTGGTATGTCCGCTGTAAAGTTAATCCTCCCCTTTTCCATACTCTATGCTTTGGAAGAAATGCTTTATGCACAACTGAGATACAAAGAGTGGAGACTTATGGTTGCCTACCAGAATATCTACATAAATTATTTTGAATTCTTCTGCAAGTGAGATTTGTCTCTTTTATTAGTTAATTTATGAAATCATTGATTTATATTAATATGAATATTGATTTTTTACTTTGGATTATGATCCAATACTACTTTTTTAATTTTATTGCTAAAATTATTCAAGATTTGGCCATTAGAAGCTTTTAGGTTGGCTTCTGGGCCCATTCCTTTTCAGCTTTTTCAGTGAGAAGAGAAAATAAATAGATGTGTTTATACTGATCTGTGTATATACAAATATTTATAAATATTACTGTGTTTAATTACCTCTATTGTAAACAAAACATAATTTTTTTTACTGATGTCTCTAACTCTAAACCATTAACATATGACTTATCCTTGATTCTGATCCTTGCTTACTTGTGAATTCTATTCTAATGATAAAAAAAACTGGCAACCACTATCTACCATCCATTTAATTAATTTTTCAATCCTAGTATACATGTATAGTGGTTTCCAGTGTGAAGGCAAACAGACCAGTGACAAAGGATCTAGCTCAGAAAAAAACCTACGTAAATATGTTCAATTGCTCTTCAACAGAAGTACCCAGAATATACAATGAGGACAGGATATGTATATAAAGTTAACTTAATACACAATGGGGAAAGGATAGTGGTGAGACAAATGGATATCCATATGGAAAAGAATGAAATTGGACCCTTATCTCATACAATCAAGATGAATTAAGAAGTTAAACATGAAACTTGAAACTATGAAACTCCTTAAAGACAATATAGGTGGAAAGCTTCATGACATTGGTCTTGGCAATTATTTCTTTAATATGACACCAGAAACAAAAGTAACGAAGACAAAAATAGACAAATGGGACTACCTCAAAATAAAAAGCTTCTGTATAGCAAAGGGAACAATCAACAGAGTGAAAGGCATCCTGTGAAATGGGAGAAAATATTTGTAAACTGTACATCTGATAAGGTGTTACTATCCAAAATATATAAGGAGTTTCCATAGCTCAATAGCAGAAAAACAAATAAACCAAGTTTAAAAGTGGATGGAGGACTTGAATAAAAATATTTTCAAAAGAAGATATATAAATGGCCAATAGGTATGTGAAGGGTAGTCAGCATCACTCATCATCAGGGAAATGCACATCAAAACCATTACTTATCGGGGCACCTGGGTGGCTCAGTGGGTTGGGGCCTCTGTCTTCAGCTCAGGTCATGATCCCAAGGGCCTGGGATCGAGCGCCGCATCAGGCTTTCTGCTCAGCAGGGAGCCTGCTTCCCTCCCTCTCTGCCTGCCCCTCTTCCTACTTGTGATCTCTGTCTGTCAGGTAAATAGATAAAATCTTTAAAAAAAAACAAACATTACTTATCACCAATTATAATGGCTAGTATTAAGAAGAAGAAGAAGAAGAAGAAGAAGAAGAAGAAGAAGAAGAAGAAGAAGAAGAAAAAGAAGAAACAGCAGCATTGGAGAGAATGTAGAGAAATTAGAACCCCTGTATACTATTGGTAGGAATGGAAAATGGTGTAGCTGTATGGAAAACAGTATGGAGGGTCTTCAAAAATTGAAAATAGAACTACCATATGATCTAGTAATCCCACTTTGAGGTATTTATCCCAAAAAACTGAAATCCACAATAACCAATACATGGAAGGAACCAGAATGTCCATCAATAGGTGAACGGATAAGGAAAATGTAGTATATATGCCGCTAAAAATATTGTTTTGTGTGTGTATATATACATATTTTTTTCAGCCTTAAAACAAACAGAAGTCCTGCCATATGCAACGACTTGGATGAACCTGAAGGACATCATTCTAAATGAAATAAGCCAGTTACAGAAGAACAAATATTTCATGATTCCTTTTATATGAGAGATCTAAAGTAGTCAAACTCATAGAAATAAAGAATAGAATAATGATAGCCAGGTGATGGGGGAGAAGAGAATGGGAAGTTGATGTTCAATGATTATGCAAGATAAGTTCTAAAGATCTGTTACAAGACATTGTGCCTATAGTTAATGCTGCATTGTGCACTTACTTGAAAAAAGTCTACATCTTATGTTAAGTGTTATTACTATAATACATATATGCATACATACATAAGGAATTAAAATTGAGACTGACCAAAGGAAAGAGAGAGAGAAGACAAAAATTACTAATATCAGGAATTAACTGAGGGATAGCAAAGACTTTACAGAAGTAAAAAATATATATATTTTTATATATTTTTACATATTATATATTTTATATATATATAAATTTATATATATAAAATATATATTTTTAATATATTTATATATTTTTATATAAATATACATATATATGTGTATATATATATATGGTGCTACTGCAAACAACTCTACACACACAAATTTGACAACTTAGGTGAAATGGATCTAAATATTGAAAAACACATAATACTACCATGTGGTTAAAATAGATAATTTGAATAGTTCTACAACTGTTAGGGAAATTGAATTTCTTTTTTCTTTTTTTTTTTTGTTTTTATTTAAAATTCCAGTTAGTTAACATATAGAGTAATATTAGTTTCAGGTGAAGGAAATCAAATTTTTTTTACATTTATCAGTATTTATTATGATCGAAAGTCAAAACTATTTAAAAAGACAAACACAGTGTGCCTGGGTGGCTCAGGCATTTAAGCATCTCTTGATTTTGACTAAGGTCATGATCTTTGGGTCCTGAGATGGAGTCCAGTGTTGGGCTCTATGCTGGGCATGGAGCCTACTTGAGAGTCTCTCTCTCTCTCTCTTTGACGTGCCCCCCTTCCTCTAAAACCCAAAAATAGACAAACACAGAGATCCTCCTCTGTGCTTCATCCATCCCATTTCCCTTCTGCTGTATGCAACCATTTCAATTGCTCTCTTGTTTATCTTTCTAGCTGGTTTATGCAAATATATGCATATATTAATGTTTTTTTTCTTTTTTTATTAGTACAGGATAGAATTTAGTGATTCATCAGTTGCACATAACACTCAGTGCTCGTTACATCATGTGCCCTCCTTGATGTCCATCACCCATTTATCCCTTCACCCTACTCACCTCCCATCCTGCAACATTCAGCTTCTCTTATGGTTTGCCCCCTTTCAATTCCCATCTTATTTTATTTTTCCTTCCCTTCCTTTATGTTCAATTGAAAATCTCATTAAAAAGAAATCTCTAGGATTAAATGATTTTACTGTAGAATTCTATCAAATGTTTAAAAAAGAATTGTCAATACTATATCATCTCTTCCAGAAAATAGAGGAGCAAAGGATATTTCCCAAGTCATTTTATGACACCTATTGTTATTACCTTGACACCAAAACCAGAGAAAGTTGATACAAAAAGAAAAAGGGTGGGGGGGAAGCAAAACAAATCCTATATAAACCACATGAGCATGAATCAAAAAGCTGGGTGATGGGCATTGCAGAGGGTATGTGCTGTGGTGAGTGCTGTGAATTGTGTAAGACTGATGAATCACAAACCAGTATCCCTGGAAGAAATGATACATTATATGTTAATAAAGTTAACTGACTGAGAAAAAAAAATCTTAAGAAAATATCACCAAATATAGTTCAGCAATACATAAAAATAAATAAGAAGAATAAGAATATATCATGACCAAGTAGGACTTGGTCTCAGGACACTAGAAATAGGGAAGGACTTATTCAACTTGGAAAGGGAAATCTGCAAGTAACCTATAGATAATACAATACTGGAATAATACTGAAAGACTGAGCATTTTATCCCCAAGATTAGAAACAAAGCAAGGATGCCCTCTCTCACTACTGGTATTTGACATCATATTGGAGGTCTTAGATAGAATGATAAGACTAGGAAAGGAAACAAAATGCACACAGATCAGAAAGGAAAAAATGACATTTTCTTTATATGCAGATGACATAACAATCTTCACAGAATATCCCAAGAATCTGAAAATATCAACAAAAACTCCTAGAACTAATCATTTAGTTCAGCGAAGAAATAGTGTACTATATTAGACAAACATGTAAAACTCAATTGTATTCCTATATACTCACAATAAACATGTGGAAACTGAATTAAAAATGCACTATTATTTAAAATAGTTTAAATAATAAGATACTTAGGTATAAATCCAACAAAATATGCACAGGACTTAGATTTTGAAAATTAGCTCTATATTAGTAGACATAATATTGTATTCAGTTGATTATATGCCTCCATTTCCCATACTATAGTTGTTTATTGGAAGTCATATTTATATATTTTTGTATGTCAGTATTAAGCATTCTTATTTTGTAAATGTTATGTTTTACAAAAAGACTAATAAGTAGATGAAATAGTAATAAGAATGCATTTGGAGGTTTGAAATGTAGACCTTAGTTTGGTAGTTAAACATCTTTTAATTGTTAAGTCCAAGCAGTGGAAGATAACACAATGACTTCTGTGTCATTGTGAAGACTAGACTTCATTGTGATTAGAATCTTCAAATTGCCTTACAGCTTTCTCTGTGATACTTCCCTATTCTCTCCTAAACATACTTGAACTTTAGCTCTGCTCAAAGGCAGGGAGGAACTGATGTAAGAAGATTTAAAAAAAAAAAATTTTGGATGTGTAGGAAGCCTGTGGGAAGAAAAGTGGTTGCTCAGATACAGAGATGTGTCTACTGACTCATTACTTGACTTTTTCCAAGATAGCTACTTGTTCACACTAAGGACAAAGAGCATTTAGTTAATTAGGGTCCTTAAAATCCCTTGAGGAAAATATTCCAATGACTGTAACCTTTGTTTCAGTTCAAGTTCTTGATTTTTCCCTCTCCTGTGACTTCAATTTTTGCTTCGTTTTATGACAATTTATATAATCTTACCTCCAAATTAAATGATCTTTAAAGGAAAGAGCATGGCATTATACATCTTTATACCATTCATGTATTATACCATTCACAGCCATAAGGCTCTGCTCATAGTAAATACCCAAATATATTTGAGGAAAAAAAGAACAACTATTTATTTACTGCCTAGGTACAAAACACTGTGTTACATCTTGGAATATACTGGTGAACAAAATAGACACTTAAGTGTAGGAGGCATACATTAAAACAAATAATTGTATATGCAAATGCAAACATATAGTATTATAACTAACATTAAGGGAGATAATTGATTAATATAACACAACTGTGGTGGAAGTGGAAACTATGCTTAGGCTTATAAAAAGACATATCTGAATAAGTGATACTTAAGTTGACCTCTAGGCTGAGGAATATGCCAGGTAGAAAGCAAAGCAAAGAACCATCTAGCAAGAAGAAGCAACTTTTATGAAAGGTAGGCAGGTGCTTGAAAAACTGAAGTAGGTAACAGAATTAATTGCAGACCCTCTGTAGCTCTCTCTCCCTACTCCATGTTCCTTCTCCACTATTCCTCCATGTAAGAAGTTAGAAGATGCTCATTTCCCAAAGAAATAAGCTAGGTCACTAGAAAGCAGCTCCATTTTACCTATATCTAAGAACTATAGCAGCTGGGGGCTCCTATCCACAGTGAGAGACACAAACATGTATCCCCCTGATTTATTTCTTTCTGTTAAAAACAAAGTCTTACTAGCCCATCAAGGTTGGGAGACTCACCGGGTGACTTTGATGTAAAAAAATATTGAATGTGTTCTTTATTCTGATGGTTTTTGTCTTTAGTCAGTGACTTCTGAATTTTACTACCCTTAACTACAGCCTAAATATTATTTCATGTCTTTTTGAGAGGTTCATTTTTCTCATTCGATGATTTTAAATCAAGTGCATTAAAACACTTTTTAGATTTGTTCAAAGTAGAGATATGGTTAATGAACACACTGCATCAAATTGTAGGAGACTAAAATATGAATATAAAAAGATTTACTGTGACTGAATTTTATGTGATTTGAAATTATTGATAGATATATAGTAAATTACAATTTTCCTACATCCTTGATATGATCAAACTGGTTCTCTTTTAAATGACATTGGAAAGGCTGTATCATTAAGAAAAAGAAAATTTTGTTGAAACCCTAATCAACCTTGATTTATACTATAATAACCATGCCTGCTATTATTATTAGCCACTGATGTTCCAAATAATTTGAAAGTACAGAGAAGACATTTTTGTCACAGTGGAGGCCATGCCAAGTAGAATAAACAGTAGGCTAAAAAATTAGCATGTTCTAGAGAATTCTAGTGAGAGATAATTTGTACATTTCCCTTTTCTTTCTTTCTTTTTTTTTTTTTTTCCAACTTGGGAAATTATCTAGACCAATCTTTTGTATTTGCTTTTTCAGTAATTGTCAAGTAAGGCCCATAGCTTAGTATCCTCATAGAAATAGCAGCCTCTATTAACTGTCTGTTGTTCTTTTAATTATGGTTTACTCTGATGAGTTTGAAAGAACAGAAATGAAAATTAGAATGGGGAAACCCTAGACCAGAAGCATTCATGTCTGTTAGCCTGAGAGACTATTTCTATTAGACATCTTTTTATTCCACATTCCAAAGCCCATCAGGAAGTTATATAAGATGGAAAGCTGATCTATTTGACACTGGTGTATCAATAAATGATGCATTTTAGTAATATTTAGGTTTAGAATACTTTTAAAAGATTATTTATTTATTTGTTTGTTTATTGATTTGACAGCGAGAGAGAGCACAAGCGGCGGGGTGGGAGAGGGAGAAGCAGGCTCTGAACTGAGCAGTGAACCTTATGCAGGGTGATTCTAGGACCCTGGGATCATGACATGAGCAGAAGTCAGATGCTTAACTGAGCTACCCAGTCGCCCCTAGGTTTAGAATAATTTAAAGGAGTTTCACTCACACAGGAAGAATATGGCAAATCAATAAAAGTCCTGTGTAAACAATAAGCATAACTATTTGGATCTCAATATTTAATTCATTTCTATTTTACATTATGAGAAGATGTAAAAGGTGAATTATTCTTTCCTTTTTACAGCTAAAAGAATTGGAAGTAGAGACAAACTGGATAAATGGGTATGCCCAGAACTTTCCTGATGCTACCATGATCATTCAATATTTGAATAGATGATTTGGATAAACTGGGCCCATACTTTGAAAATATCAATTTCACATGGAAGGGTAGGAAAATAACTATGATTATAATCAGCCTTACATTTGAATTTTCACTTCACATTTTTTTATTCAAGAAATAATTTTTTAAGCAATGAGTTATGATAAATAACTGGGTGAAAATAGTATAATTGTGAACTGTGCCTGAAAATTCTGATGGCTGTGAGACACTGAAAAAGTTATTCATGGCTTTTGGGTCAAGATTTTCTCAAAAAATAAAAGCTTGCATATTATACAAAACAATTAAAAGTTGAATGTCATGGCTTCAACACAATCTGTATTTTCCCCTCCTCTGTCTTCTTTCAAAATGTTCTTGTTTTTGGGGGCCACCTGGGTGGCTCAGGGTTAAAGCCTCAGCCTTCAGCTCAGGTCATGATCCCAGAGTCCTGGGATGGAGCCCTGCATCAGGCTCTGCTCAGCGGGGAGACTGCTTCCTCCTCTCTCTCTGCCTGCCTCTCTATCTACTTGTGATCTCTGTCTGTCAAATAAATAAGTAAAATCTTTAAAAAAATCTTCTTGTTTTTGATAGTTGCAGTTTCATTATGATGGGTCTAGGTATGGTTTTCTTTTTATTGCATTCAATTTGGGATTTCTCGGCTTTATGAAGTCTTCCTATTAGTGTTGTCATTTGTTTTAGAAACATCTTTGCTTTTTACTCTTAAAATGTTGTTTTGATCACATTTTATTTCTTATTCCCTTTTAAAATCTATTCAGACTTATACTTAACTATCACTCTCCTTTAGTCAGATATCCTTGGTCATTCTATCAGCTTTCTTTTTGCTTTAATATATATACAACTTAATTGAAATAAAATTCACATACCACAAATGATGCTAATTTAAAGTATATAATTCCATAGTTTTTAGAATATTTATAGAGTTGTACAAACATTACTATAATTGATTTTAAAGTATTTTCTTCAAACCAATAAGAAAGCCTGTAATTATTAATCATCACTCCTCATTTCCTCCAAAGTGACCCCCAGTCAGAGGCAATCAGTAATCAATTTTCTGTCTTCATAGATTTCCCTCTTCCAGACATCTAATAAAAATGAAATTAGGGGACTCTTGGGTGACTCTGTGGGTTAAAGCCTCTGCCTTCAGCTCAGGTCATGATCCCAGGGTCCCGGGATCGAGCCCCACATTGGGCTCTCTGCTCAGCAGGAAGCCTGCTTCCCCTTCTCTCTATGCCTGCCTCTCTGCCTGCTTGTGATCTCTGTCTGCCAAATAAATAAATAAAATCTTTTAAAAAAATGAAATTAGACAATACGAAGCTTTTGTGACTTCTTCTTTCACTAAGCTTAACATTTTCCATATTCATCCTTGTTGTATCATGCATGAATTTTTCATTCCTTATTATTCCCAAATAATATCCCATTGTATAGAATACCACTTTTATTTATCCATTCATCAATTGTTGGGCCTTTGGATTGTTCCCACTTTTGGCTATTATGAATAATGCTCCTATAAATATTTGGTATGGGTTGAATTGGGCCCCCCATTCATATGTCAAAGCCCTAGCACCCAGTATCTCAGAATGTGACTGTACTTGGAGATAAGGACTATAAAGAAGTAAATGTGTTGAGGAGGAATCAAAATGGCAGATGAGGGGTGCCTGGGTGGCTCAGTGGGTTAAAGCCTCTGCCTTCGGCTCAGGTCATGATCCCAGGGTCCTGGGATCAAGCCCCGCATCCGGCTCTCTGCTCATCAGCGAGCCTACTTCTCTTCCTCTCTCTCTGCCTGCCTCTCTGCCTATTTGTGATCTCTGTCAAATAGATAAGTAAAATATTTTAAAAAAAAAAAGATGGCAGAGGAGAAACAGGCTAAGATGACATCAGGTAGCAGAAGATAAGCTAGATAGTTTATCAAACCATTCTGAACGCTTACAAATCCAACAGGAGATCAAAGAGAAGAAGAGCAGCAATTCTAGAAATAGAAAATCGACCACTTTCTGACTGAAAGGTAGGAACTGCAGAGAAGTGAATCCAAGGCAAGGGGAAGATAGACCGTGGGGGGGAGGGACTGGCTCCCTGCAAGTGGTGGAGCAATGGAGCACAAAATCAGAACTTTTAAGAGTCTGCTCCACTGAGGGACATTGCTCCAGAGGCTAAGCCAGGGTGGAGCCCATGCAGGAACAGCATGGTCTCAGGTCCCACAGGGTCACAGAAGTATTTGGGGTGTCTGAGTGTCACAGAGCTTGCAGGTATTAGAGCTGGGAGGCTGGCTACAGAGATGGAGTTGAGGAGTGAGCTCTCAACTTGGGGTTACCTTAAACTGTGATCTGTGGCACAGTCAGACCACTGGTTTTGAGCAAGGACCCCACAAGTGGCAGATCTGGGGACATCCCCCTGGAAGAGCGACAGGGATCTGCTGGGTTTGGAGACTCCAGGCGGGGCTCTGTGCCATAGACAGAGATCATTGGTCACAGGGTGGGTGAGCTTGGAGTGCAGCTGGAGGCCAGGGAGACAGGGGTTATTAAGCCCTTTTCTCTGAGGGCACACTGAGGAGTGGGGCACCAAGCTCTCGGCTCCTCTGGGCTGGAGATTGGGAGGTCACCATTTTCATTCCCATCCTCCAGAACTCTACAGAAAGCGTTCAGGGAAAAAAAGCTCCCAAAAACGAAAGCGAGCAGATTACTTAGCCCAGCCCCTGGCAGGCAGTGCAATTCCGGTTCGGGCAAAGACACCTGAGAATCACTACTACTACAGGCCCCTACCCCATAAGATCAGCAAGAAATCCAGCCAAGACCAATTTCACTTACCAAGAAGAACAGTGGAATTCCAGAGGAGGAGAAAGCAAAGCATGGAATTCATGGCTTTCTCCCCATGATTCCTTAGTCTTGTAAAGTTAATTAATTTTTTTAATTTTATTTTTTTGTGATTTTAATTTTTCTAACTTTTACTCTTTCCTCTTTTAAGGTTTTTTTAACTAGTTTATCTTAACAATACCTTTCATTTAAAAAAATCTTTCTGAACCTTCATTACTATAGTCATATTTTATCCTTCATTGTATCTAACTTTATTTTTTGTATACACATAGGGTTTTATTCTTCTAAAAAAATTTGAGATACAACTTCTTCTAATAGATCAAAATATACCCTAAATCTAGCACAGGGCTTTGTTCAAGTCTCCACCCTGAGCAAATTCTCTCCACTTTCTTTTTATTTCTTTTCCAAACCATCTTATCTACCCCCTTTTTAGAATTTTTTTTAAAAAAATTTCATCTTTATAGTCATATTCCATCCCTTCATCATGTTTACCCTTATTTTGTGTGTGTGTATATATATATATATATATATATATATATATATATATATGCACGTATTTTTTTTTCTTTCTTTAAAATTTTGGGAGTTAGTTTCTTCTAAGAGACCAAAATACTCCCCAAACTAAGGAGGTGGCTCTGTTCTATTCACCAGTCTAATGTATATATTATCTTTATATATTTTTTATTTTTCTTTTTTTTTTTAGTTTTTTTGGTTTTTTTTTTAATTCTGAACTTCTTTTTACCCCCTTTCTTCCACCCATGATTTGGGGTCTCTTCTGATTTGGTTAACACACATTTTCTTGGGGTCTTTGCCACCCTTTTAGTATTTTATTCTCTCCTTCATATTTTCTTATCTGGATAAAATGACAAGGTGAAAAAACTCACCACAAAAAAAAGAACAAGAGGCAGTACCAAAGGCTAGGGACCTAATCAATACTGACATTGGTAATATGTCAGATCTAGAGTTCAGAATAACGATTCTCAAGGTGTTAAATGGGCTCAAAAAAGGCATGGAAGATATTAGAGAAACACTGTCTGGAGAAATAAAAGCCCTTTCTGGAGAAATGAAAGAACTAAAATCTAACCAAGCTGAGATCAAAAAGATATTAATTAGGTGCAATCAAAAATGGAGGCTCTCACTGCTAGGATAAATGAGGCAGAAGAGAGAATTAGTGATATAGAAGACCAAATGACAGAGAATAAAGAAGCTGAGCAAAAGGGACAAACAACTACTGGACCATGATGGGAGAATATGAGAGATAAGTGATACCATAAGATGAAACAACATTAGAATAATTGGGATTCCAGAAGAAGAAGAAGAAAGAGAGGAGCAGAAGGTATATTGGAGCAAATTATTGTAGAGAATTTTGCTAATATGGCAAAGGGAACAAGCATCAAAATCCAGGAGGCACAGAGACCCTCCCTCAAAATCAATAAGAATAGGTCCACACCCCATCATCTAATAGTAATATTTATAAGTCTTTGTGACAAAGAGAAAATCCTGAAAGCAGCCCAGGATAAGAAGTCTGTAACATACAATGGTAAAAATATTACATTGGCAGCAAAATTATCCACAGAGACCTGGCAGGCCAGAAAGAACTGGCATGATATATTTAGAGCACTAAATGAGAAAAACATGCAGCCAAGAATACTATATCCAGCTAGGCTATCATTGAAAATGGAAGGAGAGATAACAAGCTTCTAGGACAAACAAAAACTGAAAGAATTTGTAAACACCAAACCAGCTCTACAGGAAATATTGAAAGGGGTCCTCTAAGCAAAGAGAGAGCCTAAAAGTAGTAGATCAGAAAGGAACATAGACAATATACAGTAACAGTCACCTTTCAAGCAATACAATGGCACTAAATTCATATCTCTCAATAGTTACCCTGAATGTAAATGGGCTAAATGTCCCAATCAAAAGACACAGGGTATCAGAATGGATAACAAAACAAAACCCATTAATATGCTGTCTATAAGAAACTAATTTTAGACCCAAAGACACATCCAGATGTAAATTGAGGGGGTGGAAAACAATTTACTATGCTAATGGACATCAAAAGAAAGCTGGGGTGGCAATCCTTATATCAGATCAATTAGATTTTAAGCCAAAGACTATAACAAGAGATGAGGAAGGTCACTATATCATATTTAAAGGATCTGTCCAACAAAAGGATCTAACAATTTTAAATATCTATGCCTCTAACATGGGAGCAGCCAACTATATAAACCAATTAATAACAAAATAAAAGAAACACAGCGACAATAATACAATAATAGTAGGGGACTTTAACACTGACCCCTCACTGAAATGGATAGATCATCAAAGCAAAAGATCAACAAGGAAATAAGGGCCTTACATGACACACTGGACCAGAAGAACATTATAGATATATTCAGAACATTCTATCCCAAAACAACAAAATACACATGGAAAATTCTCCAGAATAGATCACATCCTGGATCCTAAATCAGGTCTCAACTGGTATCAAAAGATTGGGATCATTCCCTGCATATTTTCAGACCACAATGCTCTGAAGCTAGAACTCAATCACAAGAGGAAATTTGGAAAGAACCCAAATACATGGAGACTAAACAGCATCCTTCTAAAGAATGAATGGGTCAACCAGGAAATTAAAAAAGAATTGAAAAAGTTCGTGGAAACAAATGATAATGAAAACACAACAGTTCAAAATCTTTGGGACACAGCAAAGGCAGTCCTGAGAGGAAAATATATAGCGGTACAAGCCTTTCTCAAGAAACAAGAAAGCTCTCAAATACACAACCTAACCCTACACCTAAAGGAGCTGGAGAAAGAACAACAAAGAAAGCCTAAACCCAGCAGGAGAAGAGAAATAATGATCATCAGAGCAGAAATCAATGAAATAGAAACAAACAAACAAAAAACAAATCAACAATACTAGGAGCTGCTTCTTTGAAAGAATTAATAAGATGGATAAACTCCTGGCCAGACTTATCAAAAAGAAAAGAGAAAGGACCCAAGTAAATAAAATCATGAATGAAAGAGGAGAGATCACAACCAACACCAAAGAAATACAAACAATTATAAGAACATATTATGAGCAATTTTATGCCAGCAAATTTGACAATCTGGAAGAAATGGATGCATTCCTAGAGGCATATAAACTACCACAACTGAACCAGGAAGAAACAGTAAACCTGAATAGACCACAACCGGTAAGGAGATTGAAGCAGTCATCAAAAATCTCCAAACAAACAAGAGCCCAGGGGCAGACGGCTTCCTAGGCGAATTCTACCAAACATTTAAAGCAGAATTAATTCCTATTCTCCTGAAACTGTTCCAAAAAATAGAAATGGAAGGAAAACTTCCAAACTCATTTTATGAGGCCAGGATTACCTTGATCCCAAAACCAGACAAATATTCCATCAAAAAAGAGAATTACAGACCAATATCCTTGATGAACACAGATGCAAAAATTCTCACCAAAATACTAGCCAGTAAGGTCCAACAGTACATTAAAAGGATTATTCACCATGACCAAGTGGGATTTATCCCAGGACTGCAAGTTTGGTTCAACATCCACAAATCAAACAACGGGATACAATACATTAATAAAAGAAAGAACAAGAACCATATGATACTCTCAAATAGATGCTGAAAAGCATTCAACAAAGTACAGCATCCCTTCCTGATCAAAACTCTTCAAAGTGTAACGATAGAGGGCACATACCTCAATATCATTAAAGCCATCTATGAAAAACCCACCATGAATATCATTCTCAATGGAGAAAAACTGAGAGCTTTTCTGCTAAGGTCAGGAACACAGCTATTCAACATAGTACTAGAAGTCCTAGCCTCAGCAATCAGACAAGAAAAGAAATCAAAGGCATCCAAATCAGCAATGAAGAAGTCAAACTATCACTCTTTGCAGATGATATGATACTATATGTGGAAAACCCAAAAAACTCCACTCCAAATCTGCTAGAACTTGTACAGGAATTCAGTAAAGTGTTGGGATAGAAAATTAATGCACAGAAATCAGTTGCATTTCTCTACACCAACAACAAGAAAGAAGAAAGAGAAAATAAGGAGTCAATCCTATTTACAATTGCACCCAAAACCATAAAATACCTAGGAATAAACCTAACCAAAGAGGAAAAGAATCTATACTCAGAAAACTATAAAGTACTCATGAAATTGAGGAAGATACAAAGAAATGGGAAAATGTTCCATGCTCATGGATTGGAAGAACAAATATTTTGAAAATGTATATGTTACCTAAAGCAATCTACATGTTTAATGCAATCCCTATCAAAGTCCCATCCATTTTTTTCAAAGAAATGGAACAAATAATCCTAAAATTTATATGGAACCAGAAAAGACCTCAAATAGCCAGAGGAATATTAAAAGAGAAAGCCAAAGTTGGTGGCATCACAATTCCAGACTTCAAGCTCTATTTCAAAGCTGTCATCATCAAGACAGTATGGTACTGGCACAAAAACAGACACATAGATCAATAGAACAGAATAGAGAGCCCAGAAATAGACCCACAACTCTACGGTCAACTAATCTTTGACAAAGCAGGAAAGAATGTCCAATGGAAAAAAGACAGTCTCCCAACTCAACAAATGGTGTTGGGAAAACTGGACAGGCACATGCAGAAAAATGAAACTGGACCATTTCCTTACACCACACACAAAAATAGACTCAAAATGGAGGAAGGACCTCAACGTGAGAAAGGAATCCATCAAAATCTTTGAGGAGATCACAGGCAGCAACCTCTTTGACCTCAGCCACAGCAACTTATTCCTGAACATTGCCAAAAGCAAAGGAAGCAAGGGCAAAAATGAACTACTGGGACTTCATCAAGATCAAAAGCTTTTGCACAGCAAAGGAAACAGTTAAGAAAACCAAAAAAACAACAGACAGAATGGGAAAAGGTATTTGCAAATGACATATCAGATAAAGGGCTAGTGTCCAAAATCTATAAAGAACTTATCAAACTCAACACCCAAAGAACAAATAATCCAATCAAGAAATGGGCAGAAGACATGAACAGACATTTCTGGAAAGAAAACATCCAAATGGCCAACAGACACATGAAAAAGTGCTCCACATCACTCAGCATCAGGGAAATACAAAACAAAACCATAATGAGATACCACCTCTCACCAGTCAGAATGGCTAAAATTAACAAGTCAGGAAATGACAGATGTTATCAAGGATGTGGAGAAAAGGGAAGCCACCTACACTGTTGGTGGGAATGCAAGCTGGTGCAGCCACTCTGGAAAATAGCATGGAGGTTCCTCAAAAAATTGAAAATAGAGCTACCGTACAAGCCAGCAATTGCACTACTGGGTATTTAACCTAAAGATACGAATGTAGTGATCCAAAGGGGCATGTGCACCTGAATGTTTATAGCAGCAATGTCCACAATGGCCAAACTGTGGAAAGAACCTAGATGTCCATCAACAGATGAATGGGTAAAGAAGAAGTGGTATATATACACAATGGTATACTATGCAGCCATCAAAAGAAATGAAATCTTGCCATTTGCGATGGTGTGGATGGAACTAGAGAGTATTATGCTTAGCAAAATAAGTCCATCAGAGAAAGACAATTATCATATGATCTTCCTGATATGAGGGAGTTGAGAGGCAACATGGGGTGTTTGGAAGATAGGAAAAGAATAAATGAAACAAGATGGGATCGGGAGGGAGACAAACCATAAGAGACTCTTAATCTCAAAAAACAAACTGAGGGTTGCTGGGGGGAGGGGTGTAGGGAGAGGGTGGTTGGGTTATGGACATTGGGGAAGGTATGTGCTATGGTGAGTGCTGTGAAGTGCATAAACCTGGCGATTCACAGACCTGTACCCCTGGGGCTAATGATACATTATATGTTAATAACAAAATTTTTTTTTAAAAAAAGAAGAAGTAAATGTGTTGAAATGGGATCCTTAGGGTGTGCTACTGGTGTCCTTGCAAGAAGAGAAGATTAGGACTCAGACAATGCAGAGTTATTAGCGATACTATATGAAAACTCCCAAAGAAGATGATCAGCTAAGAACCAAGGAGAGAGGTTTCAGAAACAATCTTATACCTCCCTCTCAGATTTCTAGCTTCCAAACCTGTAAGAAAATAAATTTCTGTTAGTAGAGTTAGTTAGTTTGTAGTATTTGTTATAACATCCTTCAAAAACAAATACAATATACATATATCAGTTTTTGTGTCCATTTGTGTTCATGTCTTTTGGTTACATAGATCCCTAAGAGTGAAATTGTTTGGTCCTATAACTCTGTGCTTCAGTTTTAATGTATGGACAGACTGTTTTTTCAACATGGCTGTACCATTTAAATCCCTATCAATAGGAAAAAGGTTTCAATTTCTCCACATCCACAAGACTTACCCTTTTCTGTCTTTTTAAATTATTGTAGACATCCTAATAAATGTGAAGTGGTATCTCATTATCGCTTTGATTTGCACTTCCATTGTGGCTAATGATATTGAACACTTTTTTCTGTGCTTATTGTTGTTTGTATATCTTCTTTGGAGAATTTTCTATTCAAGTTTTGCCCATTTTTTTATGATTGGGTTATGTATCCTATTATTATTGATCAAAATTTGTCTTATATTCTCTTACATCCTTTATTAGATACATATTATCCAAGTGTTTTTTTCTGTTCTGTGGGTTGCCTTTTCACTTTCTTAATGTGATTTTTGATATTGCTGGATTCAGTTTGCTTATACTTTGTTGAGGGCTTTTTTCTCTATACTGATGGCAGATATTGATCTGTTTTCTTTTGTTATAATAATGTTTTTGTCTTATTTGGTATTTGGATAAGACTGTACTCATCAAATGAGTTGAGGAATTTTGCTTCCTCTTCTTTTTTTTGGAAGAATTTGTGAAGAATTTATTAATTCTTTACATACTAGGTGGAAGTCTCCAGTAACACCATTTGAGTCTGGGCTTCTTTTTGTTTTTTGTTTTTTATTTTTTTCCCACAAGGATTTAAAAGCTTTGTACTAGTTACAAGACTATTTATGTTTTGTATTATTTCTTGAATCTGATTGATCACTTGCATCTTTCTAGGAATTTGTTTTTTAAACTAATTTTTCCATTTTTTGGTACCTTTGTTTACAACATTCCTTTATTATTTTTAAATAAAATTTAAATTTTATTTCCTTAAGTTAGGTATTAATGTCCCCTGTTTTTAATCATTTGAGCCCCCCTCCCCCACTTTTCTGGAGAGTCTAGCTGAAGATTTGTTAATTTTGCTATTCTTTTTAAAGAACGAAATTTTGATTTTGCTTATTTTCTCTACTGTTTTTATCTTAATTTTCTACATTATTAATTTCCACTATACTCTTTATTATTGGCTTCTTTCTGCTTGCTTTAGGTAGTTTCCTCTGCTATTCCAGTGTCTTGTAGTAGAAGGTTAAATTATTGATTGGAATTCTTCCTTCTTTTTATTATAGGCATTTAGAGCTTTTCAATTCCCTGTAAACACTGCTTTAGCCATATCTCATAAGTGTGTGTGTATGACTTAATTTATTTTTTTAAACCAAGATTTTATTTTTAAAGCAGTTTTTGTTCACTTTTAGAACTGAGGGGAAAGTTACAGAGATTTCCCATATACCTACCGACTATTCCCCAAAATGTACAGATTATCCCTTTATCAATGTTCCCCACCAGAGTGTTATATTTGTTATGATTGATAAACCTCCATCATAATCACCCAAATTCCATTGTTTACATCTAATTAACTCTAGTTACAACTAGTTACTAGTAACTACTAGTGTTGTACATTTTATGGGTATAGGTAAATGTATAATAACATGTATTCATCATTACAGTATCATAGAGTATTTTCACGGCCCTTAAAATTTTTTGTGCTTTATCTAGTCATTTACTCCTCTGCCACCAACACCTAGCAATCACTGATCTTTTTACTGTTTCCATAATTTTGCTTTTTCCAGAATGTCGTACAGTATATGGCTTTTCACATTAACTTATTGTACTTACTAATATGCTTTTAAATTTTCTCCATGGCTTTCTATGGCTTGATAGCTTATTTTTTTAAGCACTGAATGATATTCCATGTATACATGTAGATAATTTTTTGTTATCCATATACTCACTGAAGGACATATTTGTTGCTTTTGAGGCTTGGTAATTATCAATAAAGCTGTTATAAACACCTGCATGCAGGTATGTTATAAAACATTTGTATGGACATAATTTTGTTATTTGTTCTTTTTGTTTGTTTATATATATAGATTTCAGTTGCTGTCTGGTGCCACTTGATTTCATTCTGAAGTACTTCCTTTTTCATTTTTCATGCAATGGGTCTGCCAGCAGAGTGCTATATCGGTTTCATCTGGGAATGGATTCATTCTGCCTTTATGTTTTCCTGTTTGTTTTGTTAATGTCATACCTACATTAGTATGATATATTTGTTGCAGTTAAAAAAAACCAATATTAATATATATTATCTATATAGATATTAACTAAATTCCATAATTTATGAGGATTTTCTTAATTTTTAAACAAATGTTCTTTTTCTGTCCCAGAATCCCATTCAGGATATTATATTACATAAATTTTCATGTCTCAAGCTCCTCTCAGTGGCTATTTATCAGACTTTTTATTTGTTTGTTTTTGATGACCATGACAGTTTGGAGAAGTAATCATCAGGTGTGTCAGGGGATGTCCCTTAATTGGAATTAATTAATCTGATGTTTTGTGCATGATTTGACTAGAGTTATATATTTTATCTTCATTTTGAAAGATAGTTTCATTGGATATAAGAATTTTAGTAGCCATTTTTTTATGCAGTACCTGGGTGGCTCAGTCAGTTAAGCATGTCTTCTGCCCAGGTCATGATCCTGGAGTCCTGGGATGCATCCCTATATCAGGCTTCTTTCTCAGTAGGAAGACTGCTACTTCCTCTCCCTCTGCCTCTCCTCCCGTTAGTGTTCGTTTTCTCTTACTTTTGCTCACTCTCTCTCAAATAAATAAATAAAATCTTAAAAAAAGAAATAATTTTAGTAGCCTTTTTTTTTTTTTTCTTTCAGGAGTTTGAATATGTCATTTCACTACCTATGGTTTACATTGTTTCTGATGTGGAGTCAGCTGTTAACCTTACTGGGATTTCATTGATGTACTAAAGTCATCTCTCACTGGCTTTCAAGATGTTTTCTTTGTCTTTCAGCATCTATACCATGATAGGTCTGGGTGTGGATTCCATTGTTGCTAACCTTTTTGGTATTTCTCTTGCTTCTTTTATTTGCAGGTTAATTTTTTTTTAATTCTATTTGAAAGACTTTTTTACTATTATTTCTTGGCTATTTTATCTGTTCCTTTCTCCTCTCCTGCTATTCCTACTATGCATATATCTGTAAGCTCAATGAAGTCCCACATTTCTCTGACTTCTGTTTATTCATTTTCATGTTTTTCTTTAAGTCACATAATTATTGATCTCTAAGTTCTTTAATTCTTTCGCTACTATTTTAAATACACTTTTTGTAATTTCTATTACTTTATGGAAACTATTCAATGACACATTGTCATTATACCTTTCTTTAATTCTTAAACATGATTTTCTTTAGTTCTTTGAGTATATTTATGGTAAGCTGCTTTTAAGTTTTGTCTGTTGAATCCCACAAGGGGTACTCTCACATTCAAATTCTGTTCCCTACATTTTTCCCTTCATGCATGGGTCAAATGTTCTTATTTCTTTGAGTGTCTTGTGTTTTTTGTGGTTGAAAACTGGAGGTTTTAAACAAAATGTTGTGGCAACCCTGAGTAATGTTTCCCATTCCTCTGCGGCTTGATGGTTTTTTGTTTGTTTGTTTGATTTTTGCTCTACGGTTTTAGTGAAAAGTCACTCCTCAGAAAGCACAGCCTTGGCATGTGCATAGTGACCCTGGGATGATTGGTTTAAATAGGAATCTCTTTTGTTAGTCTTCCTTGATCTCTCTGTTAAGCTTTCTGACTCTGTTGGTATCACATAAAGCTGTTAGAGTCCACTAATTGCCAGCTGATTACTATATTGATTTTGACAATCTTCCAGGACATACATTGCTCTATAGTTTGAGTTCCATTAAATTAAGACCCCTCCATGGTAGTAATTTTTGCAGTCAGTCTTTGAGGTAGTTTCTCAATCCCAAAGTGCTCTTAGTTGCTTCTTTCCTCAATTTTTTCTGGTAAAATATCTGACATATAGTTTAGCTTGCTATTCTCTTGAAGCTACCAGCTTTCTTTTATTGCTTAGCACCAAAAATATCCATTATTTTCAAGAGCATTCTTAGTCTTGAATTTCTTCATACTCTATTTTAATTAAGTTAGCCTGTTTGTATGGGGAGTGCTTCAGAGCTCTCTGTTCTTATGGTCTGTCTCTCATCCTGATCAAATTCTCTATTTTACTACTCTGGACTTCAGAGTATGATCAATGGTTAGCTTCTCTTGGAGTAAGACCTGTGTAGTATGAATTGGTAGGTGAGTGGGAACAGTGGCCTCTGGTTTTCGTAGAATGTCTTTCCCAACATGGCATCCCTATCCTGAGGTGACAGGGTAGAGGGTGATTGAGGACCTAATATTCTGGCCTGCTACTCCTGGAGTAAAGGTTCCACTTTATTATTGGAGGTTGGGTGTAGGACAGGAGTCCCTTACTCTCAGCTGTACTCATCTGGAATTTAATCTCTACAACAAAAGCTGGGAAGATAGGATGAAAATGGTCTTCTTGATCACACCTACCTTGAGTGGAGCTGGAGGTGGTAGGAGTAGCATCTTGAGGCTCATGTGCCACAGACATTGGCTCTTCTTTACTGAGATACAGTAGATTTTCTTGAATAAATGTTCTTCATCTGTTGTATGTCCTGATGATAATTTCTGGAGACTTTGGGTTTTTTTTTTTTGTTTTTTGTTTGTTTGTTTGTTTGTTTTTAATAGTTTTCATCAGTTATGATTTTTTCACTGGAGGTGTGGGTCTATGGTGGTCTTTATGCTATCATTTCAAAAGCAGATTCTCTTTCCTGTCTCTTTGCTTGTCTTTCATTTCCCTAATTCTTCTCTCTTTAATTGTGTGCAATGCTTTACATTTTTAAATTTCACTTGCTGTGTGGTTTATTTGTGGAAGTTCTATAAACCATTTTCAAAAATCTAGGTAATTTCTTATAGTTCCCAATCTCTGCATAGTTTTAAAGTTTGCTTCTAATTTCTTTCAATTTGGTCATTATAGTTGTTTTATAATTTCTTTCCTATTTGTTTGTGGTAAAATATACATAACAAAACCTTTTTAACTATGTTTTTAACTATTTACCTTTTTAACTATGTTTAAGTGTACCATTTAATGATATTAAGTACATTCACATTGTACTCTCATAATTTGATATCTATTTCTTCTGCATTTTTTTTCTGTTGGGTTTTCTTCATGGTGCCTATTTTCTTGCATGTTTGATGAATTTTTAATGTAATCCATTGTATTTTTTTGCAAACATATTTATAGACATTCTTTGAGGGCTACAATAAAGCTGTGTTTTTCCAGAATGTATGTATGAGTTTCTTCCAAGTGCCTAAGGTAATACGCAAGTACCTCTTCCTACTTGTAATTAAATTAATACATGATTTTTTTTTTTGATGGTCTCCTATGGTAGGCTGAGTGATGACCCCTGAAGATATCAATTATCTTAATCCCTGGAAACTGTGAATATGTTTTCTTATTAGTGGGAAAAGAGACTTTGAAAATGTAATTGAGTTAAGAATTCTGAGATAGAAATATTATTTTCAATCATCTGGGTAGACCCAATGTAACAACAGAGGTTCTCTTTAGAGTGAGGCAAGAGGGTCAGAGTCATAAGAGATGTGAGGATGGAAACAGAGGTCAGATAAGAGAGAAGATGTTAGATTGCTGGCTTTGAAGATGGAGTAAAAAATGTAGGTGGCTTCCAGAAGTTGGAAAAAAGAAACAGATTCTTCATAGAATCTACAGAAAGAATAAAACCCTTTATATCTGTCTTAGAATTAGAAAATATTTAATTCTGGTTTACTCTGACTTGAAAAGTGTAGTCTTTGGAGCTAAATTTTTTGAGGAACTGTCTCCTCACTCTGGATAGGCTCTAAGATTTTCCTCTCCTCTCTGTACTCACTGAAATTTAAAAGAGATTTTGTATTCCATTGGTTTGCCAAATGCCCTCCGGGGAAAACCGTTTTAGGGCTTTGCTTAATTCTTTCATTTTATGCATTTATGTAGAGACTAGCCTTCCCTCTGATCAGCTTATTGATGGCATTAAGATATTCTATGATTTTGTTTTAATTTTGTTCCATTTTGTAATTGTTCTATCTTGAATGCTTGTACAAATAACCTAAACTGCCGTATTATCAGAAACCAGAAAATGGTATTTTTTTTTTAATCTTTTCTCCTTTCTGGTCTTTTTAAAGCACATTCTTTAAAACATTATATTAAAATGAACATTGGGACTACGGAATCTGTTTTCCATGTCTCCTAACACTTTTATAATCATGTATCTTGTATCTTTACTTATTTCTTTTCTTATTTTGGAGCAATATCTATATTCAGTTTTTTGTTTTACTAATTTGTTCTTTAAGCATATCTTGTTAAACTGTCTAATATTTAACCTCCATTTCATACTGCAAAAAACATTTAGATAAACTACCTAATATTTAACTTCCATTTCATACTGATATATATATTTTATATATATATATATATCAGATCTTTATATATAAAGATCTGATGTCCTATAATCCTTTGAAAGCCAGAAAATAACCTTATAAGCAGTGTTATCCTCTATCTCCATTCTCATTCAAAAGTCCTATCCTACTTGTCACCTTGATGTTACATTCTTGGGTGTAAATACTTTATGTCATTAAGTTTGTTATCTTTCCTATTCATGTGGATGACTCTACTGGAACAGTGTTGAATATTATTTTTAAGACTTTATTATTTATTTATTTATTTATTTTAGAGAAAGATAGAGAGTCTAGAAGGGGGAGGAAGAGAGGAGATGGGAGAAGGAGGAGGAAAGAATCTTAAGCAGACTCCAGGCTGAGTGTGGAGGCCAATAGGGCATTTGACACAGGGCTCAACTCTACCACCATGAGATCATGACCTGAGTCAATACCAAGAGTCTGACACTTAACCAGTGGAGCCACCCAGATGCCCTGGGGTATTTTTGTTTGAGCATTCTTCATGTGCTTTGCATTGTCAGTGTATGCTAACAATAGCTGCTCACACAGTCACCTTCTGGGGAGTAACGGGTCATCTTGCTGATCTGTTTCCCATGGTGTTGGAGAAGGAAAAGGTACACTGATAATGTGGGCTATCTTGATGGATCTTATCTGTGTATTTGTACACACAGGTTATCAAACACTGGAAAACTGACCCAAATGCTCCCATTTATTGATCTTTCTAAATTATAGGTATCTTAACTCTACCACCAGTACCAAGGGGAGCAGAGGGAGATTATGTGTGGGATAATTCACCTGGAAATCTTCAGGGGAGTTCAAACTAAAATCCTGTAAATAATCAATGTGGCTCCTCTTACTCTGGGTTCTTATGTCTTGAAGTGTAAAGCAAATACTTGTGTGCCTTAGTCAAAGAAATTCTGTTTTTTTCCATCTTTTAAGAACTTTGCACAATTTCTGAAACAAAGAACACTGCTTTTTGCTTTCCAGCACAAATGGAAGGAATTTATTCATTTTAAGAGATTTTGGAAAATGAGAGTAAAATATACCACCTGTCTGGTCCAATATATGGAAATCTATATATAGCATACTGAAATTAGTATGAGATAAATTAATGTATATAAAGTATGACTCTGGAAATCAGTGAGTTAAGAATAAATTGTTCTATTTATACAATTATTTAACTGTTTGAAAAATTCAAAAATATTGTCAGATCATCATGTTTAAGAGTCTCTTTAATCATAGAACAAACAGGAAAAATAATAGTTTTGACATTGTAAAAATCGAACAATTTATACATAAAAATATAATAAATAACTGTAAAACATACAAAAATGCATACATAAATTTAGAACCATGTTTTCACATTGGAAATGCTTAATAGGACAAAAAATGCAATGAAAAGAACAAATATCATTTTTAAGAATAATTATTATTTTCAGAAAACAATTGAATTCAGTGAGATTGTCTATTGATGTCAACTGATGAAATAGTTGAAATGATAATGGAATTCAGTGACAATTCTAACATTTTAATGTTTAAAAATATATTAACCTTTAACATTTTTAAAAAGGTTTTATTTATTTATTTGACAGAGATAGACACAGCGAGAGAGGGAACACAAGCAGGAGAAGGCGGAGAGGGAGAAGCAAGCTTCCTGAAGAGCAGGGAGCCCAATGCGGGGCTCCATCCCAGGACCCTGGAATCATGACCCAAGCTGAAGGCAGCCACATAAACACTGAGCAGTCCAGGCACCCCATGGACAATGTCTTAATATTTAATAATTCTTACAAATCATAAAATAAGGCTGAATTTATAAATGTAACATTGAGGAAATAAATTATCTATTAAACAATTCACAATAACACTTAGCATAATAAAAATTTGTCAGTTTATTTTTGACTCCCATAGAACTTTACTAATGCTCATAGTTGATTGGAAACTCTACAAATAACAAAAATAGTTAATTAACACATATTTTGTATGTTATATTATTATATACTGCGTTCTGATAATAAAGGAAGCTAGAGAAAAGAAAATGTTATTAAGAAAATCATAAGGAAGAAAAAATAAATTTACAGTGCTTCACTGTATTTATCAAAAAATTAAATCTGCTTGTAAGTGGACCTGCACAGTTCAAACATATGTATCTGTGTATATATTATCTGATGTCCTATAATCCTTTGAAAGCCAGAAAATAACCTTATAAGCAATGCAAGCTTCCAAGTTTTTTGAGTGGATGAGTGACAGGGTTGAAGTGTGTGTGTTTGTCTGTGTGTATATGTCTGTGCGTATGATGGTTAATATGGTGGGAGCACACAGTTTGATGTGTTTCAAACTGGGGGCATCTGGGTGGCTCAGTCAGTTAAGCGTCTGACTTTTGATCTAAGCTCAGGTCTTGATCTCAGGGTTATGAGTTCAAGCCTTGCACAGGGCTCCAGTCTGGGAGTGGAGGCTACTTAAAAAAAAAAAAAAAGAATGATGTATGTTCAGAGCTAAGCATGTAATCTGAAGTATTACAATAAAAATTTGGGAATGGAAGAGAGAGTAAATCTGAAAAGGATTTCACAATATGACAGCAGACTTAGTAATTTATTGATTCCCATATTAAAGGAACCAGAAGAATGAGGGAAGACTCAACACTATTCATACATTGAGTTTTGAAAAGCTTTTGAAAAGATTCTTGAGCATCCCCTTTGATAAGTGCTGATACTAAAGCCAGAGAACCATTTCCGTCTGAAGATGTATTTTTAGCCAAGAGTAGGAAACATGGGTACTATATTCATGTTTTTTTTTAATCTTTATGGGATTCTAATATTTTATTGCAATAATTACAATGACTAGAGCAATGTAAAACAAAATGAAGGCTTCATTGAATTAGCAATTTAAACTTGTGCTATGTTAGCATCACATTGAGTTATTACTCATCCTTGCTAATATAGCATTTAATAGGGAATTACACTGGCATGCCAGACTAGTGTAAAAAGAAACCCTAATGGGGCATGATGTAAAAGCTATTATGAGAGACACTATAGACGTATATGCCATCTTCCCAATAATAATGTTTTGGATTCTCCCATGGGAATCTTCATCAAAGTTGGGGGAGGGGAGTAGAGAAAATTGAGAATGGAGAACAGAATTTGCATAGTTGGGTACTGTCTTAAATGTTTTAATGGGAGAACTAAATTATATTTGTCATCCTTCCTTGAGAAATATCAAGATGTATTTTGGAATTTGGGGCTTCTATTAACCTAATGACTTTTTTTTCCATTTAAAAAAAATTTTTTTTTTAAAGATTTTATTTATTTGTTTGACAGACAGATCACAAATAGGCAGAGAGGGAGGCAGAGAGAGAGAGGAGGAAGCAGGCTCCCTGCTGAGTGGAGAGCCCGATGCGGGGTTCGATCCCAGGACCCTGAAATCATGACCTGAGCCGAAGGCAGAGGCTTTAACCCACTGAGCCACCCAGGCACCCCTTTTTTTTTCCATTTTAAAATCAATACTATATATTTGTATTCTAGTGGCAGGTTTGCTAATGGATTATTCCTGAACTCCTTGGATGGCCCAGATGTTTAGTGTATTCTTAATCTAAATAAGAAGTTTATAGTGGACCAACTGAACTCAGTGAGCTTGTCATGTGAAACTTAGCCTGGATCTGAAGGAAACGATCCCCATGTTGTTTTCATTTATGTACAGGGAGAATTAACTAATGTAATAGCATTAGCTGCTGATGCTAGGGGGGAAAAATGTTGTGTTCTTTCCAAGTGTCAAAGGCTAAATAAAGATAGGCAATGTTTGGTTTCTCTGGTGATCATTTATTTAGTCCGGTGATCTGTATGAATGAGAAAACTTGAAAAAAATATTTGAGTGAAATTTTAAAAACTTTAACATTTTCAGGGCTCAACTATATCATTGGATCTTTAATATTACCTCCTCCACATGGCACTGAAGAATGCTATTCCCATTTTTCTCAATTCTTTTCCCATGTTCTTCATCTGAGCCACCACTCATAAGGTCCTCACCCTCAGAGTTTGGCACCCTCAGAGTTTGGCACATCTCATACCACTTTCAGGAAGCACCCCACACATCTTCCTTTTTATTCACCTCTTTGAAGAGCTGATATTAAAGTATATTTCTTCACAGAGATTTCTCCCCATGTTCTGTTTATTTTTACCCTGCTTTCATACTTCCTACCTCACCTTTCCTTCAATATAGAATCTTTTCTTTTTTTTTTTCCTTTTCCTTTTTTTTTTTTTAATAGGTTTGTGATTGTCCTAAATCTTGGTCCCTGGTTTTATTTTAATCCATTTGTTCTCGCTGTGACTGACTCCATCCTCTTCCTGAGGTAGTTTCAGTCTTGATGGTGCCAGATGATTTAATCTGAGGGAAAACTCCTTTTTCTGGGGGGAGAAAAGGATATAAAATTATGAATAAAATATTAGATATGAAATTAAGCCTTTATTTAGAATGAGATAATAAACCATAGCAAATATATGCTTAAAAATTGACAAATATCACAAATAAGTACAAAATAGTATTGTAATTAATTAACTTCCTCTATCATGCTTTTCCATGTATTTTTGGCTGCATATTCTTTGTTTGATTGCCTTTTCATGTAGGAATTGCCCTATGCTATCTTCTGTAGAGAGATTAGAAAGGTAATTTGGTACTTCCTCTAGTATGGTTGCTCAAAATCTGTTGTTGCTAATATTAGCAGCGGTAGTAAAGTAGCAGTAGATATAGAAGTTTAGGGGGTTTTCCTTCCAATTTACAACTCATTATGGGTAATCTCACATTTTATGAGTGCTGTTGAAGAAATGTTATCAAATTTCTTTCACATATATGTCATTAGATGGCAGAACATTTCTAGTTTTCTCATGGAATGACTTAAATGTATTTTGAAATGACCGCATACATAACCGGTTTGTGCCAATATCCTCTAGTGGCATGTAAAAATTTTATGTTAACTGCATTGATGTCAACATTTTCATAAAGTCAGCAAAAAAATTAAATTTTTCAATGTGTTCTTATGTTTCATACTTCTTAATTAAAGAGACTTCTCAAGGGTCTATTCATCCTTTTTTTTTTTTTAAAGATTTTATTTATTTATTTGTCAGAGAGAGAGAGGGAGAGAGAGCAAGCACAGGCAGACAGAATGGCAGGCAGAGGCAGAGGGAGAAGCAGGCTCCCTGATGAGCAAGGAGCCCGATGTGGGACTCGATCCCAGGACGCTGGGATCATGACCTGAGCCGAAGGCAGCCGCTTAACCAACTGAGGCACCCAGGCGTCCCTATTCATCCTTTTTTAAAAGGGAATTTTTCCTTTTACTGAACTGCTACTTTCATGTAGTCTAATCATTTTCCGGGGGAGTCACATTTACCTCTCTGCATGAAAATATGTATGAATTCATTGATTTGGTGGCTCTATTTTATAATCTGCTTTTATCTGAATCTTCTAGTTTATTAAATAGAGTGAGAAAAGCCCAGCTTATAAGTTCAACTAAAAGTTTGCAATTTACCAGTTTTTTTTTTAATTGGAATATTCATCTTTACATACAGTAGCTAAAATAGTGTAATTTCAAATAAGCTTCTTCTGAAAAGGACCCCAGTAAAGCCCTGTGCTCGTGCAATAACATCCAACATGTGGCAAAGTATGAAAAAAGACCATGATCTTTTTTTTTTTTTTAATTTTATTTTTTATAAACATATAATATATTTTTATCCCCAGGGGTACAGGTCTGTGACTCACCAGGTTTACACACTTCACAGCACTCACCATAGCACATACCCTCCCCAATGTCCATAACCCCACCCCCCCTCCCAACCCCCCTCCCCCCACAAACCCTCAGTTTGTTTTGTGAGATTAAGAGTCACTTCTGGTTTGTCTCCCTCCCAATCCCATCTTGTTTCATTTACTCTTCTCCTACCCCCTTAATCCCCCATGTTGCATCTCCTCTCCCTCATATCAGGGAGATCATATGATAGTTGTCTTTCTCCGATTGACTTATTTCGCTAAGCATGATACCCTCTAGTTCCATCCACGTCATTGCAAATGGCAAGATTTCATTTCTTTTGATGGCTGCATAGTATTCCATTGTGTATATATACCACTTCTTCTTTATCCATTCATCTGTTGATGGACATCTAGGTTCCTTCCATAGTTTGGCTATTGTAGACATTGCTGCTATAAACATTCGGGTGCACGTGCCCCTTCGGATCACTGCGTTTGTATCTTTAGGGTAAATACCCAGCAGTGCAATTGCTGGGTCATAGGGTAGTTCTATTTTCAACATTTTGAGGAACCTCCATGCTGTTTTCCAGAGTGGTTGCACCAGCTTGCATTCCCACCAACAGTGTAGGAGGGTTCCCCTTTCTCCGCATCCTCGCCAGCATCTGTCATTTCCTGACTTGCTAATTTTAGCCATTCTGACTGGTGTGAGGTGATATCTCATTGTGGTTTTGATTTGTATTTCCCTGATGCCGAGTGATATGGAGCACTTTTTCATGTGTCTGTTGGCCATCTGGATGTCTTCTTTGCAGAAATGTCTGTTCATGTCTTCTGCCCATTTCTTGATTGGATTATTTGTTCTTTGGGTGTTGAGTTTGCTAAGTTCTTTATAGATTTGGGACACTAGCCCTTTATCCGATATGTCATTTGCAAATATCTTCTCCCATTCTGTCAGTTGTCTTTTGGTTTTGTTAACTGTTTCCTTTGCTGTGCAAAAGCTTTTGATCTTGATGAAATCCCAATAGTTCATTTTTGCCCTTGCTTCTCTTGCCTTTGGCGATGTTCCTAGGAAGATGTTGCTGCGGCTGAGGTCGAAGAGGTTGCTGCCTGTGTTCTCCTCAAGGATTTTGATGGATTCCTTTCTCACATTGAGATCCTTCATCCATTTTGAGTCTATTTTCGTGTGTGGTGTAAGGAAATGATCCAATTTCATTTTTCTGCATGTGGCTGTCCAATTTTCCCAACACCATTTGTTGAAGAGGCTGTCTTTTTTCCATTGGATATTCTTTCCTGCTTTGTCGAAGATGAGTTGACCATAGAGTTGAGGGTCTATTTCTGGGCTCTCTATTCTGTTCCATTGATCTATGTGTCTGTTTTTGTGCCAGTACCATGCTGTCTTGATGATGACAGCTTTGTAATAGAGCTTGAAGTCCGGAATTGTGATGCCACCAACTTTGGCTTTCTTTTTCAATATTGCTTTGGCTATTCGAGGTCTTTTCTGGTTCCATATAAATTTTAGGATTATTTGTTCCATTTCTTTGAAAAAAATGGATGGTACTTTGATAGGAATTGCATTAAATGTGTAGATTGCTTTAGGTAGCATAGACATTTTCACAATATTTATTCTTCCAATCCAGGAGCATGGAACATTTTTCCATTTCTTTGTGTCTTCCTCAATTTCTTTCATGAGTACTTTATAGTTTTCTGTGTATAGATTCTTAGCCTCTTTGGTTAGGTTTATTCCTAGGTATCTTATAGTTTTGGGTGCAATTGTAAATGGGATTGACTCCTTAATTTCTCTTTCTTCTGTCTTGTTGTTGGTGTAGAGAAATGCAACTGATTTCTGTGCATTGATTTTATATCCTGACACTTTACTGAATTCCTGTACAAGTTCTAGCAGTTTTGGAGTGGAGTCTTTTGGGTTTTCCACATATAGTATCATATCATCTGCGAAGAGTGATAGTTTGACTTCTTCTTTGCCGATTTGGATGCCTTTAATTTCCTTTTGTTGTCTGATTGCTGAGGCTAGGACTTCTAGTACTATGTTGAAGAGCAGTGGTGATAACGGACATCCCTGCCGTGTTCCTGACCTTAGCGGAAAAGCTTTCAGTTTTTCTCCATTGAGAATGATATTTGCGGTGGGTTTTTCGTAGATGGCTTTGATAATATTGAGGTATGTGCCCTCTATCCCTACACTTTGAAGAGTTTTGATCAGGAAGGGATGCTGTACTTTGTCAAATGCTTTTTCAGCATCTATGGAGAGTATCATATGGTTCTTGTTCTTTCTTTTATTAATGTGTTGTATCACATTGATTGATTTGCGGATGTTGAACCAACCTTGCAGCCCTGGAATAAATCCCACTTGGTCGTGGTGAATAATCCTTTTAATGTACTGTTGAATCCTATTGGCTAGTATTTTGGCGAGAATTTTTGCATCTGTGCTCATCAAGGATATTGGTCTGTAGTTCTCTTTTTTGATGGGATCCTTGTCTGGTTTGGGGATCAAGGTGATGCTGGCCCCATAAAATGAGTTTGGAAGTTTTCCTTCCATTTCTATTTTTTGGAACAGTTTCAGGAGAATAGGAATTAGTTCTTCTTTAAATGTTTGGTAGAATTCCCCCGGGAAGCCATCTGGCCCTGGGCTTTTGTTTGGAGATTTTTCATGACTGTTTCAATCTCCTTACTGGTTATGGGTCTGTTCAGGCTTTCTATTTCTTCCTGGTTCAGTTGTGGTAGTTTATATGTCTCTAGGAATGCATCCATTTCTTCCAGATTGTCAAATTTGTTGGCGTAGAGTTGCTCATAGTATGTTCTTATAATTGTCTGTATTTCTTTGGTGTTCGTTGTGATCTCTCCTCTTTCATTCATGATTTTATTTATTTGGGTCCTTTCTCTTTTCTTTTTGATAAGTCTGGCCAGGGGTTTATTGATCTTATTAATTCTTTCAAAGAACCAGCTCCTAGTTTCGTTGATTTGTTCTATTGTTTTTTTGGTTTCTATTTCATTGATTTCTGCTCTGATCTTTATGATTTCTCTTCTCCTGCTGGGTTTAGGCTTTCTTTCTTGTTCTTTCTCTAGCTCTTTTAGGTGTAGGGTTAGGTTGTGTACCTGCGACCTTTCTTGTTTCTTGAGAAAGGCTTGTACCGCTATATATTTTCCTCTCAGGACTGCCTTTGTTGTGTCCCACAGATTTTGAACCATTGTGTTTTCATTATCATTTGTTTCCATGAATTTTTTCAACTCTTCTTTAATTTCCTGGTTGACCCATTCATTCTTTAGAAGGATGCTATTTAGTCTCCATGTATTTGGGTTCTTTCCACATTTCCTCTTGTGATTGAGTTCTAGCTTCAGAGCATTGTGGTCTGAAAACATGCAGGGATGATTCCAATCTTTTGATAACGGTTGAGACCTGATTTAGGACTGAGAATATGAACTATTCTGGAGAATGTTCCATGTGCACTAGAGAAGAATGTGTACTCTGTTGCTTTGGGATGAAATGTTCTGAATATATCTGTGATGTCCATCTGGTCCAGTGTGTCATTTAAGGCCTTGATTTCCTTGTTGATCTTTTGCTTGGATGATCTGTCCATTTCAGTGAGGGGAGTGTTAAAGTCCCCTACGATTATTGTATTATTGTCGATGTGTTTCTTTGATTTTGTTATTAATTGGTTTATATAGTTGGCTGCTCCCATGTTAGGGGCATAGATATTTAAAATTGTTAGATCTTCTTGTTGGACAGTTCCTTTGAGTATGATATAGTGTCCTTCCTCATCTCTTATTATAGTCTTTGGCTTAAAATCTAATTGATCTGATATAAGGATTGCCACTCCTGCTTTTTTCTGATGTCCATTAGCATGGTAAATTCTTTTCCACCCCCTCTCTTTAAATCTGGAGGTGTCTTCAGGTTTAAGATGAGTTTCTTGTAGGCAACATATAGATGGGTTTTGTTTTTTTATCCATCCTGATACCCTGTGTCTTTTGATTGGGGCATTTAGCCCATTAACATTCAGGGTAAGTATTGAGAGATATGAATTTAGTGCCATTGTATTGCCTGTAAGGTGACTGTTATTGTATATTGTCTCTGTTCCTTTCTGATCTACTACTTTTAGGGTCTCTCTTTGCTTAGAGGACCCCTTTCAATATTTCCTGTAGAGCTGGTTTGGTATTTGCAAATTCTTTCAGTTTTTGTTTGTCCTGGAAGCTTTTAATCTCTCCTTCTATTTTCAATGATAGCCTAGCTGGATATAGTATTCTTGTCTGCAAGTTTTTCTCATTTATTGCTCCGAATATATCATGCCAGCTCTTTCTGGCCTGCCAGGTCTCTGTGCATAAGTCTGCTGCCAATCTAATATTTTTACCATTGTATGTTACAGACTTCTTTTCCCGGGCTGCTTTCAGGATCTTCTCTTTGTCACTAAGACTTGTAAATTTTACTATTAGGTGACGGGGTGTGGACCTATTCTTATTGATTTTGAGCGGGGTTCTCTGAATCTCCTGGATTTTGATGCTTGTTCCCTTTGCCATATTGGGGAAATTCTCTCCAATAATTCTCTCCAATATACCTTCTGCTCCCCTCTCTGTTTCGTCTTCTTCTGGAATCCCAGTTATTCTAATGTTGTTTCGTCTTATGGTGTCACTTATCTCTCGAATTCTCCCCTCGTGGTCCAGTAGCTGTTTGTCCCTCTTTTGCTCAGCTTCTTTATTCTCTGTCATTTGGTCTTCTATATCGCTAATTCTTTCTTCTGCCTCATTTATCCTAGCAGTGAGAGCCTCCATTTTTGATTGCACCTCATTAATAGCTTTTTTGATTTCAACTTGGTTAGATTTTAGTTCTTTTATTTCTCCAGAAAGGGCTTTTATATCTCCCGAGAGGGTTTCTCTAATATCTTCCATGCCTTTTTCAAGCCCGGCTAGAACCTTGAGATTCGTCATTCTGAACTCTAGATCTGACATATTACCAATGTCTGTATTGATTAGGTCCCTAGCCTTTGATACTGCCTCTTGTTCTTTTTTTTGTGGTGCATTTTTCCGCCTTGTCATTTTGTCCAGATAAGAGTAGATGAAGGAGCAAGTAAAATACTAAAAGGGTGGCAACAACCCCAGGAAAATATGCTTTAGCCAAATCAGAAGAGATCCCAAATCTTGAGGGGGGAGAAAGGGGATAAAAGAGGTTCAGAAAGAAGGAAAAAAAAAAAAAA